>NW_004955405.1:34585354-34620029 GCF_000276665.1 Chinchilla lanigera | reverse complement strand
GGAGGGAACCCCGCGCCCTCCCGAGCCACCGCGGCCAGTCGGCGCGGTCGCCGCGCCCCTGCGCGTCACTCCGGAGGCGCCCTCAGGCCTCGGCCCGGGAAGGAAGCATTCGCGTCCCCAGGCTACCTCCTCCTCTCCGCCTCACGACCGCTGAGCAGTCAAAACCTACGCGGCCCGCCCAGCCCAGACAGCGCGCGCCCGCGCAGGCAAACACGCGCGCTGGCCCCGGAGGGCGGCCGCCGCGCGCGCCCCAGCCCGCCTCGTGCCCGCGCACGCAAGGAAAGCACCGCCGCTCTGCGGCGGGGGGCGTGGTCACACCAGGGAGCGAACGGGTGCCTACGAGCGAGGGTCACGGTGCGCTCGACGTGACGTGCGTGGCCCCGCCCCGCGCCCCGTCGTCCGGACAACCCGCGCGCGCCCACGAGCTCGGAAGCGGGAGGAGGTGGGATCGCGCCCTCTCGGCTTGAGGAACCCGGAGGCTGGGAGACTTGGTGGAGAGGCGGGGAGAATGGCCCGGAGAGAAAAGGGGCTGGCTTAGGGGCGGGGCCGAGGCTGCAGCGGCCGAGGCTTCCCAGGGAGGCTCCGGTGGCCACGTCCCGCGGCCCCCCCACCCCGGGCCGCTGTCCAGGGATCGCGGTGCTCAGGGCCTCCAGACATGGCCGAGGTGAAGAACCGGAAGAAGCCGGGGCCCAGGGCAGCCCCCGCGGAGCCCGGGAAGCGGAGCGAGGGCTGGAAGAGCCCCGAGGCCGGGGGCGGCGCGCGCGGGGGCTGGGCGGACCCCCGCACCGGCCTGAGCCTGCTGTCGCTGGGGACGTGCCTGGGCCTGGCCTGGTAAGTGACGCGCGGCCCCGGGCTGCTCATCGCCCGGCCTCCCGCCCGGCTGCAGCCTCCGCCTCGGCCCGGACCTCTGCCTCAGCCCTCCTTTCCTTTCTTTCTGGCGAGCATTTCTTGAAATCATTGATTCTTCGCACTAGTTGCATATCCCTGTCGCACAGCCTCAAGTTTGGGAACGAGTCAGACATTTCCTAAACGCTGCAGATTCGGCCACTCTGTCTTTTATTTTATATTTTGAGACAAGGTCTCGCTCAGGTGCGCTGATTGAACTTGAACTTGGGATCCCCCTGCCTCAGCCTCCCAGAGTTCTGCGATTACAAGCGAGCATCACCACGCCCAACTGTTCGCCAGGCATTTTTAAGCACTTACTGCATCAGACGCTTTTACTGTTATAAACCGTTACTTCTTGTCCATTTGCGCTGTCCAGACAAACGCCCCACCTCACCCAAAAAGGCATGATGCATATGTGTGAAATTTAGCGTTCATTCTGATCTCAAAGCAGCAAACTTTAGTAACAGTGAAGTTTGGAGGGTTTCTCACATTCCAAACCATTGCATGCGTTATGAATATAACATCTTTTCCTAGATTACAAAAAGCCACAAAAACACTGTAAGCACTTAATGATTGACCCTTTATAAATTTTAAACTAAGCAAAATAGTGATAGATTGGTATGACTGAGAAAATGAATATTAGGAATAACCTTATCCCAGCACTTGGAGGCTGAGGCAGGAAGATTGCTGTGAGTTTGAAGCCAGCCAGGGCCACATAGTTCAGAGCCAGCCTGAACTATATATCAAGACCCTGTCTAAAAAAAAAAAACAAAAGAAAGCATTTCGTTTCTACTATAAATATATAGGTAGGTTGGTTGGTTGGTTTGAGGCAGGGTCTCGCTATTGTAGTTCAGGCTGGCCTTGAACTCACTATCTCATACTGGCCTTAAACTTGGGGCAATCCTCTTGCCTCAGCCTCCCGAGTGCTGGGATCAGAGGCAGTCATCATCATGTCAGGCTGTAATGTGTCTTTATAGTGGATCAAACTTACACAAAGCTTCTGTTATACTAATGATTTTATTCTGAATAAACTTGAGTGATAAGATAAACTCCTGAAGTAACAGTATAGAGTAATAGATGATAAAGTAAGTTCAAAATTAACCTTTATTTCTTTAGGGTGCTCTCACAAGCATGTATTCTAGGGGAAATAAGACAAAACTCTTACAACCCAAGAATAAAGCCTGGGCTACATAGTGAGTTCAAGGCCATCCTGAACTACAGAGTGAGACCCTACCTCAAAAAGCAAAACAAAATAAAACAACAACAAAAATAAGCCAAGCAATTAAAAATAGTATCCCCACATATTTATGTTTGAAAATTAGGAAAATAATGCTTTCTAGTGACAAGTTTTAATTGCTTCTCAGCCTTTTGGCTATGATCAAATGTAGTTTTATAAGTTCATATTGGCCTATCATGGTGACACATACCTGTAATCCCAGCCCAGAGGCTGAGGTGGGAAGATCAGAGGTTCAAGTCCTGCCTGGACAACTTAGCAAGAAAAAGGGCTCACTGGTAGAGCTCCCCAGGCTCAATCCTCAGTACCTAAATAAATAATATATTTTTGGAAAAATAGTTCATATTAACACAGGAAAAACGTCAGCCTGCTAATTATGTAACCCTGGTTTATAAGTATATCATAGACATTAGCTTGCATCATCAAAAGAAATTCATTTCAGCCAACTTTGTGCATATTTGTTTAAAAAATAAAAAAAGCCCATTTTTATAGTTTTATGTGAACAGTTAAACAGTGATACTATTTGTAAGCTCAAAATGCCACCACTGGATTGGGGATGTATCTCAGAGGTGGAACACTTGGCCTGCACCAAAAAAGAAAGAAAAGAGGTGATAAAAACCTTTGCAAGGCTACACAAAGATCAAATGGTTGCATTTAGAAGTCTCTCTTTCAGACTCAGAATAGCAAAAGCAATTCTGGGTAATAATAGCACAGCAGGAGACTTCACTATCCCACATTTGAAGTCATATTGCAAAGCTACAGTGATAAAAACAGCATGGTACCAGCTCAGAAACAGAAAGGTAGATCAGAGGAAGCAGAAACAACTCCACACACAGCCAACTATCTCAGCTCTGACACAGGAACCAAAAACACACTGGAGGAAACAGCCTCTTTGATATATGGTGCTGGGAAAACTGGATATACACACACAGAAAATAGAGTCCAGACCCATATACAGATCACCATGTTCTAAACTAAAATCAAAATAGATGAAAGATCTAAATGTTAGAGCAAGCTGCTGGAAGATAAAACAAGGTAAAACTTTTAAAGAATAGGCAGACTATCTGAACAGAACCCCTAGGGCACAACAAATAATACTAAGAATCAACAAATAGGATCATATCAAATTTAAAAGCTTCGACACAGCAAAGGAAACAATCAACGTCAAGAGACAACCTACAGAGTAGGAAAAAAATTTTGCCAGCTAGTCCTTGGACAAGGACTGAATGTAGACTATATAAAGAGCTCAAAAAAATAGACCCCACCCCCAAAAAATAAAAGACTCAATAAATGGGCAACCAAAATGAACAGATACTTCTCAGAAGAACAGATGGCCAATAAATACATGAAAAACTATTCCATATCGCTGGCCATCAGGAACGCAAATTAAAACTACACTGAAATACCATCTTACTCCACAAAGAATAGCTATCATGAAAAAATCTAATAACAAATGCTGGTGAGGATGTGGCTGGGAAAGGAACCCTTCTGCATTCTTGGTGGGAATGTAAAGTAGTACCACTACAGAGATCAGTTTGGAGATTCCTCAACGTACTAAAAATAGAGAGCCAGGTGTAGCGGAATACCTTTGTAATCTCAGTATTTGGGAGGCTGAGGCAGGAGAATTGCTGTGAGTTCAATGCCAGCCTGGACTACAGAACAAGACCCTGTCTCAAAAAAAAAAAGTCAAAAAAGTAAAAGTAGACATTAATTTGGCCCACCTATTTCCCTTCTGAGTATCTGAAAGAGTTAAAATCATCATATTACAGTGACACATGCATACCCATGTTTATAGCAGCACAATATATTTTTTAAGTTAGATTTTATTGGTACATTTTAGATATACATAACAATCACATTCATCATAGAGAATCTGTACCTGTACATGATATAACTTAGTTTTTTTCCCCATTCCTCTACCCTCCCTTCAACGCCTCTTCCCCTCCCCATTAAAAGCTTTGTTTCCATTTTTTCCTTCTATTTTTATCTTGTCCCTTCTCCCCCACCCCCATTTCCCTTCTCATTTGACTATTTTCTTCCCAATTTCACAATATCAGTTATATATTTTGGTCCTTATTTACACTTCTGGTTTCTTACACCAGAGAAATCATGCACTGTTTACACATGTGTGTTTAGTTTATTTCACTTAAGAGTATGGTCTCAAGGTGGCATCCATTTAACTCCTCAAGCTTATCCTTCTTTATGGCAGAGTAGTACTCCATTGTATAAAAAAAAAACACATCGGGGCTGGGGATTTAGCTCAGCGGCAAAAGCGCCTGCCTGGCAAGCGCAAGGTCGTGAGTTCGGTTCCCGGTACCGGAGAAAAACAAAAAAACAAAAAAAAAACACATCTTCTTTATCCATTCATTGGTTGATGGGCACTTGGGCTATTTCCAAGATTTAGCTATTACAAACAGTGCTGCTATAAACATGGATGTGAACTGCTGCTTTTTCTGAGCCTGAAGAATTCAGATAGAGTAGATAACCAAAGTGGTATTAATCCCAAGCATTTCATTTGTGCTGAATTTCAAATCCTTTACAAAGTGGTGCTGATATATTGTTTTAAAGAAAGAGATTGGACTGGATTTAGCCTAGTGGTTCCTTCTGGATGCCTACTTAAAGACTGGATAGCTTCTTTATGCTTTTGGCCCTTTCTGTTTTGTTTTTTGAGACAAGGCCTTCCTATGTAGTTCAGGCTGACCTTGAATTGACTATGTAACCCAGGCTGGTCTCAAACTCCCAGCAGTCCTCCTGCTTCAGCCTCCTGAGTGCTGGGATTTACAGGCACGTGCCACCACGCCTGGCTTTGCTTCTGCAGTTTTACTGTTTACCAGATGCAGAATACACTCCACTTTATTTGAGTTGTCTTTTTTTTTTTTAGTTGCTTTGGAAATGGCATCAAACCCACAGCCTCTCACATGCCACTGTACCACTTAGGTACAGCCCCAGCTCTGATTTTAGAAGCATAGCTACAGTCCAGCACCTGTATGAGTGATATTGTTGAGTATAACCAATTGCACAGTTCCCACACCTTGTACCACATACATGTTCTGTTGTTATTTGGACAATGGCGTGCTTGTTTTCTTCTCTTTTCATCTTATACCCACTAATCACTCCCACCTGTCTCCTCCGCTCCTCTGCTTTTCTTGGCCTATTCTTTTTTTTTTTTTTTTGTAATTTAGCCTATTCTTACATTTTATCTTTAAAACACTTTTTTGCGTCATATTTGTTTCTCCTCTAAAATACCTGTTTTCTAGATGCTGCAGAAAATAGTTGAGATCAACGATCTTGCTCTAAATAGTGTCTGTGTTTTGGTTTGGTTTGGTTTGGTTTTTGGTACTGGGAATCGAACTCAGGACCTTGTGCTTGCCAGGTAGGCGCTGTGCCACTGAGCTATATCCCTGGCGCTCCCTTACTCTAAGTAGATCACTGTGGCATCCTCCAGAAATACTTCTCATGCAGGTTTCTGTCACAGACCCTGGCTGTCTCAGTGCGCCGTGCACCTGTACAGAGGCAGCGTCCGTGTTTGCTCATGAGTTAAACCAGCAGGCTGTGTGAGCGGTGAAAGAAACTGAGAAAAGTTGCTGGTGCCCATACCAGAACTGATCTTCTTCCTAGAAGTGGGTAGAGTAAATAATCCTTGCAATTCCAAATTTAAATGACTATAGGCTGGGAAATAGTGATTTTCTTTTCTTTTTCCAGGTTTGTATTTCAACAGTCGGAAAAGTTTGCAAAGGTGGAAAACCAGTACCAGTTACTGAAAATAGAAAACAGTGAGTTCAGAGGACTTCAGAGTAAAATCAATTTAATTTCAGAAAAGGTAATTATTAATAATCATCTTATCTGGGGAGGCGTTCCCATGTTACTGCACTCCTGTATTCCTCCACTCCGTCTAGGGCTGCTTTCTTCCTGCCCTTTAAACCAGAGCTGTTTTACTCTCACTGGTCTTGACATGCTCCCCCTGACCCAATTTAGGCTCAGGCTGCATTTTGAAAGGACAAAGATTTCAGTGTCAGGTACCGAGATAAATGAAAATAGGATTGATGTTTAGGTGTGAAATTAAAATATGTGTAGCATTTGTTAAGAAAAGATAGAGCCATTCTTAGTTTTCATCTTTTAAGCATGTGTGTGGGGGGGTGTGTATAAAAATATATGAATAGCCTAAAGTAAATATTGATTCTCTAGCCAAATAAGAGTTCTAGCCAGGCATGGGAACACACCTGTAAGCCCAGCACCCAGGAGGTTGAAGCAAGAAGATCACAAGTTCAAGGCCACCCTAAACTACATAGCAAGACCCATCACAGAAAAGAGTTCTAATGAAAACTAAAATAACTCTTAATGTCTATGGCACTTTCCTTCTACTTGGCAATACGGATTCCTGCCAGATGCATTATTACTGTGACTCTCACGTCTCTTAAGATAAGGTCAGCTGAGATCAGTAGGGTGTCGTGTGGCCTTTGTATCCTCCCAGGCACCAAGCTATCACTAGGGAATGTGCCTCATTTGTTCGCTCATGCATCACGAAACCTTTACTCATGTTGTAGGGTAGGCAGGAACTTTTGCTTGATGACAGGGTGGGCAAGGTTGCTATAAACATAGACAAATGCAGTTCATTATAGCTCAGTCTTGGAAACAGCCGACGTGCCCATCAAGCAGTGGATGGGCAAGTGCAGTGTTCATACCCCAAGGAGTACTACCTTGCCGTGAGATAGATGGGCTTGAGACAGACACCCAAAGCTTGAACAACACATGGTTTCCCTTATATGAAAAAGCTAATATATAAATAACCTATGAAATAAAAGCTAATAGGAAAAAAGAGAAAAAAGATGGTTGTATTCTGTGTTTCTGCTGATGGTTTCTATTTTCACTGCAATATGGTATGAGAGCTCACTTTGCAGGGTTTCCATTTCTTTGCATATGTTAAGGTCTTTGTTGTTGCTAGGAGTATGGTCTATTTTGAATAAAAACTTAAAAAAAATTTCCAGATAAGAAAATCTATGGATATAGAGAGTAGCTCATGCTTGCCTTGGCTTAGGGGGGTGGGGGATTGGGAGATGATAGGTAGTGGGTAGAGCATTTTGTTTTGGGATAACAAAAATGATCTAAATTCGATCGTGGCCATGGTTGTGCAACTCTGTCAGTATGCTAAATCTACTGAATCACTTTAAGTTTGTAAATGATATATATGCAAATTTTAGTTCAATGAAGTTGATATTCAAATAAATAAATAAAATAGGGGGTCTGAGCCCCTGGGGCCTCATGCACAGGATGAGCATTTAGTCTTCTAGCAAAGAAAAGCCAGAGATGAAAAGCAGCCTCTCTTACCCATGGGAGACAGTTCCATAGAAGGTGAACCCAGGGGCGTCTGGGAAGGAGCACTAAAGACTTCGCTTTAGACACAGAGCTCAAGTTGGAACCTGGCTGTGGTTGGTGGGGGCACTCTAACATACTTATAGAAAGTGATATTTCAAGAGCCGGAAGACTTACATATTTATTTAAAAGCTATTTTTTAAAAAGCTATGGAAAGCAAGTTTTGAACAATTAGATTTCCTTTCCCTGCCCCGATGCTAGGGATTGAGCCCGGGACCTTTGGATGGAGTACATTCCCGGTTCTGTTGTTTCTTTTTTTGGTTTTTAGACAGGGTCTTGCTAGGCCGGGGTTGTACAGGTTGGGCTCAGACTTGCAGCCTCCCACACTGCCGGTGTTACAGGCCTGCATCATCAGACTAGATTTCCATTTTAAATGAAGAATTTGGGTGACAATTTAAAAGCTTTGGGGAGGGGAGAGGGGAAAAAAGAGGTATCAAGAGAAACCATGGAGGGGGCTGGGGATATAGCTCAGCGGCAAAAGCGCCTGCCTGGGAAGCGCAAGGTCGTGAGTTCGGTTCCCAGTACCAGAGAAAAACCAAAAAAAAAAAAAAAGGCAAAAAAAAAGAGAAACCATGGACAGGTATCAATTCCCTATGATGAATGTGATCAATATGTATATCTAACTTGTATACCAATAAGCTGAATAATAAATATAAATAAGTAAATAATAAAGCTTGGAAGCAGACTTTTAAAATATCATGGAATTCAAGAAATGTGCAGCCTTTTTGTAACTCTTCCTCTCCCCGCCCGCCCTGGGAAGTAATGTAAGGACAGCACCTTTCGCATAGGAGCTCGGCACTCATCACCATCCTGTCACCTTGGACAAATCACTGGCACTTCTCTCAGCTTCTGTTTCACCTCATTCATTAAATAAAACGTCACAAGGTTTTTGTAAGGATCAGATGAGATGTATGTAAAACCCCTTGAAAACTTTCAAGCACTAATAAGTTTACAGTATTAGTTCTTTTCAGAACACTGGAAAACTATTAAAATACGTTGGAAACCTATAAATGCTAGTTACTGTAATGTATTAGTTACTTACTCTTTGCAGATTAAAGCTGAAACTTTATTACCCTCAAAGTGGATTTTGTACTTGGGGTGTTTGGCCTCCAGATTATGCTCTGAAACACAACTTAAACAAGAAATTACCCTGGGTGAAGACAGACTTACCTGTTTAAGGTACTACTAAAACAACCAAACCTAACAGTATTACCAATGTACAAGTATTTTTTAGAATTAGTGTTTAAAGGAACTTGCGTGGTGACGTGGTGACAAAAGTGCATTAAAATAACTTTGTAAATGACATTTCAGAGGGGTCTGTTGCACATCATCCCCACTTGTCACCCGGGGCTTTTATAGCCTTTCTTTTTTTGTGTGTCTGGAATCCCACTCAGGACCTTGCACTTGCCAGGCAGGCGCTTGTGCCTCTGAGCTGGCTCTTAGGTTCTATTTCTTCTTCATAAACATCTACAAACACGTTGTTTGTACTCTGGGACATGGGGACTACAAAAAATCGTAAGACACGTTCTTTTCCAGGAGAAGTTAGAAGCTTTCTGGTCTTCACCTGACAGGTGCATCAGTCTGTTAATGAGTTGCATTTCTGTCACGTGTGAACTTTTCTTCATTGCCCCCGTCTTACCTGTCCTCTAAGCACTGTTGCTCCCTGTGCTGTCGTGACACTAGTCCTAGTCTGTTGTGATTTTCTTGTCCTCAGTTTGTCTCCCTGTGTCTCTTTAGATCAAATATTGCCCCCCACCCCAAGCTAGGGATTAAGCCCAGGGCTTGATAACATGCTGGGCAAGTGCTTTCCACCGAGCTGCATACATCCCTAGCCCTTGCCGTCGTTCCTCTCTGTTTCCTGTGCACCCAGAATGAATGAGCTTACAGAAGGCACTCGGTGGAGCCAGCACGGTGGTGCACACCTCTAATCCCAGCACTCTGGGAGACTGAGGCAGGAGGGCTGCAAGTTCCACCACAGCCTGGGCAATTTAGCAACTTGAGTGAGACCCTGCATCAAAATTTTTAAAAAATAGGGAAATAGGGCTGTGGATGCAGCTCAGTGCAAAGGCTGTGGGTTGTGGATTCAATCCCTAGTATCACACACACACACACACAAACATGCACACACAATCTTATTAGGAATCTAGAACATAGGACATAGAAGATCCAAAACACTATGTCAAGTTGTAAAACCAGGGACTGATTGGGCACAGAGAGAACAGTCAAAAATTTTTTATTACACTTGACAAATACGTAATGTCATAGGTACTTCAGGAGGTCAGGCCTAGGGCTATGGACTGTATCCGAGAAGCATCGGGAGATATAAAAGTGTTTTTTGTTGTTGTTTTGTTTTTTAAATGTGTGCATTTATGTACCTAGAAGTTCTTCGGTTTGGTTTGGTTTGGTTTTGATTTTTTGACATAGGGTCTTGCTATCTAGTTCAGACTGGCCTTGAGCTCACTGTGTAGCCCCCAGGCTGGCCTCAAACTCGCAGCAGTCCTTCTGCCTCAACCTCCCGAGTGGTAAGATTACAGGTGTGCACCACTGTAAGTGAAAAGCACTTGCACCTGGCTGCATAGCAATTTTTAAAGGTTAATCTAGGGGTAGTGTGTCTAGACAACTGTCTGGAAGCAGATCTTTACAATACTTCTAGAGTACTTGATCATGAAGTCTTGGGTTGTGTCCCCACCCAAGTGCTTCCATAACTCTTTCTCTGTTATAGTGTAGTCAGACTTGGCAAAAAAAAAATGTTTTTTCAGACAGAAACTCTTCCAGAATCATAGGATTTGGACAAGGCAACAAATTTTACAGCATTGCAGTTTCTAAAAAGCCAAATAAAACCTGGTGTGGTGCCACATGCCTGTAATTTCAGCATTGGGGAGGCTGAGGCAGGAGGATTGCCTCAAGTTCAAGGTCCACCTGGGCTACATTATGAGTTCAAGCCCAGCCTAAACTACACAGTGAGACCCTGTCAAAACATGCACACACACACACACACACACACACACACACACACAAGCCAAATAACCATAAGAATTACATCTAAGTTTTCACTGGAGTGAAAAAGAGGAAAATGTGGTATACTTCAGACTTCTCTTAACATTTTCTTTCTTTTGAAAATGCCTCAGTGCACATGTACAAATATCTGGGATTGTAAGCTCATGTATATATTTTTCTGGCATACAGCTAATTATTTGTTAAAACAGCCATTAAAGTAATAAATGTTTCTGTCAGTGTGATTCTGACACCGACAAAGGTATATGAGACACCTTCAGGATTTGAGTTTGGCATGCATTGTGGTCCTGACTGTTAAAGTGCGTTCTTCTAATATAACATGACAATTATTAAGTAGCCTTGGGAATTGTTTTGTGTTACAAATGCAGCTTGAGTCTACTGAAGGTACCCTGCAGGAAGCCACATCCTCCATGTCTTTGATGACCCAGTTGAAGCAGGAAGTATCCAGCCTCCAAAGTCTCATGCATGACATTGAAAACAGTGAAGAGATGCTTACTCAAAAGGTGCAAACCCTTAATGAGAAATTACAAAATATTACAGATTTCTGGAAGAGAAGCCTCGCAGAAATGAATGGTAATACAGACATTTTCAAAGCAGAAGCAAAGCATATACATTCTCAAGTTACTGCCCAGATTAACTCAGCAGAGCAGGGAATGAAATTGCTCACAGAACGGCTGAAAGATTTGGAAGACAGCACACTGCGAAATATTAGGACAGTGAAAAGACAAGAAGAGGAAGATCTTGAGCGCGTGGAGGAGCAGCTGGGCTCTGATACAAAAGCAGTGGAGCAGCTAGAAGAGGAACAGAAGGCGCTCCTTGCCAGAGATGAAGATCTGACCAATCAACTTGCCAGCTACGAACCCAAAGTGGAAGAATGTCAGATGCATTTGCCAACCATCGAAAATGCTGTCCACTCTGTCCTGCGAGTCTCTCAGGACCTGATGGGGGCAGAAAAGAAAGTGGAAGAGCTGACCATGCAGATGTTTACCATGGAAGATGATATGCTAAAGGCGGTATCCGAAATAATGGAACTGCAGAAAACCCTGGACGGAATTCAGTATGATAACAGCATACTAAAGATGCAAAATGAACTGGATGTTCTAAAGGGGAAGGTGCATGATTTTGTAGCGTTTTCAAATACAAAAGAAAAGGGAACTTTGGAAGAATATAACCTCGAAAATGGATTTAGTGATGATTTTTAAGTTCACTGCGTGTATTCTGATGAACCATATTACTATATGTAACTATGCCCGCTGTTTTTTACTTATATTGATATTTCTATATTGGAAAAAATAAGTGAGATATCCACACAAATGGTTTATCTGCATATTCAAGGCTTATCTTCTTAAGCTCAGAAAGTTATTTCAAACAAATACTATAATTCTGAAACATGTATTTCTCTCCTTTTAAGGCAATATATATAGTTAATTTTTAAAATATTTTGCAATAATGACATCATTATGAGTTTGGCCCATTAAATATTGCTGTTTCTAGGAACCATTTTTTTTCTTCTAGGAACTATCAAAGAGAGTTTACCATTTCGCTAAATGACCCTAGTTTGCTATTCAAGTCTGTGTCTGTTTTACCTGTCTGTCACCCCATCTTGCTGTCAGGCCGGTTGGTAGGTAAGGTGCCTGTCACAGCCAGCTCCGCACTTCCCTTTGCAGGCTAAGAATCCTAACAACCAAGTTCATAGGAGCTTTGTCCGCGCTAAATATGATGTGCCTCGGGGAGAGCACAGGGGCTTTTCTGTGAATTAATATGCATTGCTTAAAAACTATGAACCCTGGGAAAGAGTTTACTTTTTGTTAAGGTTCCAAACTGTGTTACAGACACTCAGAAGAATTTTTAAATCTGAAAATATGAATATGTTTTTATTTAAGCCCTTTCCTAGTAGTTGTATATGCTTTCAAGTATGAATTTGTGGAGTATCTTTGTTTACCCAGGCTTTTATTTTTAAAGTTCGAACTAGGATAGACTCTTGAGTTTGTTAAACACATAATCTCTTGATAAATTAATCAAGTTAAATTAAAAATACATGAATAAGCCTTTTTTATTTTTTTGTCTTTCTGAGACAGGGTCTCACGATGCAGTTCAGGCTGGCCTTGAGCTCACTTTGTAGCCCAGGCTGCTCTGGAACTAGCAACAATCCTCCTGTCTCAGTTTCCCGAGTACTGGGATTATAGTATGCACTACCATGCCTGGCTAAAAGTCAGTTTTAACGAGGAAAAAGCAACATAATAATAAATGGTAGTAATTTTGATGATTAAAAGTATGTCATTGAGCCAGGCGTCGTGGCGCACGCCTGTAATCCCAGCACTCAGGAGGCTGAGGCAGGAGGATCATTGCAAGTTCAAGGCCAGCCTGAACTGCATAGCGAGACCCTGTCTCAAAAAGACCAAAAAAAAAGTATGTCATTGGAGGAGGGGGTGCCAGGAATCAAACCCAGGACCTCACTTTTGCCAGACAGGCACTATACCACTGAGCTAAATCCCTAGCTGTCATTAAAGATACCCCAAGCTTATGGAACTAAATTTGTTCCACATGCTGATTTTTTTTTTTTTTTTTTTTTTTTTTGAGATAGTGTTCCTGTGTAGTACAGGCTAGTGTTGAACTCACTGTGTAGTCTAAGCTGGCCTCAAACTTGTGGCAGTCCTCCTGCCTCAGCCTCCCAAGTACTGTGATTACAGGTGTGCACCATCACAGCTGGCTCACATACTGATTTTATTTTATTCAAAGTTACAGAATGTAGCCAAGTATATTATATAGCTTTATGTGGACATTCGGTTCTTTCTGCCAGTAACCATCCCACTTTTATAGGCGGTTTCAGTGAAATTAAACAGAGCTTGAAAGCAGTTAGTTACAAAAGGTGGTTATGGTCAGGGATTTTTATTATGTAAATTTGCAAGTTTCTGGAGAAACCTCAAACCCACAAGAATTAGAAAAGCCTGTGGTAAACAGCCATGAGTTATAAAAATAAGCCTGGAAGCCAAGCCTGGTGCATGCCTGTAATCCCAGCACGTGGGAGGCTGAGGCAGGAGGATTGTTATAAGTTCAAGACCAGCCTGGGCTACAAAGTGAGCCAAAGGCCAGTGTGAACTGCATAGTGAGACTTTGTCTCAAAAAGACCAAAAAACAAAGCCTAGAAGAGTGCTATTATTGAGCTATAACATTAATTTCTAAATTTTTTTTCCCTTTCTTTTTTTGGACACAGAGTTTCACTATTAGTTCAGGCTAGCCTGGAACTCACAGCAATCCTCCTGCCTCAGCCTCTCAAGCGCTGGGATTACAAGCGTGTGCCACCATGCCCAGCAATTTCTAAAATCCCAACAGTAAATTCCTTGACTCCTGAATGTCTTAAATTTTTATCTGTGCACTGAAAAAACTATTTATTTGCTTTTATTTGGATGTCAATAAAATAGATTATTATTGTTTATAGAAGCACAGTTTGTAATAACTAAATCCTGAAAGCAGCCGTCAGTAAATGATTGGATAAAGAAAATGTGGTATCTATATATAATGGAATACTACTCAACTATAAGGAATGACAGATACGAGGCATTTGTAGGAAAATGGATGCACATGGAAAATACAATGTTGAGTGAAATAAACCAGACACAAGCTTAAATGCCATACGGGATCTCTCATTCGCGTGAGGCAAAGTACAAATGAAGAGAATAATCCAGGATGATAGGTGGGGAGACGGGGCGGGGTCTCTTACAGTGGGGAAGTGGACCCAGGGAAGGAACAAGCTTGAGGGATGAGGGGAGGAAGGGAAACGAGTAAAAGAAAGACACACCGTGATCCGGGACCCATAACCACAGTGAATGTAAACAGTGTATGCCATAACATGAGCCGCGATTAGTAAGAGTGAAAGTCAGGATGGGGAATTAGACGTGGGGAGACAGACGGGGATTGAAGAAGAAACCAGCTGTGGTACGTACGCGTACCCGCTCCGCAAGACGACTGTAAACTGCGTGTACTGCAGACGTGCACTGATAAAACTTTTAAAAGTTAAAAAAAGAGACAGATTATTAATTTAGTGGGAACCTTATTGTTTCAACCTCCATCTTATTGGGACAGATGTAATCTCTTCTCTGTACTCCTTTTTAAATAATTTTATTTTCTTTTTGGTCTGTCAAGAGATCTGACTCAAGCCAGGCATGGTGGCGTACCCCTGTAGTCACAGCACTTGGGAGGCAGAGGCAGGAGGATTACTGTGAGTTCAAGGCCAGCCTGGGCTATAGCAAGAACCTGTCTCAAAAAAAAGAGATCTGATGCAACTTTGATAATAACTTTTAAATGCCAGGGTAATAGTTATTGAAAGTAAATGGAAATGAGGTGGCCCCCATGCTCTAAAATACACTTAAAAGGGCATGAAACTGCATTCCACAAGTATCACACAAGAAAACTTTTCAAATGTATGTTTGTGTATTTTTTTACTAAGAGGTTTTTCTGTCTAAAAGACTTGTAAACTGGGTGTGGTGGCTCACATCAATAATCCTAGCACTTGGGAAGCTGAGTCAGGAAGATTGCTGTGAGTTTGAGACCAGCCTGGGCTACATAGCCAGTTGAAGGCAGCCTGTCATACATATTAAGATCTTGTCTCAAAAAAAAACAAAACAAACAAATAAATAAATAATAAAAGATTGTCATTAGATTTATGTGTACATACTTTGTTTCCTCTGTCCATATAGTTAACACAAATATTTGAAATTTCAAAAACTTCCTGAATATTGAATACTAAATTACATCATTAACCTTTAAGGAAATTGCCAGTGCTCTAAGACATACTTTGTATCGTTGTACTTGATAATAAATTTTATATTTATTATAGAGTACTGAGTTCATGTTTTTTAAATGTAGCATAAATAAAACAGTTTTATGAAGCAGACACCTACTTACCTTAAAACTTCTTGGTATAAAGATTTAAAGTATATTTATAGTAAGGCCAGTCAGAGTGGCGCATACGTTTAATCCCAGCACTCGGGAGGCTGAGGCAGGAGGATCCTCGCAAGTTCAAGACCAGCCTGGGCTACAAAGTGAGTTTAAGGCCAGCCTGAACTGCTTAGTGAGACCCTGTCTGGAGGGGGGGGGGGTAGGGAATATATATATATATAGTAATATTTCCTAAAATTCTGCCTAATGATTTGAAGCTGTGGACTAAGTGTACATTTATGTTTTATAATGAGAAATGTTGATTTATTCATATTCTTTCGTAGAAAATTAAACCAGTAAGATACAAAGTTATTGGTATTATCTTAAACCTTAACCTAAGTGTAGACATTTTTATGAACCTATAATCTTGATCAACATTTTTTTGTTTTGTTTTGTTTCATTTGTGTCTTGAGACAGGGTCTCGCTATGCAGTTCAGGCTGGCCTTGAGCTCATGGGATTACAGGCGTGCCCCACCACGCCTGGCTTTGATCAACATTTGACATAATGTCTTTACACTGTACATAATGATGGTGTAAATGCATGATACAGACCAAAAAGCTTTCCTTTTTTTACAGACTGACTTCATATTTGCACAGTTGCAAAAGCTCTGCAAATTCTCCCAGTATATTTCAATGCACCTATGAACTATTAATTTACTACAAACCGTAATGCTCTATCCCAGCTTTGCAGCAGGAAAGAACTAATGGTTTAGTACCTATTACGTGCCAACATTTCTAGACTTACGGTCATCGTGTCACCTTAATAGTGCCATGTATCAAGTACCTACCATGTACCAGTTGTGTGCTGGGCATTTTACATGTATTTATCACTACCCACTGCAGCTTTGTTAGCTACGTCCACTTTACAAATAAGGAAATTGAGACTGCAAAATTAGCACTCTTTTTTTTTTGAGACAGGGTCTCATCTCACTATTCCAAACTGGCCTTGAACTCTTTATGTACTCTCAGTTGGCCTCAAACTTGCCCCAGCCCTCCTGCCTTCCAAGTCCTGGGATCATAGACGTGTACCACCACACCCAGCTAAGATCAGCAGTCTCGTAATCACTGCTCCTGAAAAACACCAGAGGCTGAAGACCTCCTGCCATGTGCTTCAACCTGGTACTGTACATCCAGAGGAGAGAAAGAAAATAATCACAGAAAATCTGCTCTCTGGGCAACCCATTCACTCAGGACCCCTCCTGTCTCTCAGGAGCTACTCCCATTCCCCATTCCCCATTTCTCTTCTCCAGTAAATTTTCCTACTTAAAAAAGAAAGAAAGGAAATCTGCTGTCCGTACAGCTACCTTGAGAATTCAAAGGCGCTCATAATTCAGCCAAATGTGTTGTCTACCATGTTGCCATTAAACTAGACTGTTTCTCAAAAGCTGTTAACTGCTCTAAAATTGTTAAAGCCTTGGGCATAAGAAGGAATCAGTAAATGTTCGGGGAAGACTGGGAAAGCAGGGGTGGAGAAAGAGCCCCAGGGTGGAATCTTCTGAACTGTGTTCTTGGACGTTTTATGTGGGCGCTTAGTTTTCAAATAATAGAATAAGAGAATTGTTGACTTTAAGTATTGTTGTTGTTGACTTGGGGTTTTTGGTTTTTTGAAACAGGGTCTCGCTACATAGTTCAGGCTGGCCTTGAACTCGCAGAGGTCCCCCCTCAGCCTCCTGGGTTCTGGGATCACAGGCATGGGCCGCCACTGTGGCCATAAGTGGATTCAAAGACCCTCTAGCAAAGCTTTTGGGAAGCAGGTTGGACTATGTTGCCCCGCGTGCAGGTCCAGACGGCGCTTCACCTTACAGGACCACATCTAGCTTAGCGCCTTGCGTACATGATAGGAATTTGGTAAATATTCAGGTTCCTGCGGAATCTTTTTATCTACTGATAAATTCGCTAATCTTTCTTCCTACCCTAGGCTTACTTAAACCTGAAATGGTTTTTTAAAATCATTCAATACAGTAATTTCTAGACTATTACCACATTATATTGAGTATATTTTTAAAGTTCCTAATAAATTGCCTTTTGTTTTTTTTTGTCTTTTTGAGACAGGGTCTTGCTGTGCAGTTCAGGCTGGCCTTGAGCTCAGTTTGTAGCCCAGGCTGGTCTTGAACTCGCATCTATTCTCCTGCCTCAGCCTCCCAAGTGCTGGGATTACAGGTGTGCTCCACCACGCCCGGCAAAGCGGTTTTTTCTTAATGGTCTAATCCCTGTAAGGGTAAGCTAATCTCTTTTGAGATGTCTTAATTAAAAAAAGCTCCTTAGGAACATTGACTCTAGCAGTGTGGGTACATTGAGCGATAACCTATATTGAAATAGATGAAGGAGTCATTACTCCTTTCACCCTTGGGAGACCCTGTTTCAGCAAATACACTACATTGCAAAACTTTCTCCTTAAAAATAAAGCCTGGTTTTGCAATCACTACTTGATTTCCTTCCTTTTTGTGGCTGTTGCTTAACATCATACTCAAAATAACTTTTTCACAAGCTAATGCCTCTCACCAAAAAACGGGAAACACTGGGCGACCTGTGTCACCAAGAAGTAATGTAGCATAAAGCTATCGAGGAAAAAAGCCCTAAAACTTCTGTTTTCCATATTGACATTGAACCTAGGGAGCACTGAGCTACCTCCCCAGCCTTTTTATCTGATTTTTTTGAGACGGTATCACGTTGCCCAGGCTGGCCTCAGACTTTTGACCCTTCAGCCTCAGCCGCCTGAGTAGCTAAGATCCCAGGCGTGTGCCACTGCTCCTGCCTTCTCAAAGCAAAATTTGAAAGGAGGAAGAGTATCTACATCTACTTCCCCATTTCAGCAGTTCATTGAGAAAAAGTAATTTCTTGTGACATTCTATGAAATTTCCTGAATGTTTTCCTTCTTACTCATTAACAGTACACTTAAGTTGCTTTAGCAGCTCTTACACTTAGAGCCATCTTTTACCATGTTCTTTCCCAAAAAGCAGTAAAGTTGTAGTTAAGAATATCACATAAAATTTAAACTGATTGCTGGGCGTGGCGGCGCATGCCTGTAATCCCAGCACTCAGGAGGCTGAGGCAGGAGGATCGTTGCAAGTTGAGACCAGCCTGGGCTACAAAGTGAGCTCAAGGCCAGCCTGCACTGCATAGTGAGACCCTGTCTCAAAAAGACCAAAAAAAAAAAAATTTAAACTGAGTTTTAAATGTTACTTTTTTTTTTTCGTACCAGAAATCATGCTCAGGACCTTGCACTTGCCAGGCAGGCGCTGTGCCTCTCAGTTATATCACTGGCCCTTTTTCCTACATTTTTTGTGTGAATTCTAAATATTAAGCATCTGATGACTTTAATCCTTGTGGTACTTTACTTTCTTACAGTGTCAGAAATGTGAAGCTATCGTGGAACAGTTGAAGACTTTTCAAATCGTCGCTCATCTAAAGCATCTGCAGGAGGAAATTTATAAGGTAAAATCTTGGCCCATCAGGATAACTGAAAAACAGGATATGATCAACGACAGTCTGACAACTCTTTCTCAAGACATTACAAAAGCAAACCAGAGCACAACTTCCATGGCAAAAGAGGTTGGCCTCAAGATTACAGCTGTAAAAACAGATATAAGACGTATTTCAGGGTTAGTAACTGATGTAACATCCTTGACAGATTCTGTTCAAGAACTAGAAAATAAAATAGAAAGTGTAGAAAAAAACACAGTAAAAAACATAGGTGATCTTCTCTCGAGCAGCATTGACCGAACAGCGGCGCTCCGAAAGACAGCGTCTGAAAATTCACAGAGAATTAGCTCAGTTAAGAAGACACTGACTGAGCTAAAGCATGATTTCAACAAGCACACAGATAGGTTTTTAAGCTTAGAAGGTGACAGGGCCAAAGTTCTAAAGACAGTGACCTTTGCAAATGATCTGAAACCAAAGGTATATCATCTAAAGAAGGACTTCTCCCGCTTGGAACCACTGGTAGACGATTTAACACTACGCATTGGGAGATTGGTTACTGACCTGCGACAAAGAGAGAAAGACATTGCTGTCTTGAAAGAAAAAATATTCAATTTAACAACAGTCCAAGCTGAGATTAAGGATATTAAAGATGAAATAAGACATATTTCAGGTATGGATTAGTTTGACATTGTTTAGATTGGACTGGAGTTAGCTTTTCTGGGGACAGGGTCTCACTATGTAGCCCAGGCTGGCCTTGAACTCACAGCAATCCTGCCTCAGCCTCCTGAGTGCTGGGATTACAGGCATATGCCATCACACCTGGCAATAACTTTTTTAAAATGGGACCTCTATTATAAAAAGACCGATAACCAGAAATCATAATATTTTGGAGTGAATACCATTTTGTAGTTGACTATTTTGTACAGTAAAAATAAATAATTTTAACACGTTGAACATTTGAATTTTCAAAACAAAGGTGTTAAATCCCCCTGGTGCGCACACTGTTATGCGCACACTGTTACGCGCATATGTGGACTCAGAGTCAGTGACCTCCAAGAGAAGAGTATGAGTTCTTACACCGTCGCGGCTCATCCCTAACCCTTGGCTTTTCCTGGAAGAGTTAGCTACCTACTCCACTTAAACAACCTTTTTCAAAATACTTGCCAGGGAATATTGGATGTCTTTTTTTTTTTTTTTTTTTTTGGCTTTTTGAGACAGGGTCTTGCTGTGCAGTTCAGGCTGGCCTTGAGCTCACTTTGTAGCCCAAGCTGGTCTCAAACTCGCAATGATCCTCCTGCCTCAGCCTCCCGAGTGCTGGGATTATAGGAGTGCACCACCACACCTGGCTTGATGTGTCTTGTCTTTGAAAAACTGAGTTGTTATTACCAGAACCTCACATGTTAATCAGGGTTCTCCAAAGAAACAGAACCGATAGGATGTGTGTGCTTCCATAGATTAAGTTTAAGGAAAGGGCTCGCATGGTGGTGGAGGATAGCAAGCCCAGAATCTGCAATGCAGGTCGTCCTCTGGAGACGCAGGGCAGAGCTGCTGTTGAAGTGGGAAGGCTGTTTTGCAGCAGAATTTCTTCTTGCTTGGGGAGGAGACTAGTTTTTCTCTATTCAGACCTTCAATTTACTGGATGTGGATTGCCGCCCACAATATGGAGAGCAGTGTGCTTAACTCAAAGCCCACTGATTTACATGTTAATCTCATCACATGAAAACCTGCAGACACATCCAGAATAATGTTGGAGCAAATACCTCGGCACCATGACCCAGTCACGCGGTACACTGATCACAGCTTCTCACTGCCTCTCCCTTTCACAGACTATGGGATAAAGCTTACTGGTAAAATAGCGATCTCACCTGTCTCTCTTCCGCCTCAGCCTGGTTCTCAGATACTCAGGCTATAGGTGCACTTAGAACAGGCTGAAGGATATTCTTGTCCCTTTCTATGTAATTTCAGCTCTGTGTCCACTCGTGGACCCATGCCCTGGGTTCTGCCACTAGATAGGTAGCAGACACTTTTACCTTGAGTTGTTTCATTCAGTACTGATGGAGCATCTGATGTCTGCAGAACAGGTGCCTCAGAGGATGCCCAGCTAGGTAGCCGGTGACTGTTAGCAGGGGTGGCCTCGCCACCTTACAGTCAGCTAGCAGCGGGGTAGAGCTCTGGTAGTTAGAGACAGTAATCCATTCGAAGCAGCTAGGAGGGAGGAAAAAAAAAGGATTTCTGACACGAAACTCACAAGTATCCCGGGAAGTGAGCTGTGCAGTAACCAGTGGGCTCTGGAAACGGGGCCAGGGCCGTAGGGACAAGCTCTCTCCTCCTCGGGCTGCATAGGCTCTCAGATTGCTTCTGCTCTCTGCAGCTCAACCTCTCTCTGCCAGCTCACTCCCCCCGTTCACACAGAATTTCTCCTTCCCCCTGAAGTCAGCACGTCAAGGCTGTCCTGGTCATTCCCCAGGCTCTCTCTGGCCTCTTTATGTACCGCGGCCCTTCACTTCCACTTTTGAGCTCAGTGTCTGGTTTCCCAATTCCAAATTTCCAGGGCAGAGAAACCTAGTCCAGCCTCCCCACGTCTGCTCTAACAGTGTTAGGGGACAGAGCTAAAGCATGGGCTACGGTACGTGTCCTGGTCAGGAGGCCAGCCGTGGAGTGATCTGCTGAGGGGAGCAGGTGGACAGGCAGAGAGAGGGGAAACATGGCCATTTCCAACAGACGGGACCCAGCCGTTAGACACCCCCCCACCCCCCCACCCCCAACACACTGCCCCGCAGGCGGCAGGGGCGGTGCTTCCCAGGCTACCATACTTTCTACGTGGTCTTTTGGCTGCCTAAATAAATCATCTGATCTACCTAAGGCACCAATTTCCTTCTGCTTTTTTTTCCCCCATTACTGGAGATTGAACTGAAGGCCCTTGCACTGAGCTACATCCCCTGTCTTACTTTTTATTTTGAGACTGGATCTCGATAAGCCACTAAATTGCCTAGGGTAGGCTCAGTCTCCAAGTGCTGGGATTCCAGGCGTGCACAACCGCATGCAGTGGCATCTGATTTTCTTATCTACCAATCTACAAAAGGAACACTTGCTTTGTGGAGTTGCTATGAGAATTAGAACTGTGTTAAGACACCTAATGCACGTGGTAGCTGTGTCTGCTCAGACTTAAAGTTTCCTGCATAGGAAGCTTCTGAAGTGCTTTCTAAGCTCTCTAGGGTAAGAAGAATATTTTGAGGGATTGAGAAGTCGGGCAACCCAATGTTCAAATCCATCCTTACTGCTTCCTAGCTATGTAACTATGAGAAAGCTACTTAATTACTGTTCCTTCATGAATGAGAATAAAATCTACTTTATAGACTTAGAGTGGTGATTATATAGGATAATAATCATGGTTATTACCTCAACATTAACAACTACTTAATAAGTAACATTACCATTATTATTGAATAGCTTTTGTTTCGAGATAGGATCTCACTATATGTTCAGGCTGGCCTTGAACTTACTTTGTAGCCCAAGCTGGCCTTGAACTCCGGGTGACTCTCCTTCCTCAGCCTCCTGAGTGATGGGCTTGTAGGCCTATGCCATTACACTTGACCTAAAGAGCTATTATTTTAATGCTTTGTGCTAATGCAAAACTACTGTGCTCTATGTGGAAAATGTGGAAAATACAGACATACCTAAAGGGAAAAAGCAAAAATTATCTAATTGATTCTCCAACCACCCTAATTATCCCTAATCAATTGGTAATCCAATTACACAAAAAATAAGTTTAAAAAAATCAGACATTAGTCAGGCATGGTGGTGCACACCTGTAATCCCAGCACTCGGAAGGCTGAGGCAGGAGGATCGTTGCATGTTTGAGGCCAGCCTGGGCTACAAAGTGAGCTCAAGGCCAGCTGAATTGCATAGCAAGACCCTGTCTCAAAAAAACAGATAAAAAAAAAACCCCACACACATTTGGGCTGTGGGTGTAGGCCTTAGCTAACGTGTAAGCTCCTGGGTTCAGTCCCTAATAGTACACACACATACACACACACACACACACACACACACAAAAGAACAAACATATGAAAATTAACTTCTGGAGAAAAAAATTAACCATTTGATATTTGTAATAAAAAGTCTGCATACAAGAAAAAAAAGCATCCTCCAGCCAGAAGCTGTCTGCTTAATTCCAATTCTTAACACTGCAATTCAAACACATATGTTTGTAAAAGTATCACATACTAGAAATAAAAAGAATGAAATAAAAGTAATTATTAGGTATTCTAATAGTTTTTCTTCCCACACTGCACTCTGGAGACTGATTCCCACATCACAAGCTGTCAAGCAAAGTTACAAAATGGTGGGGCTGGGGATTTAGCTCAGAGGCACAGTGCCTGCCTGGCAAGCACAAGGTCGTGAGTTCAATTGCTGGTACCAGAGAAAAACCAAAAAAACAAAGTTACAAAATGGTGACTATTTTTTGGTAAAGAGCTCTGAGAGAGAGCATAGGGAGAGAGAGCGCCAGCGTGGAACATCCTAATGTGACACCTGGTGTTCAGAATGCCCAAGTGAGAGCTGGGGATATAGCTCAGTGGTGTAAGCGCCTGCCTGGCAAGCACGAAGATGTGAGTTCGATCCCTGGTACCACAAAAAAAAAAAAAAAAAAGAATGCCCAAGTGAGATGGAGTCTACCTTCTCTTACCCTGAATTTGGTTTCAATATATTAAGTGAAGGACCAACTGTGCTCCATGTAATCCTTTTAATAAGACACACAATGCATTTTAGAAAACCTTATATGAAAAAAGTTCAAGAAAATTTTCAGTACTTATAATTCAGCAAGGTGTGGTGGGCCACAACTGTAATCTCAGCACTCTGGGAGGCTGAGACAGGAGGATTACAATTTCAACCGCAGTTTGGGCAATTTTTTTTTTTCAGATCTCAGAATATTTTATTTCAAAGGTTTGAAATCTGTAGGGGATTGATAAGTGGTGGTCAACTTATCACCCCCAGCTGAACTGAGTAAGCGTGCTGGGTTTGGGAGGCCCACCTGGGGATTATTGCCAGCAGCATAAGAGGCAGACCTGCAGAAGGAGAAGGAGGCTGTTGGGAGCAGAGAAAGGCTGTTGGAGCTGGTGGAAGCTGCAAGGAGCTGTTGGTTGTTTTGGAGGAGCTCGTCATGCTGGCTTTCCTGATGAACTTGGCTGTTCTCATCCTCTGGGTGAAACGAGCTCGGGACCTTGTTGGCACTGAGAATGGCTTTGGTTCACTTTGGGGGAGCTCTGGTCCTCATTTTGAACATCACTTCCTGGCTCCAGAGGGGAAGATGATGCACTGCTGGTCTCCTGGAGAAGCTTGCTGCGTTGGCTTCCCTGATGGGAACTCAGCCATCTTGATCATTGGAGGAGCTCAGGTCCTCACTGTTGCTGAGGATGGCCGTGGTACCTTTTGGGGGGAGCTCCGGTTCTTCTGAGTGTCACTTCCTGGCTCCAGTGCAGATCCCTCAGCATGCTAGCACAGATCCTTCATCCCGCTGGCACAGACTTCCTAGATTCTACCACTGACCATTGGGCCTTCCCAGCGCAGATCCGTGAAACAGGTCTGCATGAGATATTCTTATGGGCTCTGGGCCTCCAGTTGCCCTCGTGGGAGGCACTGTTACAGGCTTTGGGTCTTCAGCTGGACTCACGCAGGACATTTCTGTGGGATCCACGCCCTCAGCTGGATTCCTTGGTCTTAGTGTATGGACAGATTCCCTGCACTCTTTTGTATATCATTCTTTGGGTGACTATTATAAATAATCTTACAAACTATGTGTCCTGTAATACATTGTTCCCCTTGCAAAATATCCTCCAAACCAACACAAAATCTATCATCAGTGCCAATAAGATCTAAAATTCATTTTATATCTATCGTCTATTTGGGCAATTTAATAACATGTCTATAATAAAAAGGGGACCAGGCATGGTGGCACAGATCTTTATCCCAGCGCTTGGGAGGCAGAGGCAGGAGGACCACTACAAGTTCAAGGCCAGCCTAGACTACATAGTTGAGTTCAAGATCAGCCTGAACTATAGCCCTGTCTCAGAAAATCAAAATGAAATTTAAAAAAGGGTTGGACAGATAGTTCAGTACCAATGCCCTGGATTCAACTACCAGTACTGGAAAAAACATAATTCAGCTATCTGAAATTCATGAAACATTCATCTTTTCTTTATAAACAAGTACATGTTTACTTGAAAGTCTAGTTCATTGCAAATGTACCTTTTAATGAGGCCCTTTCTCCTTAAGGACAACTTAAAAAACAACCAGGAACTCAGGAGTCACTGCACAAAGCACCCATCTTACTTGGTGCTGGTTTTAATTTTTAAAATGATGGTTTGCAAATCTATTGATGTTATTTGGTAGCCATGCTAGGCAGGACTATTTTGGTGGCTCAAACTCAGGACCTCACACATGTGAAACATTCTGCCACTGAGCTACAGCCCTGCCTTACGACTTTCTTAGCAAACCCCCACCTCTGTAATGTCACTAGGCTAATGGTCATGGTTCTGTCGAGTCAAGGAGCATTCATGAAAAATGTAGAACTGGGCATGGTGGTGCATCCCTGTAATCCCAGCACTCAGGAGGCTGAGGCAGGAGGATGGTTGAGTTTGAGGCAGCCTGGGCTACAAAGTGAGCTCAAGGCCAGCCTGAACTGCATAGTGAGACCCTGTCTCAAAAAGACCAAAAAAAAAAAAAAAAAAAAAAAATGTAGGACAAAGAAACTTTAGGTCTGTTTCCTAACAACAGAAAATGTAAAATTAATCATTTAGTAATACTGTAGACATGGTCTTGAATGAGTCATCTTCACCTTTTTGTGGAATGTCCTTTCTTGTAACATTTAAAAAGTCAAATCATTTGGGCATGGTGGTGCATGCCTGTAATCCCAGTCCTCAGGAGGCTGAGGCAGGAGGATCCTCGTGAATTCGAGGCCAGCCCGGGCTACAAAGTGAGTTCAAGACCAGCCTAAACTGCATAGTGAGACCCTATCTCAAAAAGACCAAAAGTCAAATCAACTGTCCAGTCAAAACTCAGTAATGATTTATAAGTAAAAGTTAGGTATATCATACATTCAAATTTTATTAACTTGAAGCCAGGTATTGAGGCACGTGCCTGTAAGCTCAGCACTCTGGAAAGCTGATGCAGGAGGATCATCAAGTTTGAGCTCAGCCTGAGCAACTTAGCAAGACCCTGTCTGTCTGGAAATAAAAAAGGGTTGGGGACGCAGCTCAGTGCAAAGGGCCAGAGTTCAATCCCCAGTACTGCAAAACAGAACAAAATTGTAATGACTTGAGACTCAACAGTTTAAACTTTGACAGAGCCCTCTAGTGGTAAGATTTTGGGTGTAGGAATGACACTGCCTCACACATGAATTACCCTCCATCAAATTTTCCAATACTTTGCATCCTACAAAGTAAACTGAAGGACCAGGCACGGTGGCACACATCTGTAATCACAGCGCTCAGGAGGCTGAGGCAGGAGGACCACTGTGAGTTTGAGGCCTGCCTGGGCTACATAGTGAGTTCAAGACCACCCTGAACTACACAGCAAAACCCTGTCTCAAAAACAAAACAAAAAAAATAGGCCAACTGATTTGTACATTGAATGATTGCTCACAGGATTAGGTAGGAATTGTATCTTCTGTAGGAGCCACATCCCCAAGGCTTATTCATACCAAGACTGTAGTAGGTGACTACTGAGGCATAGCACTCAGAGCCTATAAACACACACATGAAAATTTTGGAGTAACTGCACTCTAGAATACAGATCTCATAATGTTAATAACCAGGAGGTTCATAAACCCTATCAGTGGTGAGGCAATTATGTTCACTTCTATCAACACTTCTGAGAATGAAGTTTGGGCTAGTTTAAAAAGAGACAAATTATTCAAAGGATATCTAAGATGTTTTTTGCAGTACTGAGGATTAAACCCAGGGCTTTGGCACTGAGCTACACCCTCAGCCATTTTGGTTTTTTGCGGGGGCTGGAGTGACAGGATCTTGCTATGCAATTCAGGCTGGCCTTGAACCCATGGCAGTCTTCCTACCTCAGCCTGAGTGCTAGGATTACAGGCGTGCACCACCACACCCAGCCCATGAGACGGGTCCAACTAAGCCACTAAAGTGACCAGGCTGGACTTCAATTTTTCACCTCCCTGCCTCAGCCTTTCAGAGTGCTGGGATTATAGGCATGTGCCACCACACCTAGGTTTGCATGGTATTTCAATTGCCCTGAAAGATAATTTCAGTATTTGGTTCCTCTGCAATGCTGCCTTGTCTGACAAAGGTCCTGTCAATCCTACACGTTTGGCCGTGGAAATGCTTTAGTGAAGGGTAGCTGAACTGCATACCCTCAACCGTTTTTAGAGCCACGATCCACTTTTACATCAGCACACCAACGTATTTCCAATCCTATTTGTTCTACGCTGTGACGGACACTGCTAGCATGAGGTGGAGGCTACCTTCTTTTCCCGAATTTTGTCTCTAGGACTTGTTACTGTTGTAACCAAGAGTATGGTGGGAGTTTCATAAGGGGATGTTGAGGTCAAGTCCTAAGAATCAGCTTCTGCCTCCCTCTACCGAGAGCCCTAAAATCCAACCCAAGTCCAGTTGCCCAGGTCTCCATGAAACAGACCTTGTGGAGATGGAGTCACTAACAAGGAGACAGTACAAGGGACCTTTCTGACCCCAAGTGAAAAGCTTAAGACCATCCTGAGACCAAGAGTCCTAAGAGTACAGCATATACCACTAACTCCTGATCCACAAAAAGTCTGAGATTATCTTATGCCATCAATGTACTGCTAAGTACCACAGCTACTGCCTGGCTAGGCTCACACGACCCCCTACTCTTCAACAGTTTAGCTGATGCAGCACTGTAACCCTTCCTCTCTGCAACACAGACAAAATGAGATGACACCAGGAGAGGAAGTTAACATGAAACTAGATGCATTTGGCTTCTAAATTCAGGTCACAGACCTCACAATATGGGTTTGGAATGAGAACTTTCTTCTCCCTGGAAGCTTTTCTTGTCTCCATCTCTATACTTAAAGACTGTCAACTCCATCCAGACACCCTACCCAACTGTCCTAAGGTAGAAAAACAGGATCTTGGGGCTGGGGATTTAGCTCAGCAGCACAGCACCTGCCTGGCAAGCGCAAGGTCATGAGTTCGATTCCTGGTACCAGAAAAAAGAAAACCAAAAACAAAAAGAAAAGCAGGGTCTTACTAGGGATATAGCTCAGAGGCACAGCACCTGCCTGGCAAGCTCAAGGTCATGAGTTTAATTCCTAGTACCAAAAAAAAAGAAGTCTTAAAACATTGGGCTTCTGCATTCCCTAATCAAATAAAGGAAATAAGAATCAACCCAATTTGAGTTACCTTATTTTGCAAATAAGGATAAACTCATCAACATTAAAAATAGTACACGATATAAAAATGTGATGAGATTAGCTATAATCACAAATGACTACCGTATTTAACAAGTTTTTAGAAGTCTGTTTCGAACAATACAAGGACCTTAGTAATGAAACTTCAGGAATTGAAATAGTCAACGGTTAAGTTTGCTTTTTTCTTTTAGGTCTTAATAGATTTAATTGTTTCCCACCATTTTGGGGGATTAAATCTCTTTTTTAAAAAAAACTAGTTTTTAAAATTATAAACTCACAGACAAATCATGAACAGATGGGTTTATTTCAGCAGTGTTTGAAACTCTTGCCTTAAAAGCAAGGGTACTACAATAATTATATCAGGAGTAGACAATTTCCTACACTGTCATAGATATAAAAGTTCCTTTTTCACTTTTGTTCAACACTGATCAACAAGCAGATTCAGTCCACATTTGCTGTGATCTATCTACTGAGTTAACCCAAGCTTCTTCTTCAGAGACTCTGGCATCTCAGGTGGAGGAGGGCGAGGGAGCCTGAAGTACACCTTCACGGAGTCATAGATGAACCACTGTAGTGCAGTCAGAGTACCGATCATGATGATACGGGCGAAGAGTCCCTTCCACACACCTGGTTCAAACAGGAAACATGGATGAAAACATGCAACATACCCAAGCAGTGTTACTTCCTAAAGCAGGAGAAAGCCCACCTCACCTCTAAAGCCAAGTCTCTGGAGGACCTGCGAAGCACTGCTACCTTTTTCTTTATTTAGGACAGATACCACAGAATCGGCAGGGTGAGAAACAATTGCACAGAAGACTCCAGCTGAAAATAAAATTCAGATAAATGAGTCAATACAAGATCCGTCAAAAACAAAACTCACACCATAGTCAAAAACCATTTTTTCATGACTTTCAATAAACTTTTCTGGTTTTTAAAAATCAGATTTCAACTGGGCAGGGTGGCACACACCTGTAGGCCCATTTAAATGGGAAGCTGAAGCAGCAGAATTGACTGAACCTAGGAATTTAACACCTTCACAATGGGGCCCTTGTGCATGTATCTCACTGCTGAGTGGCTCTGAAGCACGCCCATCAGGCAGCATGGGACAATCATACATGTACCAGAAGTGGTGGTTCAAGCTGGCAAGAACATGTTAAGGTTACCCTAGACAACATGGCAAAACTCCATCTCAGGAAGTTTTAATATTCACATTTCAGTTAATACGTCCTTTTGTACTACAAATTTGTTCTTGAAACATTAAAAAAATGGTGCAGAGTACGAGGAATACATGCACATGCCCCAAAAGGACACACCATAAAACCATATAAACTGTTTGTGGTGGTAAATGCACTCTGGGAGGCTGAGGTAGGGGACTACAGTTCACCAGCCTGGGCAATTTACCAAGATCCTGTCTCAATATAAAGGAAAAGGGTTGGGTATGCAGCTCTGTGTGAACGCCCTAGGTTCAATCCCTAGTACTGCACAAACACCAAAAAATCATGTATGGGCTGGGGATATAGCTCAGCAGCACAAGTGCCTGCCTACCAAGCACAAGGTGCTGAGTTTGATTTTCAGTACCAAAAAAAAACCACACACACACACACACACACACACACACACACACACACACACGATCATGTAAACCATAAAACAATTCCTTTAGGAATCAAAGTATTTATGAATCCAGAAGGCCATATAATATATTATGGGAAAATAAAACTGCTTTATAACCTTTGGAAACACTTTTTTCCTCAGAAGAGGGCAACAGTAGAAATGATTATTTGTCCAGAATTTCACAGATAAGTGTGTTCTAAATCATTCATACCAGCTAGGTATGCTGGCACATGCCTATAACCCCAGCACTCAGGAGGCTAAGGCAAGAGGACTGCCATGAGTTCAAGGCCAGCCTGAACTGAATAGCAAAACCCTGTATCAAAAAGACTAAATAATTAATTAATTCATACCTATGTAGCCCGCTATAAATGTTACAACCAGCTGCTCAGGCTTTGTACATTCACTTCGGGGCTTAGGAACCACAAACTTGTACAATGCTTCAACAGTACGTTCAAAGCAGGCAAATTTCATCATGGTGTAAGGTATCTGTCTCATCCAGAGAGGGGCAACTCCCTTGTAGAATCTAGGAAATAAGGACACTTATTTACACAGTCGCATGTATTAACCTAGCAGAGATTTTCAACTTTAACAGAAGTGTCCGCATACCAGTCGAATCCTGATAGTGAAAAAATGACAGCATACTTGCATGTCATTTCTATCAGAACCTTAGACTAACATGCAGGTATATTTCTCTCACATGCCAATGACTCAAGCACCTTCGACTGTACAACCAAAAAAGTTGCTGGACGTTTCTTTGACTGGAACTACAAGAAACAAGATGTTTACAAGCAGAACTCAGTTCAAGATTCATCCACAAAGGTGGATCTAAGGAAGCATGTTGGGGCCTGACTACATGCAAATTCTTAACTGTGAACAGATCATAAGAGTTCTTCTAATAAGCCCTCCCCAAAAGTTTGGTAGTAAACAGCCAAATATCAAGTCATCTGCAAACTTACAAATGGACTTCACTTTAGGGGGGAAAAAAAAAGCTTATTTCAAGGCTCAAAAAATATCTTTCCAATTAAAAAAAAAAATCTTTGCCCAGAGTTTAAATTCTAGACACAGGTAGATAGGCAGATAGATATTACAAGTCTGGTGGACCTTCTACTAAGAAAGATATTCCCCATAAATGAGTAATTTTAGGAAAGAGTTTTTCTTACGCCTTTAGACCTTCTTCCTTATACATTTTGGGAGCAGCATCTCTCAAAGTGTTAGCATAACCTGGCTGAGTTTGAATTCGAACTTTAGTAGCTTCCATAGGAGCCAGGGCGATGTCAGCAAAGAATTCAGCACTGGCAGAGGCAGCCAAATACAGTGATGTACGCCAGACATAGGCATTTTCCTAAGAAAAAACATGAGGCGTTAACTGCCGTTATACTGGCTGTTTTCATTTGAAATAACACTTCTGAAAAACTAAACTTAAGGCAAAAGTATTTCATATCACACAATCCATGGACATAGACATTTTGTGAAATACACTTTTTTGAACTGGGGTATAGTTTAGTGACAAGAGTGCTTGGCTAACTAACATGTGCAAGGCCACAAGTTCCACCCCTAGCACTGTGAAAGGGAACAAAGACGGGGCGGGACAAGATACTTTCTCATCAGCTAAAACAGCCTCCTGATCTGAAGCATGTTGCTCACTCTGAGACTACCTCTTCAGGCATCAAACAGGGTGAATCAAAGAGCTAAAGTCCTTTTTGGCCTTCAATTTTCCATCTCAAAGTTAAATCACATACCTCACCAAGCATGTTGCTATAAAAGACTTTGAAGACTTCATAAAAGCCAAACTTGCAGAGCCCTTGCATAGAGTAGCCAATGAAAGTTGGAGCCCATCCCTTAGCCAAACCACGAACACCATCCTCTTTAAGTGTAACTGAGAATCCATTAAATATGCCCTTGTACTTTTGGGGGTCCACCTTTAATGAAAACAAGAAAAAAAATTAATTAAATGCATCAGAGATCTTAAAGAAATTTCAGTAAACTACAAAAACAGTAAATACAAGTTCCTGACATAAAATTATTTTTATAATAAAAATTTTTTTTATACTGAAAGTCTAGCTTTGAGCCATCCTTAACCTCTCATAGAGATGGTTAAGAGTAAAACCAGGGGCCAGGGGGGCTGGGGATTTAGCTCAGCGGCAAAGCGCCTGCCTGGCAAGAGCAAGATCGTGAGTTCGGTTCCCGGTACCGGAGAAAAACCAAAAAAAAAAAAAAAAAAAAAAAAAAAAAAACCAGGGGCCAGGGATATAGCTCAACAACAGAAGTGCCTGCAATTCCTACTACAAAAAAAAAAAAAAGTAAAGCCAAACAAAAATACTAAAACAAAACAAAGACTCTTTTTTGTTTGTTTGTTTTTGTTTTTTTTCCGCTACCGGGAATCAAACTCTAGACCTCATGCTTGCCAGGCAGGCGCTGTGCCGCTGAGCTAACTCCCCAGCCCCAAAACAAAGACTCTTAAAGAGATTTCTCATGACATAACTCTCACTACATTTAAAAAATTAGTTTTAAAGCTACTCTAAGTAATAGGTGAGTCTGTATTCCTGATATATACTAGCCCATGAAGTAGATTTTTGTGACCAACAGACAGTCTAATACAATTTTAAGATAACATAAATGCAACAAGAAATCTATCTTTCAGCTCAGTGTGGTGGTACATGCCTGTAATCCCAAAACACTGTGTCCAAAAAAAAAAGGCTAGAGATGTAGCTCAGTGTGAAGGTCAAGTTCCATGCCCAGTGCCACCACAAAACAAGCAAGCCTGTCTTTTGACTTAAATTCACTTTCAGAGATATGCCTAGTAAATCCCAACTAGGGTGTATTTCATGTTCATTTGAACTAATGGGATGAGGGGTTTATCTATTTCTGTCAGTACTAGAAGGACTGGTATACATCACCTTCCTCTCTCTCCCTCCTAATACTTCACCTTCCTTTCTCTTTTAGATAAGAAGGCTTCTAATCCTGTTTGGACAAATAAATTTTTGATGTTTATTTTTGTTTCAATAATTCTAATTAAAAATATTCAAATCATAAGGTAGTTCTTATTAAACATATAAAGGGCAATTACCGCGAAATTTTCACACTAAGATTTTGAGACAGCGTCTCACTATGCAGTTCAGCCTGGCCTTGACCCAACTATGGAACCCAGGCTGGCCTCAAACTCAGTGATCCTCCTGCCTCAGCCTCCCAAGTGCTGGGATTACAGGCATGCACCACCACACCTGGCTCATACTAAGATATTAAAAGCAATTTAAAGTAATCTACATGTGCTATTTGTTTGGTCTTATCAATGTATAGGGACATTAAGTTACTTCACATAATATACAAGCTGATTACCCAGTCTTGACATGCTAAATGCTTATAAAAGGACTATTTAGGGCATAAAGAACTAGTAGTAGCAGTCCACAAAGAGGAACTTTAGCCAGAATTGAACACTAGCAGCAAACAGTTTACAGCCAGAACTTGAAAACAAATAATTTACCCATACTTTCACACATGAGACACCTCCTGGACTTAAATATTCAATAATATCATCTCAATACAAACCTGCATACGGCATTTCACTAAATCCAAAGGAACGACAGCAGTGTGTGTCAGCCCACAACTTAAGACCCCACCAAAGCCACACAGTGCATAAAACTTCATGGAGCCATATTCACAACTGTACTCTGTAATAAGACAAGACACACCATGCATTTTAATATAAAACTCATGTTACTGGTCATCAACTTACCTCTTGGACAGTTAGGTTTCCACACAGCTTGTTAGTAGTTGTCTACATCTTACAACTTAAGAGCCATGCTTCAACAATATGCTTTAGTCCAGCATGCAAAACAAACCTGCATTCTGCATTTAACCAGATCTAGAGGAACCAATGCTGTATGGGTTGTGCCACAGCTAATAATTCCTCCAAGTCCACAAAGGATAAAGAATCTGCCAGATCCATAGTCACAGCTATACTGCTCTGTTCGATTGAAAAAAAGAACCAAGTAAGTATTTCTTCAGAGATGACAAATGTCATGGGAGTGAAAGAAAAGTATGTTTCCCTGTGAAATAGTATCATCGCAGCTAAAGGGCTCTGGCTACCACCGTTTACAAGTAGTAATTTCACAAACAAGTTTTTATGTGTGTGTGTGTGTGTGTGTGTGTGTTTACATGATATTATTCTTATTTTAAAGAGAATGAAAAAAAAAAATTTAAAAAGACCAAACAAGTTTTGATTACAAGGAATCTATCAAAATCAGATCGTTTGGAATTAGTTTTACATCCGTGAGCCACTGTCTGATTTTACCATACCGATTTTTAACGTTTTCCATTAAAGTCAAACACTAAATTAATAACAGGTGATAAAACCATGCTTCAGAGCACGAATCTTAATTAAGAGCATCTAGAAAACTTGGCAACTTTTCAATTTACTTCAGCCACTACCCAAACAGTACTATCCCTGTCCCCACTTTCGACCTTGTGCAAAACTGCAAGCGCAGACGTTCCTAAGTGAAACGTATTCAATACGTACTTCTATAACAGAACGATGGCGGGAGGACTTCAGCCCACCCGAGCGACAGTACAGTAAGAAACACAAGGATGACCGGAAAACCTTTGCATTTTACAGACTCAACGTGACATTCCCACGAGTCCTACCATCGGGTTTCCAGACTTTTGCGTATTTACCTCCGCACAGATTTACAGCACACAGGTAACTCAGCCCGACCCTCCAGCCCTCGGGATCGCGCGAAGGCGGCCGCGAGCCTCCTCTCCGGGGCCCGGGTCCGCGGCCGGCCCGCGCC
>NW_004955405.1:34582451-34585094 GCF_000276665.1 Chinchilla lanigera | reverse complement strand
CGCCGGGGCCCGCGAGGCCGTCGTGCACCAGCTGCAGGTGCGGCGCGCTGAAGGGGTTCGCCCGCGCCAGGTGCGCCACGGACGAGAACATCCTCCTAGGGGAGGGGAGCGGCGGTTAGGGAGAAGCACGGCGCCCCGCAATGTCGCGGGCGCCCCGGGACCGCAGGAGGGGCCTTCTGCTTCCGCCTCCGCGCCCTTGGGGAGGTCACCGCGCTCCCCAGAGGAGGCCGCGCCCGGCCGGGCCTACGGCCAAGCAGCGGTCCCTCAGGGGCTCCAGGCTCTGCTCCCTGCACCCGCCGCGGGCAGGCCGGGCCACACTCACTCGCTAAGATGGCGAACACACAACCGCTCCCTCTGACAGGCTGCGGCTACAGAGGCCGAACGTCCTCCCGGTCCTCAGATCTGTGCCCTTCGCGCGTCGTCAGCGTGACGCACATATTACATCATCACGGCGTGCGTCTCCTATTGGTGGAGAGGAGCGTGGAGGCCGAGCGTCATCGCGTTCTCCTAGCAACCCTATCCCCGCCTCCGCGCGCCCCCATTCTTCCGGCCCAGCTAGTGCGCAGGAAGATTCGCTCTGCGCAGGCGCGCGTTCCGGGCCGGGAAGTTGAGTGCTGTCCGGCAAGGGCTCGTGACCTCGTCTTTTTGTCCTGTCACCTTCAAGTGTCTCTCCTTGACTGCAGCGCTTATGTTCTTCACATTTAAGTGACTTACAGTATCTAAAAATCACCCTTGAGAAAGAAAGCCCGAGTGCTTGATGATACGTTATTTAGGTGTTGCAGCTAGGTCATCACTGCAGTTATTTTGTGTCCCAACTTCTGCCATTATAACACTGTCCTCCACAGACGTTGAACATAGGCACTTCTGTATTTTTCACCAGACTTGAGGAGAATGGCATGTGCAACCGGAACTCTTAAGACAGCTTCTGTTTCTGCAAAATAGTCTACACAGCGTAGTTAATAAATGCTTAATACCTGGGGCACAGGAACGTACTAGAGAGGAACTTACACTAGTTCAAACGTGTGTGTGTGTGTGTGTGTGTGTACGCACACGCGCTTGCTCAATAAATTTGGATAATTATACTCATTTCAACGGGGGGGGGGGACCTAGTTGGGAAAATTTAGTAGAGGTCAAACCTGTATAAACTGAAGTCCTGTGAAGGATCCACATCTATATTAATGAATCTGCAGACTGTTCTGGTTAAGACATGTTGATTGTGGAGCGATGGGATGGCGCACCGGAGCCAAAATTATTTTGGGCTATCTTAGTCTCCTTTAATAGCTGCTTGCTACCAACCTCTGTGTTTTACCTGATGTCCTTGTGACTACTAGGCAAAACTCTTGGAGTGTTCACTGAGCTCAACAGACTTCTAGCGCCCACCGACCCTAAAGCTAAGAACGCTGTAATATCTCAAACCTCAGAAGAGATTTCCACATTTAGTGTAGCTCCTCTACCTCATGCTCCTCCCACTGGAATCAGTAAAGGTATTGATTTTGGAGCTTCTTTTGTTCTTTGACTATAAAAGTTTCCCGGGAAAACATATCATTCATGGTAATTGAAATCCATGTTCTCAGGCCATAATTGAGAATAAACTATTATCTCATCTAAAACAGAATCGTTATTTTACATCAATCCCTATTAGGATTTTTGCTCTTAGCATTTTCCCAGGGGCTGGAGATTTAGCTCAGCGGCACAGCGCCTGCCTGGCAAGTGCAAGGTCATGAGTTCAATTCCCGGTACCAGAAAAAAATAAAAATCAAAAGACAAAAAGCAAACAAAAAAAATAAACTAAAACTCTTGGGGGCTGGGGATTTAGCTCAGCGGCAAAGTGCCTGCCTGGCAAGCGCAAAGTCGTGAGTTCGGTTCCTGGTACCGGAGAAAAACCAAAAAAATAAAAAAATAAAAAAATAAAACATTTTCCCAGATCTTGATAAAGTAACACAGGAAGTTCACTTCCTCTTTTCTATCTCTCTGCTCCCACCGACCCCTGTTTTCTCTTTTCTTTGCAGTGGGGATTGAACCTACAGCCTTCACGCTGAGCTACATCCCCAGCCTTGTTTTATTTTTTACTTCGAGACAGCGTCTCGCTAAATTGCCCAGGCTGGGCTCACATTTGCAATCCTCCTGCTTCTGCCTCCCAGAGTGCTGGAATTACAGGGGCGCAACACCACACCAAGCTGGAGCTTGTTTATTAAATGTAAGATGGTAGCAGAGCTGTCCTCATGGGCTTACTACCTGTACAGTTACTCAGTCAGTGTCTGACACTTGGTTTAATACTCTGCTAAGACATAAGAGGCCTGAGGATGTAACAGTAGAATGGAAGGCCACAAGTTCAATTTCCATCACTGAAAAAATAACTATTATTATAATACAGACATCATTTTAAATGCTCCCATTTAGACTACTTTAAAAATGGAGACTCACCTAAAATCATAGCTGGGGATACACATAGGCAACGAGTCTTTAAGTAAGGCCTAATACAACATATGGTTATAAGAATGAGGAAGAAAACCCGGCATGGTGGCACACGCCTGTAATCCCAGCACCAGGGAGGCTGAAGCAGGAGGATCATTGCAAGTTCGAGGTCAGCCTGGGCTACAAAGTGAGCTCAAATCCAGCCTGAACTGCATAGCAAGACCCTGT
>NW_004955405.1:34578563-34582351 GCF_000276665.1 Chinchilla lanigera | reverse complement strand
AAAAAAAAAAAAAAAAAAGAATGAGGAAGATTATATACTTAAGGTGGCACAGATTCAGTTTTAATTTGCTTACCCACTTCAGAGGAACCTTGAAAGAGCTAATTTCCTCAAGTATGGGGAACACTTTTCAACCAGGCTTCACCACCAAGTAGCTCCGTGGCCTCAGGCACGAAGGTGGTAGTAGCCTGTTCTCAGCCCTGACAGCTGGGTGGGATTCGGATGTTCAGGGGGGCGTGTGTGACGAGGGCTGTAGTGTGAAGAGGATGGTGTTAAATCATAGGCTCGGTTGCCCATTGGCAAAGAAAAGCTCTGAGGCCATAGCATTGTCGGCTTCTTCTAGCAACACCATCCTGCTGCCTTCAACCCCGTCCTGCCCATGCTTCCGGCTTGGCAAAAGTCCCAGGAACAATTCAGGAGTAGAGAGCGTGGGAAGGGAAGGTGAAGAAAGTTCTGATTGTCCACAGCCCCACACACCAGGCCAAGGGACTTGATCTTACGTAGACAGAACAGGTCACTGAAGATTTCCACTGAAGTGATTCCCACATACGGTAGTTACTTTTGCTCTTAGTCCCCTCCCACCACCAGATAGTAGTTTGCTGCAAATTTTTCTGCTAGAGCAACTGGTCCCCTTCACAATGGTGCTGCAGGTGTAACCAGCCCAGGACACAGAGAGGGTGAGAGAGACCCAAGGGTAGCTGAAGGAGCCGTGGGACAAGCGCCTACCCTGTGTTAACAAGGTCACCTTCAGAGTGTGAAGGCTTTCAGTTTCCCTTCTGCTTTCCCAGCGCAGTGTAAATTTCGCTTGTAGATAATTCCAATGCAAAAGCAAACAGGGAAAGGAATTCTGGGAACTATAGTTCAGCTAAGCTAAATTGGTGCAATAACAAAGCACCACAGTCTGTTCTTTGTTGACCTGGCATCAATGCATACCTCTGCAAATAGATTTAATTTCTAAATGCAGATTAAATGGCAAAATCAGGGCTCCAGCTAACATGGCGCAGCTATCCCTTGTACAACTGTAAACATGCAAACCCTCTCCCCAAAAGTGACAACAAAATCTTTTTATCCATCTTTGAGTGGTGTTCTTCCTAACTGAATCACACCTTTTATAGCCTATAACATAAATACCTACATATAAAATTAAATACTAGTAACATGTCTTATGTTCCATCCTAGGAGAATGGTAGGAGGGGAAGACAAAGAAAAACTTGGTAATTGTTTGTACAGATGTGTTCATATCAAATAAACATTGGGTCACTTTCTTAGGAGTAGGAGGAGCTAGATACAGCCGCTTGCCCTCCTTGAAAGGGACAAACCAAGATGCCACACACCACCAGATTAGTCACCAAAGAGAGGTAGTCAAGGCCTCCAGGACTATAAGATGGAGCTGGAGGGCTGAAATAGCTCTAACATGAGACGCTGAAGATGCATGATCAGCTCTACTAGGTGAACAAATACTATTTCTGAGGGTCTTCCTTGATAAAGCAAAAGAAAAGCATTCGTCTGCTCTGTAGGTGCATACCAAGGGCCAGGGAATGTGTGATTTTTCTCTGCAAACGCATCTGGAAAACCAGCTGCAACTGGAGTCGCCACTTGGTTAAGTTTCTAGTCTGTTACTTTCTAAAGTCTAACTTCTGCAGTCAGAAAGGCCAGTGGAATGGGGGTGTGGAAGATATCACCATTCTTGCATCCATCTCTCTCTCTGTCTCTCTGTCTCTCTGTCTTTCCCTTTCTTGAGGCAGGGTCTTGCTATGTGTTTTAGACTGGGCTTAAACTTACTGTGTAGCCCCGACTGGCCCCAAACTTACCGCTATCCTCCTGCCCTACCTTCCCAAACGCTGAGATTACAGGGGGGCAGGAACACCCGGCGCCTGCCTCTTTATTCTGCATCTTTAAAGTACTTTACAGTGGATTCATCTCTGCAAAACCTCACCAGGAATGTGTTCCTGTTTTGGTTTAATATTTTCATGGGTAAATGTACCGCTGTCTAGCATGAGTCTTTAACCACATGTAAGATGGAAATCAAACAGGGACTTTTCTACAGTGAAAATAAAATTGAAGTTTACTGCCAAGGATATAGCTCTGCAGCACAGTGCCTGCCTAGCAAGCGCAAAGTCATGAGTTTGATTCCTGGTACAAAAAAAAAGTTTTAAAATTAAAGTTTATTGTAGGAAAGATACATAGTTGACTGCCCCATGGACAGCCTCCCCCCAGAAACAGCAAAGCTGGCCACTCCACAGAGCGGAACCTAACAGGATGCATTTCAATTTTATGGGGTCGCAAAGGAATGCCATTAATTATCCTTCATTTTCAGGAAAGAACAGGGATCTCCGGACAGGATGGAGCTCTGCGCAGAGGTGGGTTTGCTGATGGCCTCAAACGTGCTTTATTTGTTTTGTTTTTTTGTTTTTGTATTTCTTCTGGTACCAGGAATCGAACTCACGACCTTACGCTTGCTAGGCAGGCGCTGTGCTGCTGAGCTAAAGCCCCAGCCCCACCAAATGTGCTTTAGATGTGTGTTATAACCTCTGTCTGGGCAGAGATCGTGCTGCAGAACTGCATTAAATGAAGATGTAATTAAGTTCAGCAGCTTTCCATCAGATCCACTGCTATGGTTGCTTGCACAGTTCTCATCCATTTTGCCCAAACATCTTTCTATCTCCAGGAATACAGTGGCCTCCCTGCTTAATTAGCAGCATGATTTACTTCTCTGTCTCCTTGCCTGAAGTTACAGCTGTCTGCTGCTTTTCTCTCCAGCTGCTGTGTCAAAGTCCTGCCAGCCCAGCCTGTCTCAAAGGCAGCTCTAGCGACTTCCTGACCTTCCATACCATAATAGCCTTCATTCCACACCCAGGAAACCAGCACCAGGAGTCCGCCAGTTAGCAAGTGCATATATTCCAACTGTGCATTTCTGAGCCAGAAAAGTACCACAAGGTGAGTTTGGGAGCCCACTGCACTTGCTATGCGGAAGATTTTAGCCATTCCATAGTGACTGCTTGACCTCTGTAAGTGCCTTTAGATTGGTGGCTGACAGTGGCCTTTGGAGTCTATACAGCCAGCATTCAATAATATTTTAAAAATGTGAAGGGTTTGTCCTTCTTTATTTAATGGGCAAAGTAGTAAATAAATGTAGGTCACTGTATGAGTCACCTTTCCATTGCTGGGACAAATACCTGACAGCTTCAGCTTAAAGGAGAAGAGTTTCATTTTGACTCGGGGTTCTGAAACGTCAGTCCATGGTTAGCTGGCTCCACGGCAGGAACGTCTTGGCAGAAAGGATTAGAGGAGGAAAGCTGTTCCTTCCGTGTCAGCCAGGAAGCACAGTAAGAAGGGAAAGAGCCAGAGAGGAAGGAGCCAGAGGCCAGACACTGTCCCTGAGATCCCAGCTCTGCACTGCACCCCGACACACCCAGAAGTGCGTTTTTACTCCTACTTTTTCTTCCTTTCTTTGTCCAGTATTGGAGATGGAGTCTTTTCATTCATATAAGGAACTAACTTTAAGCTGGGTATGGTAGCACACACCTGCAATCCCAGAAGTGGGGAGGCTGAGCTATGAATTTGAGGCCGTCTGGGACACATAGTGAGTTCAAGGCCAACCTGAACCTCATAGTGGGACCCTGTCCTAAAAAACAACAACAAGGCCGGGTGTGGTGGTGCACACCTGTAATCCCAGCACTCAGGAGGCTGAGACAGGAGGATTGTTGTGAGTTTGAGACCAGCCTGGGCTAGAAAGTGAGCTCAAGGCCAGCCTGAACTGCATAGTGAGATCTTGTCTCAAAAAGACAAAA
>NW_004955405.1:34561389-34578463 GCF_000276665.1 Chinchilla lanigera | reverse complement strand
AAATCCTGACAACAACAGAAACCACACACCCACCCATACCCCAAATAAACCTTAGTAAGACACTCATGTATTTTGGTTCCCAGGACACCACATGAGTTAGCCCATGCCAAAGACCGCTTCAGATCAAGGAATCATGATTATTGCTTCTGCTGACCTTTACAGTAACCATGGCTACCTGGTCTTTCATGATTCTGTGATGCCCTTTGGCCCCACCACTCCAGGATCCTGTGGAATTTGAGGAAACCCAATTTGATGGTAGTAATTCCCATCACCATTCCTGGCCCTCAGAGAATGGTCATTATGTAGATCTTAAAGAATTCTGGGCTCCTTTTATAAATGCATTTCTCCTATACCCTGGTAAAGGACTATCCTCTGGACCCTGAAGGGTATAGTTAGGAGGCAGGTGAGCATCTCTTAAAACAGCAAATCTAACTGAGCGTGGTGGCACATGCCTGTAATCCCAGCACTCAGGAGGCTGAGGCAGGAGGATTGCCATGAGTTTGAGGCCTGCCTGAATGGCAGTTCAGCCAACCTGAACTACATAGTGAGACCTTGTCTCAAAAAACAAAAAACCAGCAAATCTATTCTGACAATCTGATCTCTCCAAACTATTAAAGGTCATCATTATTCTGACACTTGTGAAGGACAATAGAGCGGATTCCATTCAGGGTTATCACGATAGTTACACAGATTGCTGCAATAGGGTTTTGCAATAGGGAAGAGACTGGGCTCACTTCCAAATACAACAACAAAAAATTTGAGAGTTGTAGTCGAAAAGCAGTGCTGAGGGCTTGATGAATAGAAAATTACTAAGCGTGGGGTAATTCTTGCCAAAGTGACGTGTAGTGTTCCCCCTTCTCCACTGGGGATACACCCTAAAGTCTCCAGTGGGTGCTGAAATTGTGGGTAGCACCAAGCCTGTAATGCAAGCAGGTGTGTGAGAGAGAAAAAGGGACAGACGGGGCTGGGGATTTAGCTCAGCGGCAAAGCGCCTGCCTGGCAAGCGCAAGGTCATGAGTTCGGTTCCCGGTACCAGAGAAAAACCAAAAACCAAAAAAAAAAAGAAAAAGGGACAGAACTCCCAAAATAGTTAACCTATCACCCTGAGAAAAGCATGAGTCCACTCCCCGGGGCTCTCCCAACATCACCCCAATACTTCCCACAGCCCCCCCACGCAGCCACACTGATGAACGAAGGGTCCAAATCATGAATTTTGAGAGAACACAATCAAGCCACAGCAAACAGTAACATCCACTAATAATCCAGTTTTTGTTTTTTCGTTTGGGATGTTTTGGGGCGTGGCATTGGGGATTAAACCCAGAGCCTTCACATTGAGGTTCATCCCTAGCTCTTTGTTTCTTTATTTATTATTTCGAGGTAGGGTCTTGCTAAATCACTAAATTGCCCAGGCTGAGCTCAAACTTGCAGTCCTCCTGTCTCAGCCTCCTAAGTGCTGGAATTACAGGTGTGCACCACCATGCCTAGCTTGTTTTTTAAAATGGGGCTATACTTTCCATTCTGCACTTTTTTCAAACATCAACACGCCCACTTCAGTTTGGGGATGGGTCTCCTCGGGTAACCCTGGGCTATAAGACTTTGCACAGTCCAACCTGAAGAAGCAGATCCTGCTCTTAGGCTGAGGTTTACCCATCTCAGGGGTCTGAAAGCAGTGACATTATACTCGCGCACATTCAGGGACGTTGCATTTGACAGGGAATAAAAGGTAACCGAATCCTTCTGCCCCACCTCTGTCTACCTGATAACTTGAAGTTCCCGTCTTTCTGTAGTGAAAAGCATAAAACATGGTTTGTTCCAGAGTGCGGAGGCGCACTTGGATATGATAAACCCTAAATAGTCCCCAAGTAAGGTACATGAATATGTGGCCGCTTTAGTCACTCTGTGGTGACAGTTCCTAAGCCTAAGCTTTGAAGCAAAGCCTGGCTAGCATGAGAGGAGATTCCCAAATCTAGTTTCTCATCAAAACACTTGGGGACCCCTGCATGACGGTGCATGCCTGTAATCTCACAACTCTGGGAAGTTGAAGCAGGAGGAACACAAGCTCAAATCCAGCCTGAGCAACACAGTGAGACCTTGTATCAAAATTTTAAATAAATAAATAAATACAATTTTTAAAAGGGCTGGGGATGTAGCTCAGGGCAAAGGCCTTGGATTCCATCCCTCGTACCCCCCCCCACACACACACACACAGCTGGAGAAACACCGCCATTCTCAGACCTCAAAAGATTCTACGTTCCTAAGTCTGACAGGGAGTCCTGGAACGCATTATGTAAAAAAGATCCTGGCATAATTGTTCTAATCAGCCGTGTTTAGGAAGCAGTAAGCTAAAGAATTCAAAGACACATGTGAGTGTTAGAGCCTGTGGGACGAGCTCACCGTAAGCTTCCTACCTGTACAACGAGACAGTATCCTAGGGCTAAGAGTGTATCTCAAAGTGGTCTCATTAAAAAAGAAAAGAAAAACAGACAAAAAAAAGAATCCCTGCTGATGTGTTCTGCTTCAGTAGGTATATCACAACAACAAGAACTTCTCTTCTTTCTCCTTGTCCTCCTCTTCTTCCTCCTCCTCCTCATTCTTCTTCTTCTCCTTCTTTGGTTTTTTGAGACAGGGTTTTACTATGCAGCCCAGGCTGGCCTCAAATTCATGGTGATCCTCCTGCCTCAGCTTCCCAAGTGCTATAGGACTACAGATGTGCACTACAGCACCCAGCTCAACTTCTTGACTCTGTGAGAGAGGTGTAAAGACGCAGAAAAGATGAGCTGCTCGAAGACGGATGTATAGCCATGGGTTTGGAGACAAATAGAAAATTTTATGAAGAAATATACAGACCCGGACAAAAGCAGCAAAAGTTAAATGAATGTAAAACAAGAGAACTAACGTTCACCAAAAAGAGTAGCAATAGTTCTATTTCCGTGAGAGGCACGGCATGGAGGTCGTCTAGTATCTAAGTGTCTGTTTATGGGCTGGACCATGATGGGCTGAACTGGGCTGAATTTTGTCACAATCTGAACCTTACACCACTTACGATACTTTCTGGATGTGGACACTAAGGGTTCATCAGTGGTACAGAACAACTGTAGTCAGCCCTGAATTTGCAAATATAAGGAAACACCAAGAAAAATCTGCTGTCTGCTATCATATGGTCTCTCTAAACGTGAAAGGCAGTCAGTTGGGAAGGAATAGTATTAGGGAATCAAACACATGCTTTAGGGGCTGGGGATTTAGCTCAGTGGCACAGAGCCTGCCTGGCAAGCGCGAGGTCATGAGTTTGATTCCCAGTACCCAGGGAAAAAAACAAAAAACGAAAAACAAACACATGCTTCAGAGAGAGCACTACCTTCACATGGTATTTGTGGGGGTTTTTTTTGTTTTGTTTTGTTTTGGGTTTATTTTTTGGTACCAGGAATCAAAATCACAACCTTGCACATGCCAGGCAGATGCTGCGCCACTGACCTATGTCCTCAGCCCCTTCATATGATATTTGAATTATTTCTGAGAGAAACTGAATATTGCTATTGTACAATTGTAATTAATCTACGTAATACTAGCAAGTGTTTAAACTTTCTACAATTTATCCTGCTTTGAAACACTGTGGAAAGACTGTATTTTTCTTTTTGATTTACAGAATTTCAAGCTGGGCATGGCGCATGCCTGTAATCCCAGCACTCAGGAGGCTGAGGCAGGAGGATCTTTGAGAGTTCGAGGTCAACCTGGGCTGCAAAGTAAGCTCAATAATGAACTGCACAGTGAGATCCTGTCTCAAAAAAAGACAAAAAAAAAAGAATTTCAGCTGGGGATTTGGCTCAGTGGTGCAGCACCTACCTGTCTGGCAAGTGTGAGATCCTGAGTTCAATTTGCAGTACCAAAATTTTTTTTTTTAAAAATTGAAATTACAAAGAATTTCAGCTGGGTATGGTGGTGCATGCCTGTAATCTTAGCACTTGGGAGGCTGAGGCAGGAGAATCACTGTGAGTTCAAGGTCCAATTGATCTATATAGTGCGTTCAAGGCCAGCCTGAACTACATATGTCTCAAAAAAAAAAAAAAAGAATCTCAAACTTTAAAAATATTTAAATCATTCCTCATTTAAATTACAAAATAGGGAAATATAAAGATCAATATCTACTTTTTTTTTTTGCAGTACCAGGGATCAAACTCAGGACCTTGTGCTTGCTAGGCAGGCAATTGTGCCACTGAACTATATCCCCAGCCCCTCAATGTCTAATTTACTTAGAGAAATTTGTGAATTGGAATAATTTGCTCTTCCACATTGGAATGATGAAACTGGCTATCTGAATTAAATGAACATTAATTTCATCATTTAAGTGTTATGGCTAAAGCCTAGGAGTAAATTTTCTATCTTTAAGAAAATATAATATAAAATGTAATATAAAACAATATGAAAATAATATAAAATATAAAAGTATAAAAAAGACAAAAAAAAAAGAGAAAAACAAATCTAGGGAAATACGAAGGTGGGCATGGTGTCACACACCTGCAACCTCAGTTACATGCGAAGCTGAGGCAGGAGGATGACAAGTTTAAGGTCAGCCTGGACAACTTAGCCTCTGTCTCAAGATAAATAATAAAGACGATTGGGACATTTTTGAAGAGAAGATATACAAATAGTCAGTAAGTACAGGAAAAACATTCAACTTCTTTAGCCAGCACGGAAATGCCAGTGAAGACAGCACGGAGAGCCCACCTCACCCTAGCCAGAGTGGCCATGGTTAATATGAAAACGCAGAGCAGGACGGGGCTGCAGCTTCCCTTTCAAAGGAGCTCCGAGCCTTCGGACTAGAAAAGGAGCAAAGCTCAGCCTCCCAAGCAGAAAAAAATACCCAGACAAGAAGTTAGCATTGAAATGACGGGGTAGGGGCTGGGGGTTTAGCTCAGCGGCAAAAGCACCTGCCTGGCATGCGCAAGGTCGTGAGTTCGGTTCCCGGTACCGGAAAAAAAAAAAAAAAAAAAAAAAGAAATGACGGGGTACCGGAGTGTCCCAGGGACACTGCAAGGATCTGATCCCGGAGACAGTGCAGCTGGCAGCAGTGGCAGCGAGACAGTCCTGGAGCTGAGGTGACCGAGGGAATGGTGTCGCCGCGTTGGAAGGCTTGGAAGAGTTAAAATAAAACCTGGCTTCAGCAGAAAAATCTACGCCATTCGCCAAAGGCGAGTTACAACTGAAAAATCAAGTCGCATTCATTTTCATACAAAATTCTTTGTTCAATAAACTTTTGTCATAGTCCAAGAAAAGAATATAAAAACCAACAAATACTGGCAAGAAATGGGGAGGAGGCTATATACTGCTGGCAGAAATGTATATTAGCGCAGCCACTATGGAAATCAGTATGGAAGTGCCTCAGAAAACTAAAAAAATAGACACCATTTGATCCAGCTATGCCAATCCTCAGTATTTTCCTGATAGAATTAAAGTCAGCCTACCACAGAGATGCCCGCATGTCTGTTTACCACCACTTAACTACACGAACTAAGCTGCGGAATCAGCCTAGCTGGCACTGCCAACAGACAAGCAGATAAAGAAAATGTGCTATATAAATAAATAAATAGGGCTGGGAATATAGCTCAGCGGCGCAGCACCTGCCTGGCAAGCCCAAGGTCCTGAGTTCGATTCCCAGTATGGGGAGTGTGTGGGTGGCCTAAATCAATCAATTAATCAATCAATCAATATATTATTCAGCCATGAAGAGAAACAAAATGTCATTTGCAAGATAATGGGTGGGCTCCAGATCATCATGTTAAGTAAAATAAGTCAGACTTGGAACAACAAATGTCACATGCTTTCTCTCATATAGCAGAAGAAGAAAGGGAGCCAAGCGTGGCGGCTCCCACGTCCCTAATTCCAGCCCCTGGGAGGCCAAGGCGAGAGGACGGTTGTGGTTCGAGGCCAGCCTGGGCTGCATAGTGAATTTAGGGGCAGGCTGAACTGTATAACGAGACCTGTTTCAACAAAACAAAGCAAATCAAAAAAGAAAGAAAAAGAAAAAGGAGAGTGTGGTGGATTCACAACAGTGGTCAACTTGTAATCTCCAGCTGAACTGAACCAGCGCGGTGCCGGGTGTGGGAGGCCCAGCTGGGGATTGTTGCCAGCAGCACAAGAGGCAGAACTGCAGAAGGAGAAGGAGGCTGTTGGGAGCAGAGAAAGGCTGTTGGAGCTGGTGGAAGCTGTAAGGAGCTGTTGGTTGTTTTGGAGGAGCTTGTCATGCTGGCTTTCCTGATGAACTTGGCTGTTTTCATCCTCCGGGTGAAACGAGCTCGGGACCTTGTTGGCACTGAGAATGGCTTTGGTTCACTTTGGGGGAGCTCTGGTCCTCACTTTGAGCATCGCTTCCTGGCTCCAGAGGGGAAGATGGTGCACTGCTCAGTCTCTTGGAGAAGCTTGTCGTGCTGGCTTTCCTGATGGGAACTCGGCTTTCCTCATCATCAGAGGAGCTCAGGTCCTCACTGTTGCTGAGCATGGCTGTGGTACCTTTCAGGGGAGCTCTGGTTTTCACTTTGAGTGTCACTTCCTGGCTCCAGTGCAGATCCCTCAGCATGCTACCACAGATCCTTCATCCCGCTGGTACAGACTTTTCTAGATTCCACCACTGACCTTTGGCCCTTCCCAGCGCAGATCTGTGAAACAGGCCTGCATGAGACGTTGTCGAGGGCTCCAGGTCTTCAGCTGGAGTCATGCAGGACATTCCTGTAGGATCCAGGCCCTCAGCTGGATTCTTTGGTTTTTAGCTTGTGTGCAGATTTCCTGCACTCTTGTGTATGATTCTTTGGGTGACTATTATAAATAACCTTATAAAATATGTGTCCTGTAGTATATTGTTCCCCTTGTAAAACCCCAGACTATGACAGAGAGATCGCTCTAAAGTAGAAGGGAAGAGGAAGGAAATGGGGGGGGGGGGCGCAGACAAAGGGAAGGAAACCATCCAAGTACGGAATACGCATGCGTGAATCTGCGGGGGGGGGGGGGGCGGGGACTCATCACTCTGTATAACTAACGCACACTAACGAAAAGTAAGAAGCAAATGTTAGGAAAGGGATGGAGATGTGGCTCAGTGGAAGGGAGTCCCTGGGTTCACTCCCCAGCCCTGCCAATAAATAAATAAGCATCTGAAGGCTTCATCGCTTGACCAAGTACAGCTCGGCTTGCAGTCCTGATGTCACCAGATGGCCACAGTTTACACAGCCGGCTGCTGGCCTCTGCCACTGCTGGCCATCACCGTCCACGGCCAGCCAGCTCTGGACACTATAGGTCAGCTCTGCTGGGCACTGGGTCACTGCTGCTGGTCTTCATCGGCTGCTGGGTTCTGGAGCTTTTTTTTTTTTTTGTCTTTTTGAGACAGGGTCTCGCTATGCAGTTCAGGCTGGCCTTGAGCTCACTTTGTAGCCCAGGCTGGTCTCGAACTTGCAATGATCCTCCTGCCTCAGCCTCCGGAGTGCTGGCATTACAGGCGTGCGCCACCACGCCCACCTGGAGCTTTACTAGTGGTAACAGTTGTGTTTGTTCAGACTGTCCGCAGGACCTTGGGAGCCCAAGCAGGTTAGGGACAACAAAGTGAGTCTTCATTTTAACAGGGCCTGCGCTGTGTCACAGGGAAGCCGGTCCCCTGCGGAGAGCCCTCCTGGCCTAAAACCCAACAGTGCCCGGAAAGCGCGACCTACGCAGCTACTTGCAGACCCTCGCTGATCTCAGCCACTCCCAGGCGTCCTCTCTGTTCTCCAAAACGCACCAGTGCGGACCGCAGGGGACCGGCTGTCTCGCTGCACTTGTGCTGGAGCGGAGAGCGGCAGTTTGATAGCCAAGGAGGACGCTGAAGCCAATGTCTCAGTCCACTTGGGTGCAAGAGACACCAAGGAGAACAAGGGAGAGGACATGCCGGCCACCGGCCAAATCCACCCACAGCCAGTGCAGAGACAAATGAGACGGGCATCCCTGTCTGTCTCAAATGGAAATGCCATTTATTCTCTTGGTTTTGTTTTTGCTTTGAGACAGGGTCTCACTATGTAGCCCAGGCTGGCTGTGAAAGTTTGATTCTCTTCCTTCACCTCCAGGGGCTGGGATTACAAGCGTCTACTACTACCACACCTGGCTGAAATGGAATTTATTTTACAGTGACCTAAATTGCTATAAATTCTTTGTATATTGGTAGTGTCCAAGATTCTTTTTTTTTTTTTTTTTTTTTTTTGTTTTTTTCCGGTACCGGGAACTGAACTCACGACCTTGTGCTTGCCAGGCAGGCGCTTTGCTGCTGAGCTAAATCCCCAGCCCCTGTCCAAGATTCTTTAGACTATATTCTTGCACATATATATATATATATATATTTTTTTTTCCCACAGTAACCAGACTTGGTGGCACATGCTTGTAATCCTGTCTACTCAGGAGGCTGAGGTGGGAGAGTCATCAGTTTGACCGCAGCCTGGGCAATTAAGCAAGACCCTGTCTCAGACAAAGCAACCACAACAAATGCATATGCCCCATATGTATTTAACATGTGCAGAACCTTAAACTAGGTGTTCAATCAACATTAATGTAAGAATGAATAACTTAGATTAACTCGGCACATACATTTGGGTTTTTATTTTATTTTATTTTGCAGTGCTGGGATCCGACCCAGGACTTCATGCATGCTAGGCAACACTTCATGGCCGAGCCCCACCCTAGCCACTATATTTAGCTTTAATTATTTTATGGAGGTCTAAAACCTGTCACAGCTGGGCGAGTCTGGACTACAGAGCAAGATCGTGCCTCAAACAAAACAAAACAAATTGTCTTCTATTTTTCCTCACATATTTACATATTTTAATAATCATGCTACCTTAAACATTTCAACAGCTGGGGCTGGGGAGTTAGCTCAGCGGCAAAGCGCCTACCTGGCAAGCGCAAGGTCATGAGTTTGATTCCTGGTACCGGGAGAAAAACAAAACAAACAAACATTTCAACAGTCAAAACATGCCTTCTAACATCTTTTCTGTTACCTTTGAACCCACTGTCTTAAACCAAACTCTTAAATGTTGCACCAAAAATTTTAAAATGTGTGATGTTGTCTTGCCTCATTCTCACTTATCTTTATTTATTTATTTGTATATTTTTGTCTTTTTGAGACAAAGTCTCGTCATGCAGTTCAGGCGGACCTTGAACTTACTTTGTAGCCCAGGCTGCCCTCCAACTCACTGTGATCCTCCTGCCTCAGCCTCCCAAGTGCTCTTTGTCACTCTTGATGTTGGCGTTTTTACTACAGAGGACAGGACAGTTATTTTGGAGACTGTGACTCACTTTGGGTTTTCCTGGTGTTTTCTGTTCTTTTGGTGCTAGGAATCTCGAACCCACGGCCTCAGCGTGTTATACCTGTGCTCTACCACATACCCTCCCTGATATTTCCAATGATCAGATTCAGGTTAGCAGAGGAGCAGGAATCTCGTAGATGGGATGTTTGTTCTCTGTGAGGGAGGTTTGATGCCTTGCTCATAGAGTTACTTGCCAGTTTCTCTGTTATAAAGTTATCATTTTTCTCTGTGATGAATAAGACATTTCTGGGGAGATACTTTGAGATCATATAAGTATTTTGTTCAAAGGTGGGAATGATGGTGTGCACGTGTAATCCTAGCACTTTGGGAGGCTGAAGCAGGAGGATCCTGTTTTTATCCTGACTGGGCAAGTTAGTGAGACTCTGTCTTAAAAATAGTAATCAGGACTGGAGTTGTAGCTCGGTGCAAAGGCCCTGAATTCAATTCCTAGTACTGTCAAAATAAAAATTTTTTTTTTTTGGTTTTTCTCCAGTACCGGGAACCGAACTCACGGCCTGGCGCATGCCAAGCAGGTGCTTTTGCCGCTGAGCTAAATCCCCAGCCCCTAAAATAAAAATTTAAAAAAGTATTTTGTTTGACAAACCTTCACCCATTCATTTGCACATCTATGTATAAGTTTTGCCTGAATCAATTGTTACTATGATGACTGCCAAGTGCTGACCTTTCTAATTCCATCAGTCCTTCCGGGGGCTTTTTTTGTTTGATTTTTTGAGGCAGGCTGTTGCTATGGAGTTCAGTGCTGGGAGCTACTGGAGCTGGTTATTGGTCAAGCAGTCAAACTACCTCAGTAGTGAAAAAGGCATCCTGCCGGACAATTACAGTCATTAGTCGCTAGGCAACATTACCCCCGATGATACTGACTTTGCAAGTGTATAACATAAACGCTCCTACTGTTGAAGTCAGTCCTCATGCTCATCAGGCCAGAGGTAACTCCACCTGACCCTGGCTATTGTCTCTTGTCTTTATTTTTCTGATACTCACCGCCGTTTCTCTCTGGGGTACAGTGAGAGACCAACGAGGTTCACTACAGTTCAGGCTGGCCTTAAACTCACTATGTAGCCCAGGTTAGACTAGAACTCACAGCAGTCTTCCTGCCTCAGCCTCCCACGTGCTGGGATTATAGGCATACACCCTCACACCAGGCAACCCTTCCAGATTTAGTAGATTGTATGCTACTATAAGGAAGTGCCTCTATCATTTAGTTCATCATTTATTTTTATCAGTATGCACCACTCTCAATTTCATTCAATGAGTTATAATCTAATACTAACAGTATTTATTTTTAGGTTCACATTGCCCCAGATTTGGCCAATGGAGACCCCTTTAATCTGATCCTTACTCTTTCAGTAAATCTCCATCATTTTAAAATCACTTCCTTCTTGTCTGCCACAGCAAGATGTTCCAGGATCAGTTACTTCTGCAAAGAACTTTAGAGAAGAACAGTACCTAGAAACATGATCCGGGAGCGGGCGGGGCGTGGTGGTGCGCGCCTGTAATCCCAGCACTCGGGAGGCTGAGGCAGGAGGATCGTTGCTAGTTCGAGACCAGCCTGGGCTACAAAGTGAGCTCAAGGCCAGCCTGAACTGCGTAGGGAGACCCTGTTTCAAAAAGAAAAAAAAAAAAAAAAAAAAAAAAAAAAAAAAAGAGAGAGAGAGAGAGAGATCTGGGAGCAAAGTCTGATCATTCCCCTGGATGCTGTTGCTTCATAGTTCCTTCCGTGAAAGACGACGGATACATATGTCTCTACCAGGTTGGGAGCCTGCCAGTTGGACCCTGGATTTTTCAGCGTTCCATCACGTTCTCAGCGCAGCCCTCCTCTCTGCTGCTGTATTCCTGGCTTTTTGTTTTGTTTTTCTCCGGTACCGGGAACCGAACACACGACCTTGCGCTTGCCAGGCAGGCACTTTTGCCGCTGAGCTAAATCCGCAGCCCCGTGCTGTTTCTTTTGTGCTCTTTATATTCTAGTCCTGGAATTAGTCACTTCTCCCAGAAGCCCTGGCGCCCCCTACAGGAAAATGGAAGTTAGGAACCAAAACCTGGGCACAGTTTCCTTTTTTATTAAGGAAGGGCTCACATTACTAACTCTACTCGCTTTGGGCATTTAGAACTGCAAAACTGCCTTTTTTTTTTTTGAGACAGGGTCTCGCTATGCAGTTCAGGCTGGCCTGGACTCACTTTGTAGCCCAGGCTGGTCTCGAACTCTCAACGATCCTCCTGCCTCAGCCTCCCAAGTGCTGGGATTACAGGCGTGCGCCATCACGCCAGGCTTGAACTGCAGAACTGAATTCGGTCTCGTTTGCTACCGCAATGCTGCAAAAGCCTTCACTTCTTTTACACTCCTTATAAGATCATAAATTGCTGGCGCATGCCTATAATCCCAGCACTATGGGAGACTGAGGAAGGAGGACTGAAAGTTCGAGACTGGCCTGGGAAATTTAGTGATTTAGCAAGATCTTGTCTCAAAACTGGAAATAAGGAGAGGGCTGGGAAGGGGCCTGGGTTCAATCCTCCGTACTGGAAAAACACTGAAGTTCTACAAGGGTGAGTTTACCTATCTGTGGCCTCCAGCTGTGCATATAGAAAGCATTCCATAAATACCACGGGGATGGTTCACACGCTACCAAGCCTACCTCAGAGAAGCCCGTTTGAGATAAGGTTCCAACTCCAGCTCAAAAGTCGCTGTGGAGCAGTGACAACGCTCTGCATCCGTTTGTTGTAGCCACCTAACAAGTTCGGGACCCACAGCTTAAAATAACCTCCCTGTTCCGCCTTTACCTTTGTGTTCCTATTGTTTCAGAACCGGCAGAAGCCAACAGTTTAGTCTACAAGATTATTTTTCAGTCCCTCTCTGAAGATGCTTTATTTTCTAAGTGATTCGAAAGTGATTCTAGTAAACGCGCAGCTTTTCTGAACAGGAAACACTGGGCCAGTATCAGCTTCTCTAAAGTCTGAGGTGCTGATTCAAGGCATATAGTTAAGTAGAGCGTGTGACGCTTCTTTTCCTTGGAGAAAAAAAAACCTGGGATAACGGTCATTCCTACAGGAAAAAAGAAACCACAGCCAGACTTTTTTTTCTTACAGCACTGGGGATTGAACCCAGGGCCTTTGCACCAAGCTATATCTCCATGCTATCTATCTATCCATCTCTCTCTCTCTCTCTCTCTCTCTCTCTCTCTCTCTCTCTCTCTCTCTCTCACTATGTATCTATCTATCATGTCTATCTATCTATCATCTATCTATTTACTTTGAGACAGGGTCTTGCTAAGTCTTTAAGATGCCCAGGCTGGGCTTGAACTTGCAATCCTCCTGCCTCGGTCTCCCAGAGTGCAGGGTTACAGGTGTGCACCGCTCTGCCCAGCTCACACCAGTTGTTTTAATAGAATGTTTCATATAGGACTTGGTTAAACAGGTACTGGAGGACACAACTGTCACCAAGCCAAGACCACTGAGGTAACACAGATAAGAACTTCAGGCAGCAGCTATCCTCCCTGGCATGAGAGGCACAAGGAGGCCAGAGTTCTTAGAATTCAGCAGGGACAGACTCATCCGCAGTAGGGAGACCTCAGAGAAAGCTCTGCCCGACTGCCTCTGTGACATGGACCCTGGAAACAGCAGAAAAAGCTGGAGACTGGAGTTCAACAGTTTTACCAGAGCGAAGCGGGGAAGACGTGAAGGGTTCTGACAGGGACGGCCGCCAAGTCCCATCCTCCTCCTCCTGGCAGGTCTCCTCCGGAACTTCCCATTGGTAGAATCCAAAATTGTCTTTGCAAGATCACAGTTCAAGGGTCAGGGAGTGTGGAGTGGTTTGGAGCTGGGAGACAGCAGCTTACTGACCGGGGCAGCACTTACATCGGTTCCTTGCTTACAGCGAGCTACTATACGCACACATTAGACCCTGAGGTGCTATACTACAGACAGAACACCTGAAGCAGTAAATTCAGTTCTTCATGTTCAGCTTTGTTAAAGTCCTCTCGTGTCAAGATTTATAGGGCTAACTGAACTAGGATAAAAGCATAGAAGTATGTGTTACTATAAGGGAATTAGATATAAAGAATCTGGATAATTCAGACTATAAATAGGAAACAAAGGTAGAATTCTGATCTCTAGCTGGAAAAACAAATCATGTTAGTGATTGTAATTTGATCTTTTTTGGACACAAACCTAATAAGCTTGGAGATCTGCTTTTTAAACCACTGGAAGATTAAAAGATGAAAATTAGCAGCGGGCAGGCAACTGTCATGAACAAGTCAATTGAGGGCTAAAACGAGGAATAGATAAGATACTAAGAGGCTTAAGCAAAATAAATAGAGCTGGTTCTGGTTCCACACAGGATTACATTTTAGATGGCTATGGTTTTGTTTAACACACACACACATACACTCTCTTAGAACAGACAAAGAAAGGGAAGTACCTTAACTACCAAGACATATGGTGCTTATATTTATCTCTCAAAATCATATAGGCACATATATTTTGCACACATCTCTAGGGATTTATTTTACACATATCAATGTGCCAATTGATATACATACAAAATGATTTATTTCAGGAATGCTTATAACTACGGCAGATTGAAACTGATACAGTAAGGCTGTCCACAGGGTTATCTACATCGTCGTACAGCTGTGCAGGAAATACCAGGCAACTGCTGATAAATACAATAGTTGGTATGGTGACACATGCCTGTAATACCAGCACTTTGAGAGACTGAGGCAGAAGGCTTCCATGATCAGGCCCAGCCTGGGCAACAGAGTGAGAGCCTATCTTGAAATATTTAAAAATGGGCTGAGGGCATAATTCAGTGTGAAGGCCCTAGGTTTTAACCCCCAGTACCACTAAATGAAAATTTTAAAATAAACAAATAAATATATAAAACTGAAACCTTTTGTATAGAGGTAGAAAAATCTCCAAAGTATTATTAAATAAAAATTCAGAGCCAGGTGTGATAGGGCACACCTATAATCTCAGCACTCAGGAGGCTGAGTCAGGAGGGACACTGTGAGTTCTAGGCCAGCCTGGGCTACATAGTTCAAGGCAGCCTGAACTACATAGCGAGAACTTGTCTCAAAAACCAAACCAAACCACAAAATCCCCAAAAGAAAAATAAAGCAACAACAAAAAAGTCAGACATACAATAGTATGCAGAAGATGGTACCATCTTTGTGAAGATTATGTGTGTGTGTGCATGTATGATATCTTTGGAAAGATACACAAAAGCTAGTAACATTGGTTGAGGATGGGGAGAGGAATGCGATAGTGAGTCAGAGATCAGAAGATTTTCAGCTCTACTTTCTTTAACGTATTGTACTTAAGGGTTTAAATCATGTGTGCGTTACTTTTCTGTACTTTTACTCAAAAAGTGAAAACAAAAAACTATCTTGATATTTCTCGAGTTTTCAGGACTTACTATACACAAGTTGACACTGTAAAAAGCTCCAGTTCTTCTGAAAGAGTTATGTTGTTAATGGATAATAAATGATCCTAAACGTATTTAGTAAATCTTCATAATCAAATTATAGTATACTGGAAATAATAAACTAAAATTAGCTGGGCGTGGTGGCGCACGCCTGTAATCCCAGCACTCGGGAGGCTGAGGCAGGAGGATCATTGAGTTCGAGACCAGCCTGGGCTACAAAGTCAGCTCAAGGCCAGTCTGAACTGCATAGCGAGACCCTGTCTCCAAAAGACAAAAAAAAAAAAAAAATTAAATTAAAGTGGATTGGGGGCTGGAGATTTAGCTCAGCGGCACAGCACCTGCCTGGCAAGTGGAAGGTCATGAGTTCGATTCCCCGTACCGAAAAGGAAAAACCCAAAAAACAAAAAACAACAACAACAAAATAAAGTGGAGTATTTCCTATCTACTGACTTTTCTGTTACTCTAACTTTATGGCCATCTCGTTGTAATTACACGGACATGACGCTAAAATCTAATAGTATTTTTTGATGCCGCATACAATATGAACAAAATTAGTAGCAACTTGCCGTTGTTTTTTTTTTTCTTTTCTTATTTTGGTTTTTCTCCGGTACCGGGAACCGAACTCACGACCTTGTGCTTGTCAGGGAGACGCTTTGCCGCTGAGCTAAATCCCCAACCCCCACCTGCCCTTGTTATTAGAAAGAAGAGACTGTATTGATTAGGCTCTTCCCGAGCAAGCAGCAATAGCACCAACTGGAGTGAGCTACAACAGCGACATCTGGTGTCTGCTTTTCGTAAAATCCTTTAGGCTTCATTTTTGGGATGACTAGCCGTGATTTTAAAATTCCTGAAGTAGACGGCCTAGCTGCAGTGTGTTTATTAACTCTTACTGTAATTTCTAGGGTACAGCGTAAAACGTGGTGCTGCTGGGTACTTTTTAAACTGAGCTGGACAGCAGCTGACTTTGCAGTCTGTGTCAGTTTCATAGTTTTCTGTTGCTATAATAGAATATATGAGACTATTCTTTTCTTTAAAAAAGGTTTATTTTGCTCACAGATCTGGAGGCTGAAGTCCAAGACAGCAGAAGCTACATCTTGGCTTCTGGTGAGAACCTTGTGCTGGCCTATGTACGGCAGAAAAGCAGAAGGGTAAGAGAACCTGTGTAAAGAGAGGTCACCTGACAAGAGAGGAGGCAAGAGGAAGCCAAGCTTGATTTGTAATAACCAGAGCTCGAAGTAACTCATCTAGTCCAGAAAGAGGGAGAGTAATCTCAGCACTTGGGAGGCTGAGGCAGGAGGATCGCTGTGAGTTGGAGGCCAGCCTGGGCTACAAAGTGAGCTCAAGGCCAGCCTGAACTGCCAAGCGAGACCCTGTCTCAAAAAAAAAAAAAACAACAACCAGAAAGAGGGTGAGCTCCCTCCCTCGCACCAGACAGCATTAAATTATTCACGGAAACTCCACCCTCACGGCCAAACCACGCCTACCAGGCCCCGCCCCTCAGCTCCTCCCTGCACCAAGCATCGAGCGTCAGAAGTTTTGGTGGGGACAGTCTGTACTTAAACCATAACAACGGCTTTAATTTTTTGCTGTATAATTTAGCTACTTGTTTTTCTTTTAATTTAGCTAGTTTGCGATGAGAAGAAATTATGAATTCATGTGCAAAGTTTTGAATTATTACAAAGATTTATGGTATCTACATAAAGCATCTATGAATATCTTCAAAGCTGAATTATGCAAGGTAGTGTAATATGAAAATAATACAGAATAACCTCTGCCACGAAATCAAATCCGTTTGTCGAATATCATGCAATTAGAAATCAGGTTAGTGGAAATTTCAACAACTGTGTGTGTGTGTGTGTGTGTGTGCGCGTGTGTGCGTGCGCGTGTGTGCGCGCGCTATTGGGAATTAAACACAGGGTCTTGACACTTCTGCTCCTGTTGCCACCCTTTTCAATTCTTTTTTAAATTTTGAGGCAGGGTCCCACTAAACTTCTAAATTGCCCAAGCTGGGCTCAAACCTTCGATCTTCCTGCCCCAGCCTCTCAGGTGCTGGGATTACAGGAGTGCGGATCCCGCCCAGCCAAAACAATGCACTTAGTACACCCAACCAACTGGACACCATACATTGCCTAGCGTAGCTTGCATGCGCTCAGAACCATTGCAGTAGCCTACAGGTGGACATAATCTCCTGTGGGGGAGAAACGATACAGAGTTTCACTAGATGGTAGGAATTCACCAGTGGTTGTTATATTGCATATTGTTGTCCTCTAATTGTTCAGATTACCAGATATAAGCATGCAAAATTGGTAAAAAAAAAAAAAAA
>NW_004955405.1:34527205-34560734 GCF_000276665.1 Chinchilla lanigera | reverse complement strand
AAAAAAAAAAAAAAAAAAAAAAAGAGGTCCTGAGTTTGATTTTTGGTACCAAAAATAAATAAATGCCAAAAAAATCCGTATTACACAATAGTTCTCTACTTTCCTCTTAGCCTTGACAACCACCATTCTTTCTGCCTACTTTAGTTCATATAAATGGAATCATACGGTGTTTGAGTTCCTGCAACCGCCTTACTTCCCTTAGTGTAATGTCAAGAGTTCATCCAAGTCACTGATAGCAAACCTTTAAGAGACCAGGTGCCTAAACTGCAACCCAAAACCCACTTATTTATCACAAAGTGCCAACACTGCAATTAGACCTGAATATTGAGCTTTTACTTCGTTTTTTTTTGAGACAAGGTCCTGCCATGTAGTTCAGGCAAGCCTTGAACTCACTATGTAGCGCAGGCTGGCCTCGAACTTGCGGCCATCTTCCTGTCTCAGCCGGCTCAGTGCTGGGGTTACAGGTGTGCGGCACCACACCTAGCCTGCGGTTTTAGTTTAGAAAAAGCAAGTTACCCAGTGCTCCACTGCTGGCGTGACTCGGCTTTTGTGCTGACTGGGTTGTGTGCCCGCTGTGGCATGAATACCAGGGGTTTACCAGCCCTGAATTCTGTTTAACATGGTACAGGGTTTCCTTCTCTCCAAGACTATTTTATTGTATGTGTATACCGTTCTATTTATTTGATGGACATGTGGTTGCTTGTACCTCTTGGCTATTTTGAGTAATGCTACTATGAACAGGGGTATCCAAGGATCCTTTGATGTCCTTCTTTGAATTCTTTGATATACAATCCAAAAATGTGTTTGTTGGACCATATGGTGTATTTTCATTTTTAATTTGGTGATTATTCAGCTTTCCATAATGGCTATAAACTTGGGGTACAATTTCCTTGCCAAGACTTCTGAATGAGGTTACTGTGCTATTGATTTGCATTTCTTCAGTGACTAATGATGTTGGGCATCTTTTCATGTGCTTATTGATTTCCATATGTTCTTTGGAGAAACTGTTCTAGTGCTTTCCCCATTTTATTTTTTCAAAAAAATTCAACAGTCTTTACAAAGCTGTTTCCCCAAGGGCTCAGGTGAGCCTATTTCTGGGCTATTCCATTCCATTGGTCTGTGTGTGTATCTTTATGCAAACTTTTTCTCTTTTGACAGGGTCTCAGTAAGTCGCTACATTGCCCAGGCTGGGCTCAAACTTGTAATCCTCCTGCCTCAGCTTCACAAGCAGACAGAATTACAGGCATGGGCTGTTGCATACAGCTCATGTTATTTTGATCACTGTAGCTTTGTAAAGTTTTGAAATCAGTTTGAGATGCCCTACTTTGAGACACCTTCCTTCACATGTCTACAGCTTCCCACTTACACCCACAATAATGGGCATTTCTTTTTTCTGGCTTTTTGAGACAGGGTCTCACTATGCAGTTCAGACTGGCCTTGAGCTCACTTTGCAGCCCAGGCTGGCCTTGAACTCGCAACAATCTACCTGCCTCAGCAGCCAGAGTGTTGGGATGACAGGTGTGCACCACCACACCCGGCCATGATGGGAATTTCAATTGCTCAATTTCACCAAAATTGGTACTTTTTTCTTTTAGCTGTTCTTGTGGGTGTGAAGCTGTTGTTTCCTGCCAAGATACTCTTTCAACTGGCACTCACTAACAAGAGTATTTGAGTGCTTACCATGTGCCAAGTGTTGGGTCAGGCGCCAGAATTTTTTGTAGGTTTTTACTTACCTCTGGTCTATATCTAAGTAGTTAAATCTGTTGACTTTTCCTCTAAAAGGTAACTTCCTAAATTCCAGGTTTATGATACAAAGAAACTTCAAAAACTGTGCCAGTGGGCTGAATTTTGAGGTAGTTTACTATACATTAATAACTTTTTCTTCTCCAAAACCGTAAGCTGTAATTAACAGTACCTTCCATCATTATTAGAGTGAACAAAGTATGTACTTTAGACTTCTTTCTCCTTTGAAATTATTCACTGTTACAAGATGAATGTGGTAAAATTTGAACAATAAAGTCAGTAGTGGTATGAAGTATAAAGCCATTTGGTAAGGATTGAATTTTCATAAACCACTCAGATTTAGTTCAAATTAAACTTTGGCAAATTTGTTCTATTACTACAAGGTTATTATTCTATAACTATAAGCTCATTAATATCTCACTCAATACAATAAATTAACAGCATTTAAACTGCTAATAAGTATATATATATATATATATATATATATATATATATATATATGACAATCTATTTGGGATGGTGAAATTTTTAAAAAATGCTTTCTTAAAAAAGCCATGTCCCCAAAGAATGCCCTAACACAAGCTCAAAGATTATTTTAAAAACTGTGCTCAGGTACCTCCACATATATTTCACTTGGTACAGAGGAATGGAATAAGTATTTCTTAAAGTGGCAACATTCTGCAATACATTTCAAAGTACTTATAAATAGCACAAATCATTGTCAATTCAACTAATTATTCAGTATCAGAGAATATTACAGAATCATATGAGATCTCTCAGTACTCAAAATTCCATGTCCAGAGCCGGGGATAGATCCATGGCAGAGCACGTGCCTAGCAGGCTTGCTGCACACACAACCAGAACAAGACAGAACAACAAACAAAAAACCCTACTCCATGTTTGCACCTCCACTTCCTCCCCTAACTTTTTTTTTTCCTTTTTGAGACAGGTTCTCGCAATTGAGTACAGACTGGCCTTGATAATTGTATTTTTACTTTGTTTTTTGAAGACAAGGTCTCACTACATAGATCAGGTGGTCTTAAACTCACTATGTAGTCCAGGTTGGCCTCAAACATGCAGCGATCCTCCTGCCTCATCCTCCTGAGCACTGGGATTACAGGTGTGTACCACCATGTCCAGGTTTCTCTCTAAATCTTTAGTAGGAATGGCGGTAAGTGAACTGTGACTGCAATTCAAGAAGACAGACCAACCACATGCGTTTACACCCTCTTCCTTCTAAGACTATATTCTTAATCAATGAATGGAACGTGCTTAACAGTGATAAAGAATGAGACAGCAGAAGACATTCCAAAAAGCTGTTCAGAAGATGGAAAACATAAATAGAAAATGAATTAACAAAATCAAAGGCTTACACTTAAAATGGTTAGGGGGAAGATTAAAACATTCCCCTAAAAGTGACTAATCAAAACAAAACACTAAAAGCATAGCAAGGTGCTTAATCTTTAAACAAACAAACAAACAAAAAAACCCTGAAGGGTTTGGGACTTAGGAAGACCACCAAAGCTGCAGAAGGGACAGGAGAACCGGTCTAAGGTACGGAGCTGGGCGCTTTAGGCCCTTACATGCAATCAGACCAGTCACTTCTCAGCTGTGCAGGAACTTAACCAAGTTTCTTAAGACCTCTGGGCATCACTGTCCTTATTTGTAACGAAACGATACAATATCTATCTCACAGTATTATAAAGGTTGACTCAATACATACAAGGTCAGTGAACAGTTTCTAGAACATGGTAAGGATGCAACAGAAATTTTTAACCCTCTAAAACTATTTGTATTCTACTGAATTACAGTGTATGCATTGAGAATCACTGATTTAAATAAAATCACCAGCAGCAGACACAGAAATGTCGGAGATGTAGCAGCACTTTTATCTGAATACCACAGTGATACCCTGGCCTAGTCTTAAAGCAAGGCTAACAATTCTGAGTGTACAGGTAAGTAGGAAAAATAGTGAAACTGAGGACAGAAGAAAAATTGACCAAAACACTGAAAAAAGTGCACGGGGCAGAGGTGCCTTTCAGTGTCCCGGTGTCATTCTGCAAGTATAGTGGGTACTCACTGTTTACCTACACAAAATAAAGACCTGATTACCACAAAGATCAGAAGAAAACACGCAGGCACAGACGAAAATGAGAACCGGACACGCAGTCCATAAACACCACCTGAGAAATGTTATCTAGAAACCTCACAGCTTGTGCTATCTGAAAATCATTTATTGCAATGACAAAACTAGAGTTTAATTATTTTTATTATTGAATTATACTGTAATGTCTACATCTATGATTTAATCAGGAAGAAATGCTTTGCATTTACATCAACGACACATTTACTCTAGTGGAATAAAACAGACACAGACAAAAGATCAAGTACATGTTTTTAAAAAATGGTTACATGTTTCACCTGGTCTTACTTTTGCTATTTTGGACCATACTTTTCCTACTAGATAACTGATCTTCCAAACATTTTAAGTCTGATTTTTCTCCTCACATTTTAAAACATTCAATGGAACATCTCACAATTACTAATTATAAACAAAAGACTGAAAACAGTATGTGAAACAAAGCTTGAAAACGAAGAGAGCAGATAGCTATTACCTTACAGTGGAAAAACTGAGCAAAACATGCCCCTCTGGCTCATCTCAGAGACACTTTCACCCAGAGCCGAGCACCTCAGATCTGGGAGCCCTTCCCGCGGCCCCTGCAGGCCCAGACCTAAGTGCTTCTGGTCTCAAGTGCAAAAGTTAAGTGACAATGTCTACAAAATATCAAAAAGCTATGTAGCAGAAAAGAGCTTATTCAAACCCAAACTATGTGGTGGTCTAAATATACACCTTCAGCTTTTCTTTTTAAAAATTATCTTTTCATTTTGGATGATATTTTGAAATAATTTATACTTTTAGTGTGCTTTTATGGTCAATGAGCAAAGCTGTAACTCAAATGATTAAGTTTAAAATTTTAACCTTTTATGTGGTTCTACTAAATTTCAATTATCTATGACTTTACCAAACCAGATTATGCATGAGGTTAGTTTCAGGTAAAACAATAAAATAAATCACCTCAAAGGTAATGTTAACTATTTCAAGAGTACACAAATTATAATGCCCATCTCATTCAAAGTTTACAACTTTAAGTATTAACTACGGCTTGCATGTAATTTAAAAGCAAATACTTCCTGTACTCTTTAATCATATTATACTGGGAAATGTAGGGAAAAAAAAAACTTGGCAGAATATTTTTTTTGGTAACAGAAAACAATGCAACAATGAATCTAAATGAAACAAAAGACCAGTGTTTAAAGTTTCTAATCTCTAAACAAACATACACTTATTATCTAAAAAAATATTTTGGTAGTAAATTGGATTGAGAGAATAAATGTTTTGCTGTAAATAAAAAGTACAAATTTCCAATTATATAGCTTATAGCTAGCTAACAGCTTTTTAAAACATGTACAGCTAGCCAACAGTTCTCTAAAACATGTACATATGATACCCTAAAATATCTCTGCTAAAAATCAACTTTATTTCAATGGGTCTTACTGAAATAGGATTTTCATGATACTAGAAATCTTTTAAAAAGTGAGTATGGCAGGGCTACAACAATAACATTACTTTTAATAAAAGTTACAGAAGAGATTATTGCTGTACTTTCCTCATAAACACCATCAAACATTTTTGCAGTTAAAAAAGTACAACCAAGCTACTCTTCCCTTACTGAATTTCATTGTTTCACATGTAAAATTTTTATTCAGCAGAGAATTCTTAGAATCTTTTCTGTAAGAATTCAAAGTATGTGTAGCTTCACATTATACATGTTTTGCCCTTATTTCCCAAGTACACAAAACGATATACATTTTCCCCCAAAATGAAGATGTCCACATTAAAAAAATAAAGCCTACGAAAAAGTTCCAGAGCTAAAAAAAGATTATTTATATGGCACAAGGTGATCTCCTACTAGTCCAAGGTCCAAAACATGTACATGAAGTCCATTTATATATCTTGTTTGCTTTTCAATGGAATACTAAATTTATTGAGGTGAAATCACATTATTTTTTAGTTCTTGTGTCAATGAGTATACACAAATGTTTTTCTACACAGTTATTAAAAATAGGAGACCAAGTTGAATGTGCCAAAGGGAAATCATTCAGTCGGTTTTGTAGGATCATAAAATTTAGAGAATGGATTTCCTTGGTTGGTTTCCATAGCTTGATAGACCAAAAACAAAAAAACGGCCACCACAACAAAGAGCAAAATTTTTATCCACATGGGAATGGAACGTCCCCTTTTTGTTTTTTCTGTCTTCACATCTGCCAAAGGAACATACTTAGGAACGTATTTCGATGAGAAAGGTTCCTCCATCCTGAAGTCAGTGAGTTCTAGTGGCCGGCCTGCAGCCCCTTTGATTGGTCTGCGACAACTAGCGCTATTGAGAGTGAAAGGAAAAGAAAAATAATTTTAGGTAAAGAACATAAAACATCAACACCTTTTCTAATTCTAAGCACATTCCAGGAGCTAACAGGAGAAAACTGACACATACAAAGCAGTGAGATTAACCTATTTAAAATTTCTATACATTTTTTCATTTTAAAAGTTAGATAAAGCTTTATTAGAAACTAGTAATAGAATATTAGAAAATAATATTCAGAACACTGATCAATATTCATTAAAGGTGCATTAAACGCTTTTCATAGCTATCATATTTAGGGGAGATAAAAAACACAAAGTAGTTTTGATTCCTTCAGTTATGAAGCAATTTGATAGATCTAAGCATAGTATTTTCAATTATAAAAGAGAAATGCAAGAAAAAAATGATTTTTTTCAAAACTGGGGGTGTAGCTCAGTGGTAAATCATCTACTTAATGTGCACAGGCCTTGGGTTCATTTATAGCACCAAAAAATAATACTAACAATAAACAAGTGACTTATAAAATAATATACTTTTTACTAGGTTTCTGTTTAGATTTTTAAATGTAGGGGATGGGAATGTAGCTCACCACCCCAAAAAGTGAAACAATTATTTATTATAATTCTTCAACTTGACAAAGTTAGTTTTGAAAATGATTTCAAGGATATGAAGTACGAATAACCAGTATCAATCAATCTGCTCTCAAAAGAAGTTTCATTCTGAGAAAGGAGGCAGAACAACTTTGTGACGAAGAATTAAAGATTCCCTGGCAGGATATACTTGTATTTGATTTGATGTATCCAAGTACCTAATTCCTGTTGGTGTAGCTGCTTCAAAGGGGAACATTTCCTTAAGAATATCTCTTTCTACTCTTCTTTCCTCTGTTTTTTCTCCCACCTAGTAAAGAACAAACCGCAAGTTAAAATTTAGAGTAAAAATGTGCAGTAATTAAAACATAATTTTAGGTAGAAGTTCCACAAAACAAAATGCCTACATTTTGAGACTGCTGCTTCTAATCTGTTATCATCTAGGTACCCACATGCTTCCAATACTTTCTTCCAGTGTATTCACTACAAAGACATCTTACTGTGGTTCTTAGGAGGAAACCGCCACATATTCAAATTACATAGGAAAAAAGCCAGTGAACTAATATGGCAGTGTAAATTCCCTCACTGATTTTCCATGCTTTTCATTAATGAAATATTAAGAGTACATTGTTTCTATCTCTGCTAAGAATTCCTTCTTTTGAGACAGGTCTCGCTATGTAGTTCAGGCTGGCCTTGAACTCAGTAGGTAGCCAGGCTGGCCTCAAACTCATAGCAATCCTCCTGCCTCAGCCGCCCAAGTGCTGGGAGTACAGGTGTGCACTACCACACCGGGCAAGAACTCTGTGATAAACGACCAAATACAGAAGGTGCCCAATTAGCATGAGCCTTAACAAATGGCAGTGTATCTTTTAAACTGTGGTCAATGCAATTTTTCCAATTTAAAAGCATTTTTTTGGCTTGACTGTTTTACTATAGTTATCTTCATGCCCAGATAAAAATATTTCATCTCTTCATAAGATTCCTTAAAATTATAAGGCACCATGCAGTTAGTACTTTAAAGCTTAGTTATACAGAAGTTAATGAATTTAAGCACCACACAAAGTCACTTTAAAGTCCCATTATTTAACCTTTCACAAGTATAGCCTCCCCGACAGCCCAAGCAGCACTTTTAAGCTTGCATCCGTGACAGACGTAAGCAGCACACAAGTGACCACGCCCTTGAAAAGTAGAACTTAAGAGGCACACACAGCAAGAGGATGGTAGTAGCATATACTATATTAATTTCCACTTTCACTTAAGTGTCTTTAATATATGCACATACATAATACACACACCACCCAATAAAGAAAGCTCTGCTCCCTCCCATTCTAAAACACAAATATAAAGATTTCCTCTTTGAAAGATTAATGATAGCATCGATCTAAATTTGATGCATTTACTTCAGCTCGTGTCAATGGTTTCTTTGGTGTTCTTCTGGGTATGTCTGAGAATTCAGTGATTGGCAGAATAGGAGCTGCATGCTTGAAATTTCCAGTCACCCTATTGACAACCTGCCAAGATTCAAATTATTCAGACTCAGCATTATCCAAAATAACAAAGACACTTGAAAAAGATATGCTATTGTTGTAACAATAAAAATTTACACAAGAGCCTAGAAACAATACACATTCAAGCTTCGTATGTGAAACCCTATATAATTCTTCAAATACTTAATAAAAAGTATTTTTATAATACTTAGAATTCTTGTGACATGAATTAAATTCATTTGTATAAGTGGCTATATTGCAAAATTCTAAAATGCAGAACCATATTGGGAAAATCCGTTAAAAATATGATATTTTAAAACATGTCAACTTGAGATTTGCCAAAATTTACCACCTCCCCATTTCCAATTAAAGGGTAATTTACAAAGAATACCACTTGTATAGTTTACAAAATATATTTACTAAGGATTCGTTGCTTGAAGCCATTATAGTTTCAGCTATGGGAGTATTCTCTGAAATTACTGCACCATCTATACGAAAATGTTGTGAAGTGTCCACCTGTTAGTTTGAAAACAAAATAAAAACAATAAATATAAAATAACCACTAAAACCCTACCAATCTGAAAACCCCATTCTAAGCAAGAAGCCTTGCATCACCCTTTTCCTTGGAGTTCTTCTTGACCCTCTTGTGGTCTCCCTAGTTAATGCCTGCAGAGGTCCGCCTTTTGAAGATCCACTTGTCCATTCAGTTTCAGTTATTCCATCTTGTGAATAGCTCTATTCAAGCATCGACACATGAAAAAGTCATATTCTAACATCACACACCTTAATAACAGCCACACAGTGCACTAAGATGCCACACCCTCCAAACGCCAGCATTTACCAATAGTACTGTGCTCTGGAAGTATTTCTAAATATTCTGATTGAACTGACATGTAAGAATCAGAAAACACAAGTTAAAATACACTACAGTCTACCATATTAGCTCACAAATTATAACAATAAAAGTTAGAAGGGGAAGCTCAGTAATTATCACTGGCTCCTTCTGTGATACTCTGCATTTCAGTGGCTCTACTATTACAGCTGCAGATCTTTGTTGAAACAAAAAGGAGGCTATTACTTCAGCAAGTCACTGGTTATAACAAGCAGTTTCCTTTTAAAACAAAAACACAACCTTTTGGTTGGAGAGACAGCTCGAGAGCATAATTCTTGCCTAACATGTGCAAGGCCCTGCATTGAAAACTATTCTTTTCACGTGGTTAAAATTATCTTAGTAAAGCCAGTTTGAATTCCATACAGCTACCTGAATGAAGATTCTCTAGTATCAAACTCTTCTTAGAAACACACAGAATCAAAATGACACAGCAAAACCCTGGTGATCATACTTCCCTAAGTCTGAGAGGCTAGTATATCACCCAGATATCAAAAATGCCAACCACAACTCACCCCAGAAAGAAAGGTGATAGTGACAGTTGTTGCTTGGTGGTCTCAATCGCTCCCTAAAACACCAACCATCTTTTTTCTCATGAAAACAGTAACAATTTTTAACATACTAGCTTGAAGTTCACTAGACCAGAGCTTCCCCAACTGCAATATGTATACTAATCACCTGGAGCTTTTGCTCTAACGCAGATTTTGATTTGGAGATTCTGGTACAGGATCTGAAATTTTGCATTTCGAGTAGCAAACTTTCAAATTTAAAGCCAAAGCTTTCAGATAGAGAGCATTCCAAATTCTTCTAACTACCCATCAATGGGTAATACTATGGTACACGTTTAAATCCTCACTTTAGTATTTTATCTAGGTAAGTGATGGTTTATATCTAAGTTAGTATCTATTTATTTTATAGACACTTTAAAAAATCTTTTCTTATGGCAAGAACCGCCATCCAATAAATATACCCATCAGTTAGATGGAAACATTACTGCTAAAACTGCAGAAACATACAGACATCACCTCATGTACTTGGAGCTGACATTTAAGGTTTTACCTTTGGCTGTGTGGTGGTGCACACTTTTATTTAATCCCAGCACTGTGGGAAGCTGAGACAGGAAGACTGCAAGATCAAGCTCAGCCTGGGCAATTTAGGATTTAGCAAAATCCTGCCTTCCCCCCAAAAAATAAATCACTTAGCTGCAATCTGAATCTCAGGGTTCCTTATCCTGCTACCAATTAAATATACTTGCTGAATGCAAAATTAATGTTAGTCAAAGACAAATGTGTAAATAAATCAACTATCCAATGCCCTTAACTCCGTCTTAGCTCAATTAAATCAAAATCTCTTCTAAAAGTACCTGGCAGGGCCGGGTTGTAGCTCAGTGGTAGGTAATGTGCTTAGCACTTGCAAGGCCCTGGATTCAATTCCCAACACAAATGCAAATTTACGTGAATGACTAAGTGGAGCCAGGCACAGTGACACATGCCTGTATTTCCAATTACTCAGGGGGTTGAGGCAGGAGGATCCCAATTCTGAGCCTAGCCAGGGCAAATTGCCAAATCTTTGAAATAGTCTTAAAAAGGGTGGGGGATCCCATAGCTCAATGGCAGAGCACTTACCTGACAGGTACACAGCTTCGGACTAAAACTCCAGCACTACAGAAACAGACACCCCCGCCCCCCAATGTTCAACACTAATCCCTTTTAATGACTATTGCTCAATGCCAGTCAAAATACGAAGTATTTTTACAATCATCTGCTTCAGCCGGGCACAGCAGTGCATGCTTATGACCCAGCACACTGTGACGCTAAGGCAGGAAGACTGCAAACTCAAGTCAGGCCTGGGCAACTAGGTGAGGCCCTGCCTCAAAGGAGTATGAAAAAGAAGGCTGGGGATGTAGCTCAATGCAAAGGCCCTGGGTTCAGTCCTCAGTACCACACACAAAAATCGAGCTTGATAGTCTAGTCTATTTGATATTATCAATATATACTCAGCATTTAAAACAATCTTTAAAGAAGTACATTACTTGAAAAGGCTAAACACAGTGTATTACTCATGCCTTAAGTGATACAGCCAGATATTCCCCTACAGGGGAGGGGAAGAGAGCCTCTTCCTTAAAACCGGTCATCTACCAAATCCTGCTTTATTTGCTATGCTTTATTTTAATAACTAAAATAATCTCTATCAACAATTTTAACCTGGCATTTACTGAAATTATTATGGCTAAAAATAAAAACATCACATGGTTACATTTTAAAGGCAAAATTCTACTTAAAGATTATTTTCTTCTGTGAAAAAGAGAAACCACAAGAAACTCACTAGTTACCTGTGGAGCTAGCTTCGAACACTGTAAAACATTTTTTGTTGATTTAATAAATTCTTTGGTTGAGAACTGTCAACCAATTTTACCAGTTGTTATCACTGCCTAATTAGAATTCTAAGAAAACTAATTGACAACCCTTTACACAATCAAAAAAGATTCTAAATTTTTTTTTTCTAGAATTTATCATAGGAATAGAATTATGCCTCATATAAATGGCATTCTTTGTGGTTTTTTTTTTTTTTTTTTTTTTTTGGTACAGAATCAAACTCAGGACCTCACACTTATCAAGCAGGTGCCGTGCCACTGAGCTATACCCCTGGCCCTCTTTGAGTTACTGATGATACTCAGAAGTGAAATGTTGCTGTCCCGGCATGGTGGCACACACCTGGGCTGAGGCAGGAGGATCACTGTGAGTTGGAGGCCAGCCTGGGTACAAAGTGAGTTCAAGACCAGACTGAACTGCACAGTGAGACCCTCTCTCCAACAAAAAAAGTAGAATGGTGATAACCCTAATTTTATAATTAAAGTTAGTATAAGAGTGATTATTTGGTTTGGGAAATGAATAAATGTTCACTGCCCTGAGTATATTATAGTAATAATTACTAGGATTATAAAGAGTGACTTTGAGAATACAAAAACATTATAATTCAATGATATAATTAATTTGTAAGGGAACATTTACTGATTGAAAAGAAATTCACCAGTATGTAAAATAAGCAATGTGACTGCCGTATATTTTACAGCTGAAGTAAGAAGCGCAGCATCATCTATGTTCAACAAGATGTTCTACAGAAAGTCTGGATTTGCCATGGAGACAAGAGGAAGAAAACAAGCCTTTCTTCATTGCCTTCTGATAAGCTATCAGGTAAAAAGCAACTTAGAAGACACAGAGTAGTTGAGGCACATGAGAAGGCAGGTGCTGGGTTATTAAAGGCTTTAACCCTTATCACATATTGATTGATAGCCTTTTTGAGACAGGGTCTCACTATGCAGTTCTTGCTGGCCTTCAGCTCACTTTGCAGCTGAGCCTGGCCTTGAACTTGCAAGGATCCTCCTGCCTCAGCCTCCCGAGAGCTGGGATTACAGGCATGCACCACCACGCCCGGCTCTGATCAAATATTTAGCCACTAAAAAAAAAAAAAAAAAAATCACAAAACTAGGTTATTAAAAAAAAAAAAAAAATCAAGATTATTACCCCAGAATGATGGCTATCATCAAGAAACCAACCAATAACAAATGCCGGAGAGCCTGTGGGGAGAAAGGAATCCTACTCCACTGCTGGTGGGGGTGGAGATTGGTGAAACCACTGTGGAAATCAGTTTGGAGATGCCTCACAAAACTAGGATTGGAAGTCCTATGTATCTATCTATCTATCTATTTATTTATTTTTGTCTTTTTGAGACTGGGTCTCATTATGCAGTTCAGGCTGGCCTTCAGCTCACTTTGTAGCCCAGACTGGTCTCAAACTTGCAAGGATCCCCCTGCCTCAGCCTCCCGAGTACTGGGATAACGGGCGTGCGCCATCACACCCGGCTGGAAGTCCCATTTAACCCAGCTATTCCCCTTCAGGGTTATTTTCCCAGAATTAAAAACATCATACTACAGTGATATATGTGCACCCATGTTTATAGCAGCACAATTTGTTGTAGCTAAATCTCGGAAACAACCTAAATGCCCATCCACTGAGAAATGGATAAAAACAACGTGGTGTTTTAACACAATGGAGTATTAATCAGCTATTAAAAAAGATCAACGCAAGGCTTCTGTAGGTAAATGGATGCAAGTAGAGACCATACTCATCAGTGAAATAAATCGGACCCACACGTGTAAACATCATATTGTCTCTTGGTGTACAAACCTGAAAGACTAGGTAAAACTCAAAATGTACAATAAATGATAGGAAAGGGAAAGAAATTGCTCAAAGGCAGGAACGATTGGGATGAGGGAAAGCAGACAAAAGAAGGCAGGCAGGCAAAATATAAATATATATATGAAGAGCTGTGATAACTGTACTGCTGATGTCTGATGGTATACTGAAAGGAACAGTTAATGCTTAAAATTTTTTATGTTCTGATCAGTTTTGCATGCTTGTGTCTGGTGGTCTGAGCAACTGATTTGAAGGTAACGATATGCAACGGAATCACCATGGTGAATTCCTACCATCTTGTCTAGTGAAACTGTATTATCTCTAATGTTTTATCTAATAATTATTTTCTTATTCTCTTTAATGGCTTGAGCAATCTTTCATTCTTATATCTGGTAATTTGAGCAATGTAGTTGAGGATAGTGATATGTAACGTAACAACCACTCTTGCTTCGTATTATTTTGTCTTGAACCCTGTTCCAATGTAGATGTCCTTGCTTTGGTTTGTTTATGTGTGTGATGCTGGCATGCTGCTACTGTTCTTTTTTGTTGTTGTTTGTTTCTCATTTACTACTCTTTAAAATAAAATTTTAAAAAAAGAATCAAGATTATTAAAAGCTACCTTATTCTAAAGAGCTCACTATCAATTTAAGTAAAAAACATGACCTATGTAATTATTCACACTAATTTTAAAAATATAAAAGCAACTGGGTGTGTGGTACACAGCTGTAATCTCAGCGACTCAGCAGTTGAGGCAGGAGGGCTACAGGGTCTAAGCCAGCAAAGACTCCATCTCCAAGTAAGAAGGGCCGGGGACCTAGCTCAGGGCCCCTCAGCCAATCCCCAGGATCACCACACACACACAGTAAGCAAAAAGAACAAGAACAGAGATCAAATCCACACCATACTCTTTCAATAGAGAACAGTTCTTTCATACAGCTGCTTAGGATGCAAAAATGCTTCAATACTTATTTGCTGATATCTACCAAAAACTATGAAATGCCAGTTTGTTTACCACAATATACAACTGAAAACTCAAAGATCCACCACAAATAGTTGAGTAAATTACAGTATACAGTACAGTTGTACAAAGCAACGAGGAAGATGGCTATAATCTCTTATAAAGTGATCTGCAGAATATATATTTAAGGTTGAAGACAGAAAGGAATGTACAAAGTAGTAGGAGCAAAAACATTATATATATAGATATATACATATAGTTATATTTTTAAAAATACTGTATATAGAACTCAAATTTGACTCTATTTGTCTAACTAAAAACACATATTCTCAGTAATTATTTAAAAATGAAAATGCAATTCTTTTATAAAACAACAAAAAATAAAACCCACATTAAGGTGTGGCCTTATGACAGTAAAGATTCTCTCAAGTGACTTTAAGCACAGTATTTTGACTTATAACCTAAAAGAGGGCACCAGCCAGATTTGGCACACATGCTGTAATCCCAGAACTCTGGGAGGCTGAGGCTGGGGATACGGCTCAGTTAGATTCAATCCCCAGTATCCCCGCTAAAACCCTCAAATTGCACTTTGCAGTTTTATGGTTAATATTAATGCTGCTTTATTTTACATGGGATATTTATATAAGTAACAATATCACTTAAAAAACAAGATACTCAGCATAAGAGACACATATAATACTGCCAAAGTAATCTATAGTAGTAAATTTAAAATATCACTATGTATTCATGACTTATTTTCCTCTTTTAGTAGGAAGACTGTTTTCCTACTGTTCCTAACTTTACTTACTGCAAAGGCCTAAAAGCAATGACAACTCAGTAGAAATGAATATCTAGCAAGAAATCACTGAAGACAAATGGGAGACAACAGGATAGTGTGTAAGAGAATCAGACAAAAGCACATATGAACTTAGTAATTCAAACTGGCTAAAGGTGGCACACTGTGAACATGGAAGAGTAACTCCTCCCCACCAAAACATTGAGCGTCGCCTCTTGTCTAGGGGTACTGCTCGGTGACACTTGTCTAGCATGCACAAGGCCCTCCTCGCTGCAATTACCAGCACCACAAAAACAAACATATAATTCTAATGATGGCAACTGATCACAAATATATAAAATACTGGATTTAGGCAATAATCAACAGCTGTTAGGGCCATTATGTAAAGGGGTATAAAACTTTGTATCAGATGAATCAGTCTTTCAAAACTGAACCTATGACTAGTTTTAGCATTAGCAAAAGGACACCCATGTACCTACTGAAATGACTGACAGGAACCTACAAGATGATTTGAACTATTCTTGCCAAAGAAAGTGAACTTGAATCTAACCAATCCACTAGATCCGTGCTAGTATGATAGCCACTAGATGTCTGTAGGTCTTCAAATTAATTAAAAACTTGCTTCTCTGACACTCTAGATACATTCCAAGTATAACAGCCCGAGGCTACTAAGGGGCAGCATAGATGTAAGACATTTCTATCACAGACTATAGTGCTGTCTTGCCATTGGTTTAACTCTCTGATTACAGGATACCCAAGGTGTAGATAGAAAAGTAAAATAAATGGAGAGAAAGAAAATTCAGTTACACATTTAAGGGATAAATAATAATAAAAAAAAATAAAATATATGTGCATCTTGTTTAGATCTTAACTTGAGCAATGTAATCTAATCATAAATGAGATGTTTTCAAGACTGGAGAAATTTAAACATGGATTAGATATAGAAAATCTATTAAGCTAGAAGGTATGAGCGAAGTTGAAACTCAACCGGTAAAGCGAAGGCAAGTGGTGAGCATCTGTAACTCTTCCCTATACTCCTACACTGTAAATTTTCTGTTCTAGGGTGAATGTCTCATTATGCCTGTCACCTCCTTTGCCTCTTATCTCACCCCTCAGTTTAGACTCCCCAACTCGTATAATTACCATTAAATCATCTTCAGTACCACCCCTCCCTTAGCCTAACATATCTGATCAGTCACACACTTCTACTATCTTGCCTTCATATTTTGGAACAAAATTCTCCATGTTTGTTTCTCTCAGCATCCCTACAAGGTTTGCATAGTTGCTCCTGCTGTTTATTCCCTTTTTAGCATGCATCAACAGTTCTTTGCTAGCAATGGCTGATAAATAGTTAAAATTTTTATTCCGGTATTTGGTTCTAGTATGTTAAACAAATCTTCATTCAATACTGCATACATTCTCCAGTCAGAAGAGTTTTTTCTTTTCTTCTTTGTGGTACTGGAAATTGGACCCAGGGCCTAGTGCATGCTGGGCAAGTGTTCTACCACACAGCTATATCCCTAGCTCTTTCTGAGACAGAGTCTCACAAACTTGCGCAGGCTGACCACAAACTTGCAGTCCTTCTGAACAGCTGGAATCACAGGTGTGCACCACTCCACCTGGCCCCAAGCTCACTTCTTATGAATAATTTAAAAATTCAATTTATCAGCTGTGTCAAATGAAGAGAAGGACATTTCTTAAGAAATCAAGAACATTTCTTCTGAGGATACAGAATTTTAAAGTGACAAACAAAACTTGGAAAAGATATGTAAGTAGGGTAAGGAAGAAACCTTGAGGGTTACCTGTCTTGTTCCGTCAGTCAAACCAATGCTAAATTAGAGCCAACAGTTAGTTTCCAGTCAACATGTTCACTTTATCTGTATGTTTAATCTCTTACGCTTTCCTTTTGAAAAACTTCACCCTGCCTCTTACGTATACATCCAACCAAACTGTCCTTTAGAGTAACAGGGAAAAAAAAACAACACAATGTAGTCTTAGGAGCAGACTAGCTTCAGAAAAGCCACAAAAAAAAAGTAAAAGTAGTCAAAAAAGTATAGACAAAGAAACAAATATGAAACTATTCCCCTGCCTTTTAAAAAGAGTTGTCTTAAAAGTGCTTAGGCAATTCTACCTTTTAAAATATTTCTCTCAAAAAGCAGAATGGTGGCAGAACACTTGCTCACTATGTCCAGGGCCCTGGGTTCCATCTCTGCCCCCACAACCGACCAACACAGTATGACTAGCTCTGAACCGTGTTCAGTATGGAATAAAATCCAAGTGAGTTGTTTACCAAGCACTTGCTTTTGCTGTAAATATAGGCTGCCCTACTGACACAATCCCATAAAGCTAAGGTTTCTTATGCCATTTAACAGTGAAATTGCTCATTGAGTATGCTGGAATCTAGATGTCAAAAACTATTAACCAAAGGTGCAAGGACAAGACAGATGAGCGTTGCAAAATAGATTACTTATACCTGTACACAGTGACCATGAAACTAGATACCTGATTGTGCTCAATTCTTCTTTGCTTGAGTGTTACTGGAGTCTTTGCTCTGCCCTTTAGTGGTTCTCTCTTCTCAAGCTTGAGCTCTATTTTAGAGTCTGGAAATAACATTGGAGAAACCATTACTCTCTGGAACAAAGAAGCTGTATTTTCCGTACATTATTTTGGAACCCTGGTTTTAGGCACATAAATACAAAAAAAGTGTGTCTATTGATAAGAACCTCAATAGATCACAATTATTTAACAACTTGTCTTAAAAACACTGACTTCGTTTATCTCCCTTGGTCTTTAATCTGATTGCCACTTCTCTCTACTTGCTCTGATTTCCTTTTTCTCTAACAGCTTTTAACATAGTGAATTCAGTGCACTCAATCAACTTTTCCCTAGACAGTTTCAATGTGGGGAAAGATACTAAGACAGTTACCATTGTTCTATCCACGTAGTACATCAGTACTACACAGTAAAGGCTGGCTTATTAAATTTGGCATGTAGAAGTGAAAAATCTAGAGAATTTTAAGAATGAAAAAGCCTGTCTGGTATCAAACCTCTACCAATAATAAACAGTAAATTCCAATATTAATACGCAAATGCAGCAGAAGTCTCTGGTACAGCATATGCTTAACATATGTGAGGCCCTAGGGTCCACTCTTCAGTCTCTTCTTTGATGCAGTTGTAGAAAGCCTGGACACAGCTCAATTGAGACAAGAAGGAATGCTATTCACAGGAAAGTACAACCAGTCACAGGTCACTTCTCTTCCTCTTCCCCATAATAACATTTCTTTGAAGATAAGCCAGTACTTTACTGCATTACTCAGCTTATCAGCGTGACAGTCATTAACCCAACAACAGAAAGATACGTATTTTTAATTCACCTCAATATTCCATGTTTCTATTTGATTTTGTTACCATTTGAATATCTGGATTTTTTAAAACACTGATAAAATGTTTAACATTCCCTCTGTGGTGGCCATTTATCACAGTGTAGCAAAATTAGTAAGACCATTATTACTTCTAGATCTTCTACTACCAAAAATTTAAGTAAGATTACTTTTTCATACACACACACACACACAAAAAAAAAACTAGAGTCAATTCCTAAAGAAACCTTTAGCTTTGCATGAATTCAAGGTAAACAAGCTAAAAAAAAAGTGATCAAGGCAGCTATGCACTTTTCCAACTTTTCAGTCTGATAGTAGTCAGCAAAGAATCTACTTGCAGTTCCTAACCCCCAAAGTGATTTTTACTAAGTTGGTTCAAACAGTTGTTCGAACAGTTGGATCCTTATTTAGTACTAAGCTACCAACTCCACCCCACCCCCATATCCCAACAATTCTATCAATGTATCTATGTTTGGGACAACCCTTAGCATGATAAAAATCTACTTTTATGCTTTAATTTAGAATCTAACAAAGCATGAAGTAAAAAAATGTATCAGCCAAAGACAAATTGATTAGACAAATTAGGTTATCTGGTTGAAATTAATTCCTTGTATGAAGTTAGACTAACAGCCAATAAAAACACAGTCCTCAAATAGAAGAAAAACTACTCAAAAGTAATCAGCACATTTTTAGTTATACCATGAATGTCAAGCAAGTTGCAATGATGAAATGGAAAAGGAATGTTCATCTACAAATGTTCAATTTGTTGCAACTCCAAGAATAAAGCACACATACAACATGTTTCTGGAGACCACACAAAACTGTTGAAATTTAACAACTTTATTGAATTTGTAGAAGCATTCTACAGGAATACATTTTAAAAATCACACAGCACTTAGTAGGTACATGTACACATGTACATTGCAGAAGACAGTAACAAATAAAATTACTTCCAAAAAGCTGCAAAGATGGAAGGTGTAGTCAATGGTAATGGCTAGAAGTATGCGAGGGACCATATTTGGTTATGCTTAAGACTATTTTCCACAATGTCTCTGCTACAGACTCTCTTGCCTTACAATCATAGAAATGAAAACAGTATAATACATTGCTTTATACAAACATAGACACTCAGATATGGTATGATTTAAGGCTTTAATACAAAAAAAGGACAGAAATTTGCTCTCAGCATCTAGACTGTTGATCTAAATCCCCATGAAATATAACATACCTTGAAAGGAAAAGAAAGAGGCCCCACCTTTTCAGTGTCTAGCTCACCTAACAAAGCATAACAGTGAGTGAGCATGCGCAGAGAATCTACCACCCAGAGCAGTGCTCCTCAGTGTGGTCCTCGGACTGGTATAGTCTGCTAACTGTTAACTACCTATCCTAGAAGAGAAAAGGCCCCTGCATCCAGATGTAAACCCGTACACTGTCTTCACTAACAGTAAAGTTCACTACAAAAATAAACCCTGGCATTGGCCTAAAAAAAGTACCTCTAGGTTTAAATTCCTTTATTTTATTAAAAAAAATTGGGGAGGGAGGGATTGAACATGTTCCTCTCACATGCTAAGCACATGCTCTTAACCACTGAGCGACACCCTCAACCCCTCAGATTTCAGCTCTTGTGCATGACTGTCTGTGGACCAGCAATAGTTTGTGGACTAGCAGTTTTCTTTATCTAGGGTATCATAATGTTCCATACACGAGTAAGCAACAAACAAAAGCAAGAAGGTCCGAGCAAACAAAGTGTGGACAAGGTCTAGAACGTGAAGATACTTAAGATGTGAGCACCAAAAAAGAGAAAAAAGCATTATTTTGAATATGTGTTTATTTCTATCCTAGGTATAACAGAACATGCATATGATACTATAAAAAGTGCAGACTACTTATATTTTAGTTAGTGGAATATGCTTAGTTTTGAAGAGTTGTGAAAGTGTAAGTAAGGAGAAAACAGTGAGACAAATATGTGAGCTATTAAGCTTATGTTTGCAAAAACCTATCAAAAAAAAGGAGAAAGGAAAAATAGAGCAATTCTACATAGGGAATAACTTTTCTGCTATAATGAGTAGAAGTTTAACAATTAGAAATCAGCCCAATATGGAGACCAAAATGACCTTAAAGGTACCTGAGACTCATAAAAAAGCTCCTAAGTTTTCCATATCAAAAATAAGACAGCTGTCTTTGCTCTTAACCACATTACTGTTTATTCCCACGCTTTTTAACTGTTGTGTGCACTTCTCCTCCGAATAAAGTGCCACCTTTGAAGGGAGCAGCAGTCAGCTTACTCTTAGAAGCTGGACTAAGTTTGCAGTCCTTCAACCAGAGATGCCGGCGGCCAGCAGTGGAAGATGCCATGGTACAGCCAGCCATCTTCACTTCATCAAATGCAGCTTCACAGAGAAACGAAGCTGCATCATACGTTCTCCTTAGAATCTCAAGTGCCTGGGGTACCTGACTAGGATCTGAGCTAAGAATCTGCGCAGCCTGACTGATGTCTGCCTGCATGGCCTTGGCTACAAAGGCAGTGTGGGTGGCAGTCTGCAGCGCTGATGCTGCAGCTTCGTATGTTCTGCAGAGCGCTAAGTCCAAATGTTTATCGCAGGACTCAGCGGAGGCTGGCTGAATACCTGCTGGTGGAGTGGCTTCAGAAATAAACCCCAGGATTTCATCATCTACTTTGGGAACTGATAATATTCGCGTTGCCTCTCTGGAAGAAACTGGATACTTGCATGCCAGTGAAGGTAGTTGTCTGTCAATTTGCTGCCACTCCTCTTCAACTGCTTTTAAAATAGATTCGTGGAAAGGAAAAGACAGTTCTGAGGCACCTGTTTTATCATGCTGCGACTGCTTAGACATTTCTATGCCTAAGGTAGTAAGTGCACGAGAGACAACCATTTTGGCAGAAGCAGACATCTGTGCAGATCCAGGACTACTCTGAGATGCCACAAACAAACCTGGATCCCTTTCCTCTACTGCCTTCTCACTGAGTCTAGGGAGTTTTCGTGGAGGAGACAGGGATTCCGTTTCTTGAAATTTAGATGGATCAATTCTCTTACATATTTTTTCTATATCCAGTGTGGGTACAGAGTTAGAAGTCCCAGGCAAACTGCTTGCCCCACCCTGGACTAACAGAGAATTGACATAATCTCTGATTGCCTGAGCAAGTGGCGGAGAAAGTACTTGCGATCTCCTACACTCCTCTAGTATTTCCCTTTCGCTGGACAGAATTGACTGATCTGAAATATTGGCCTTTTCAGTACATAATGGCTGAATTCCACTTTTTCCTCCATGGTAAATATTTTCCACTATGTCTTTACAGTAAGTAGTAGTGGTTTCTTTAATCACTGAAGGAGAAGCTGCAGTAGAGACCATGGCAGTGAGTTCATGCTGAGAAGATGACGAAGGACTTCTCTCTAAACAACTGTCATGGCTAGACTTGGAGGAAGTAAACAAACTCCCTCCACGGGCTAACTTCTGCATCTGTCCCTTGCCAGGCAAGGTTGTGGTCTTAAGAGGTTCCCTAGGTGGGTCTCCCTTAGGAGTATGTACTTTCTTAGCTGCCTGTAGTTCAGTCCTGCCCAAAGGAGGACGGGTGGAAATTTCAGGAAAAGAAATACCCTGAAAAAATCCACCAGAGGGAGTAGTTGGAAGTTCAGAAAAAGCAACAAAATCCCTAGTGGACTTCACTTTCTTGTGTTCTTTCTTCTTTCCTGTAGAGGCAAAAGAGGCAGGAAGTTTAAGTATTACTTGTGTTTGCGCTAACTTTATTCTTTGCCTCCTTGCTAAAATAGTGCTGTTGAAAAAAAAGACTACACTTCATTCCCTGAACAACCATTTTGGAAGTTGCTTATGGAGGTATAAGCAATTTGGGTCAAATTAGTCACAAAATTAACAAATCATACACAAATGAAGAGCTTAAAAGTATCAAATTACATTGATAATATTAAGAGGACAGTTACTGCATGTATTAGCCTCAAAAACTAATATGTAAACTAATCATGGTCTAATTTTCCTAAAACAGTATATAAAATTATGGTCAAAATATTTGCTTTAACGTTGCTGTGAAATCTGATTATCTGGCAAAGACTGTAAACAATTTAAATGGCTATCAACAGAGAAAATATGGCATACTCCAATACTATCACTATGTATCAAGTATAAGGAATAAAGAGATACATGTATGACAATAGGAATAGATCTAAAAATATAACATGGACTAAAAACAAATATTAGCATAGTATTTATATAGTTTTTTTAAAGTACAAACTAATACCATGTATAGATGAGTACATAAAAGCAAACTTGGAAGATCACTCAAGTGTTATGAACAAAAATAACATGTATCTTGTCAATATTGTTTTCAATTTTACCCTCTTCATGGTCACTGTATCTTATGAGTCTGAAAAAATTACATGTATTTGAGTAACATCAGCTTAAATTTTACCTTCCTCGTTGTCACTGTATCTGTCAGAGTCGTTACTTCCATTCTGCCTTGTATTTTCTGAAGAAGAAATGGTTGGTAAAGGAGTAGAAGATCTTGATTCTGTTCCTTGTTCTCTCAGTTTCAGCAGCTTTTTCTCATAAAGCTTCCTGGTTGTTCCTGTATGAAAGCAAAACTTGCTTCAGTACTTGCATTTTTTTTTTTTTAAGATCCAGGTCAGAAACTATCTTAAGAAGCATCACAGCCAGGTGTGGTGGTGCCTGCCTATTAATAATGTGAACAGTTCAGGAGGCTGAGGCAGGAAAACCCCAAACTCGAGGCCTGCCTGGGTAACAGCAATATGCTGTCTCGAAAAATAAGAATTGGAGACACAGCTCAGTGCTGAGGCCATGGCTTCAATCTCTAGTAACACACATAAGCATCATATGCTTACCCTTTCCTTTTTTTAAACTTACATGCTTAAAAATAATAGATAATGTACTTTTTTTCTAAAACAGGTATTTTCCTGGGACTTTAGTACAAGATTACAATATGTCTTTTATTTCGTTTATTTGCTTATTTTTTGGGTGCTGGGGGTCAAACCCAAGTCCTTGCCCATGCTAGACAGGTGCTCTACCACTAACCTACACCTGCAACTGCCTGGTGTTTCTTTTAGGTAAGATGGAATACACAGCAGGTGTTAACTGGAGATTATCTACTTAAGAACCATATGTGACTATTTTTTCTTCAAGTCTTGAACTTTGTATATTTTTTCCAATAACTACATAAAAATACTTGCTAATGCAGAAAAATCTTTTTTATAACAGATTGTATTCTCTGAAGACTGTGATTCACACCCCACAGTACTAAGACACTAATGTGCCTATAAGTTGCCAGTTATGAGGAAATGTTTTATAAGTCACACTTAAATAGGTTTTATTTTGCTTTACACTAGCTGTGTATCTTAATTTCTGCAACATAAGTAAAATGAGACTGGATGCCTTTTACAAACACATATTTAGAAATGTTACATAAGTAGTCTTTTTTTGGTTGCTGTTGTTTTTTTGGTTTTTTTTTCTAGTACCGGGAATCGAACTCACAACCTTGCACTTTCCAGGCAGGCGTTGTACCGCTGAGCTAAATCCCCATCCCCTAACACAAGTAGTCTTAAGATGAACAGCTCATATAACATGTAATATAGTGTATGTTTCAATGTCTTTTAGAATTTTAAATACAAAATTTAATAAAGGTATCAAATGTCTATTGGTAATCATATTCATGAACTTACCTATCAATTTAAATCCTATGTCACTATATCCTCAAACTGCCAAATCTTCAGTGTTCAAAATGTTACAACTTGGAAGATTTTCTTGGTACTGGGAATTGAACTCAGGACCTTGCACTTGCCAGTCAGGCGCTGTGCTTTGCTGCTGTGCTATCTCCCTGGCCCCAACTTGAAAGATTAAAATAGATTTTTCTACTCTTGAAGTTACTGCCAAGACCCCTCAAACACTAAGGCAGAATCAACCTTGCAAATCATCACCACTTAACCATAATCCATGATGGAAATCTAGTGTATTTGGCTCTAAGTTCTTTCTTTGCAATTTATTCTTTAAAGTATCTTTTTTTTTTTAGAGCATCATTCTTGAAACCCAGTCAAGACATAACTCACCATAAGACACCTTTAACGATTACTGGAAAAGAATACCATGGGAAAATTTAATAACTTGAGTTATATAATCAGCCTATCCCTAACAATTACTGTAATTGGGGTGAATTGGCCAGTTTTGTTAATTTAGCTTTTTCTCAAATGCCATAAAAGACCCACACGGTCTTACCATGTAGTATGTGATATGTGCAACTTATAGTCTCAAAAACAGGTAATTTTAGGGGAAAACATCTAATTCTGTAATTTTATTTCCATCATTTAGAAGCAAGAACCTAGCGTCTAGGTCATATAAATAGTAAATGGCAGCTAGGCCCTTAAAAGCCAAATTGTAACCACTACACAAGAGGCAAAAACAACCTGGGGCCTTGCTTCATATGTAAAGTATTTAAATTTTTATCAACATACCCACAATAGGACCAGGATTCACTCCATATCTCACAAGCTGATCCAGAAGGTCTTCATTAGAGAGCTCTGTTACATCGAGGTCATCTTTGTCTTCTATTCTTGGTTTATCAGTTTTCTTTGTGGCTTTCTGTAAACAAAGTCCAATTATCACCTCCACATAAATTTAAAAGTACTCATATATAGTACCAAATAAGACCATGTAAAACAAACACACAACTGTGCTTACAAGTTGATGTATGGTCCAAAGCAATTTGATTAAATTAGAAGCAACTCATTATTTGGAGACATTTTTAACTAGGCTGTACAAACCTAATGAAAAAGTAAATTAAAGGTTATAGACATTACTATTAAAATAGTCGATTCTGAATTACTTATCTAAAGAAGCAGTAATGGCATCAAAACCGTATATTTATTTATTTACTGTGTTTTTTATTTTGTTTTTTGTTTTTTTTTTGTTTTTTTGTTTTTTTTCCGGTACCGGGAACCAAACTCACGACCTTGCGCTTGCCAGGCAGGCGCTTTGCCACTGAGCTAAATCCCCAGCCCCTTTTACTGTGTTTTTTAATACTTCATTTCTTAAAGCATTTAACTCCTGACGGCAAATGAGATAGAACATGGAAGTTGCAAAGTGAAGCTAGGATGAATCTAAACATTTTCATCTCAGTTTACTATTGACCCCTTTTGATAATCCTTAAAATTTAAACTAATCAGAACAATTTAAGACTTACTTTACCATGAAGGCTTGTATACTTATATATAGAATTATTTACCTTAAACAGCATATCATAATTTAAGAAACCCAAAATTATTTTCTTTGCAATTTAGACATTTTGGTAGCCAGTCTATGACCTATGAAGGAAGTCTGACATGGTTACGGTATAATATATCACCTCTGACATAGCTGTCCTCTATACGAGCGTTTTGCTAAAACAGTTGAAAGAACATGGCACAAACTTTAAGGTCAGCGTCAAAAAAGTTTCTGAAATAATCTGAGTAATAAGCGGTACTCACTAAAGAAAACTATATGAATTTTGTGAGGAACATTCCTACAGTCCCAGCTACTTGCGAGGTTAAGACAGGAGGACCACAAATCTAAAGTCAGCCTGGGAAACTTGGCAAGACCCTGTCTCAAAATAAAATAGTAAAGCCCTGAGGATATAGCTCAGTAGTAGAGTGCTTGCTAGCTAGCAGGGCCAGGTCCCTAGGTTTGATCTCCAGCACTAAGAAACAAAAACAAAAAACTGTAAATTTCCAAAGTTAAATAGGTGAAGGCAGGCAAATTGTATGTACTTTGGGGCCAGGGATATAGCTTAGTGCTTAGTGTTACAAGCGCTGCCTTGCAAAAGGTCCTGAGTTCAATTCCCAGTACCCCCCCCCCCAAAGTATATATACCTTGTAAGACTGTAGTGAGCACCATTAATAAACGTCCCAGTAATCTCAGAAAACACTATGGTACTAAAAAAGTAATTGTTTAAATAATGGCCAAGCCGGGTGTGGTAGTGCAGGGCTGTAATCCCAGCACTTGAGAGGCTGAGGCACGAGGATCCTTGTGAGTTCAAGACCAGCCTGGGCTACAAAGTGAGCTCCAGGCCTGCCTGAACTGCATAGCGAGACCCTGTCTCAAAAAAGCCAAGAAAGGAAAGAAAGGAAAGAAAGGAAAGAAAGGAAAGAAAGGAAAGAAAGGAAAGAAAGAAAGAAAGACAGAAAGAAAGACAGAAAGAAAGACAGAAAGACAGACAGAAAGACAGAAAGAAAGAAAGACAGAAAGACAGACAGACAGAAAGACAGACAGAAAGACAGAAAGGAAGAAAGGAAGGAAGGAAGGAAGGAAGGAAGGAAGGAAGGAAGAAAGGACGGACGGACGGACGGACAGGGAAGGCAGGCAGGCAGGCAGGCAGGCAGGCAGGCAGGCCAGCCAGCCAAAAGCATTTATGGAAGTTCATTTAGCTTTGACTTACTATTTAAGGCAAGAGTGTTAGTGTGGCACCCCAGGTATGTTTTACCAAAATGGCTAACATTATATAAAGTTGTGCGAACCGATTACTTTTCAATTAGTTTTGGGTTTCCAAAAAGGCATTATTTAATCATATATATTATTTTATTTTATTGGTATGTACTTCAGGCTGGGCTTGAACCCACTATGTAGCCCAGGCTAACCTCAAACTTAAAACGATCCTCCTCCTTCAGCTTCCTGAGTGCTGGGATTATAGGCACCCATTGTCTCTCCACGTTTTCACTTTTTAAATTTTTTTTTTTTGTACTGGGAATCGAACTCAGGACCTTGCGCTTGCCAGGCAGGCGCTTATGCCACCGAGCTATATCCCTGGCCGCTACCCCCCCTCCATGTTTTTAATAAAAAAAAAAAATTTGAAGCAGGGGTTTTTATAAATACTTCAGAGATAGAATGCTTGTCTAGTGTGTGTAGTACACACAAGACTGGGTTGGATTCCTAGCACAACAAAAAAAACAAATCAAAAACTTTCATAAAGCAAGGTTAGGAGGGGCTGGGGCTATAGCTCAGCAGCACAGTGCCTGCCTGGCAAGTATGAGGCCCTGAGTTCAATTCCCAGTACCACCCCCCCCCACCCCTCCAGCCAGCCCAAAAGATTATGAGGCTTTTTTTTTGGTTGTTTTTTGAGACAAGGTCTTGCTACATGTCCAGGCTGGCCTTAAATTCACTATGCAGCCCCGACTGGTCTCCAACTCCAACAACTTTCCTGAGTACATGTAAGTGCTAGGATTACATTTGTGTGCCACCATGCCCAGCAAGACATTCTTTAAAATAGCTGCTAATAATAACAAAGTCAATTCATAAGTCTTTTCATAAAAAGATGGTTGTGAAAAGTTCTTTGAAGTACTTTCAGAAAGCTCTGGTATACGTACATATGGTACTGATTGAGTCACATGAGGCTCAAATCTTTTCTTCTCCCAATACTGGGGATTCAACTGAGGGCTTTTGCGCTGAACTACACCCTCATCCTTTTTTCATTTTAGACAGGCTTGTCTAAATTGCCAGGCTGGGCTTGAATTTGTAACCCTCCAGCCTCAGTCTCCCAGAGTCCTGGGATTACAAGAAAGTGCCATCGTGTCCAGCTAAGGCTTAAATCTTGAAGCAACCCACACTTTGATACCAAAATAGTTACCTTGAATCTAACAATTCTATAGTTAAAAGCCCTGAATTCTTTAGAAAAAAACACTTAAACAGACCTAATCTTACATGAGTAACTCTACTTTTCCCCCCAAAAGTATAGCTAAGTTGTGCAGAAAAATTACATTACATAATGAAAATACTTCAAACAATAAAAAAAATCAGGCTAAAATTACTTTTAGATAAATCTCTCCTGTGATAAGAACATTCAACTTTTACTAGAAAGAAAGCACCCAGGAATTCCAAGGCCTTAAAGTCTGAAGAAACCTATCTCTAACATCTAGCATCCCATCTATCTTTATGAGTTACTTGTATGCGTGCTTTATTTTCTCCAACTGGTGAACTCCTTACACATTAACTCCCAAGTCTGGCTTCTTATCAAAACCTCAAGTCTGGGGGCTGGGGATTAGCTCGGTGGCACAGCGCCTGCCTGGTAAGTGCAAGGTCGTGAGTTCGATTCCCGGTACCGGAAAAAAAACAAAACCTCAAGTCTTTTGCTAGTTACCTCTATTTTAAAATGCTTCCTCCCATTCTGAGTCTTAATCTTGGGCCTGAGAATCTATTTTTGTTGTACAGCCAGCACTAGAACATACATGCAAGCACTATTCGGGTATTTAAAGCACCTTAAAAGAGTGCCTGACACAGGAACAGCATCTGACGTCAAATGAATGAATGAAAAATAACTCACTCATCCAGCTTCCTCACATTTTCTTAAAACATAATGAAGAAACTTCAGCTAAATGAAGAAATTTTATGCAGTGAACTTGCACAAGATAACTAAGTTGAAGAGAGATTTGTAACAGGCTGATTTTAAATTTTAACCTGCAGAGAGAAAAGTTCTGAAAAGAAGTAATGCCACTTCATAAACACCAAGTTTATGAAGAAGAAAAGTTGGGCAGCAGGCGGTTTGCGTACATATGATTAAAGCAGCAGTTTCAACCATGAAGGAAACAATGCTAACTTTGTCTTCAAATGGCTTTGTTCCTTTAGGAAAACCACTTCTACATGGACAGCTTCTTCCAAGATGCTAGATGATCTCTATTTTTTCAATTTAAAAATCCAACGTTTGTATTAGTTTATCATAGTAATAACTACTAGTCTAAAATAGATTCTACTGCACATACATTATATGCTGAATTGGGTTCTAAGTGCCCTCTATTATTAACTTAGAGAAAAAAAACCTAGTAAGACTAATCCTACAAAGTGAAGCAACAGGTCTAAAGGCTCCAAGGCCAACTCAGGAAACCTGCATACTACACCACACACTAACATCTGAACAGGCCGTATATATCACTTTCACATATTTACTCCATCCTTTCTGAAAACTATTATTATGGTAATTTTGCATTGTAATGTCACAGCACTAAAAACAGAAAAATTCAGAACCCTTGTTCTCTAAATGGCTATCAATTATTGTACTGAGCACCAGGCATTTCACTTACCCAACTTCATGCAATCAATCCTCAATCTGATTAAGTAGCTATTAGATTATTCCTCAATTCATGTGAAAATGGAGATCTGAGAAGCAATCAGTGTTCACTGTTAGAGGTCTGCTGAGTTAAGCAGCAGACCTGGAATCTTTCAGATTCAGAGTTGCACAATTTAAAACTATATAATAGAGTATGGTGGTCAATTTATGATTTAATTAACACTCCTCACTGCTGGCATTTTTAAATTATTCTGTCCCAAGTCTTTAATCGTTTCTGTTAAGAATTCATAACCTGGGCTGGAGATGTGTGTTAAGCATGTTCTTAGCATGTACAAGGTCCTGGGTCCATAATCCCCAACATGAAACAAAACAAACAAACCCACCCACCACAATCTCTCCTAGATCATCTAGGAATGTTGCTACGCTCTAATGGCTCCTTAATAGCTAACCACACCTTCATGCTTTGCACTTTGGAACAAAAAGGCAGATTGCCAACTCTGTAAATGTGTATTCTTATGTCCCTATCTAGATTATTTCAACACCTAAAACTACCAGTACCAAAATACATAAAATAAAGCTTAAAAATAAAGAAACAAAAGCAAAATTTAAAATTTAGAACACAAAATTTAAAATTTTTGTAATACCACAACAATCGAATCTAAGAAAAGACACTATGATGGTGGCAAGTATGAAGTAATTCCTCTTTTAATTGAAAATATTCCTCAAAAACCCATGATAAATAGAAGGGATAGGTTAAATATTAAATCTTGGTCAAATACACATTAGTATTTGTTTCAAAATGTTGAAATTCACCTCTTAAAAAAAATTTACTATCAGCAGGTATGATGGCGCATACCTTAGCTGAGAGGCTGAGGCAGGAAGATGGTCAAGTTTGAGGCCAGCCTTGGCAGTTTAACAGTGACATAGGAGACCCTGTCTAAAAAACAAAAATAAAGACGGCTAAGGCTATAGCTCACTGGGATCCCCAGTACAAAATAAATAAATAAAAATTTAAAATCTGCCATATCTAGCCGGGTGTGGTGGCACAAGCCTGTAATCCCTGCACTCAGGAGGCTGAGGTAGGAGGATCATTGTGAGTTCAAGGCCACCATGGGCTGGCTACATAGTGAACTCAGGGCCAGCCTGCACTCCACAGTGAGACCCTGTCGCAAAATCAAATCAAACCAAACCAAACCAAACCAAACCCTGCCATATTTGTAACTCTTAAACATAAATGCTAAACTGTGACATCATTTAAGAAATGTGACCTATGGTTATCTTATATGGGACTAAAAATGACTAAAACACAAAACTTGGTACATATAAAAATAATGTGGCATGCAGGACAATATTATACCAATTATAGTAAATGTTCTTGGTTCACATAAATTCAAAGCATCTTTTCCTATGATTAATAAAAATGTCTATTCAGGCTCCTAAGTTTTAACTCACTTTCACCTTAGTACAGTATTTTAAAACAGAAAGTTTAAAAAAAAAACTGAAAGTGACACCACAGATTGGTGACTAAGGCTAACTTTTTCAAGTTGTAAGTAATCACCGAGTCCAGCCAATGGTAAATGTTTTTAAGTTTTAAATACTCAAGATGGGAAAGCAGATATCTTCAGTTGTAAACTACTGTAATTCTCCACGTGACTCTGAACATTAAGGGAAACCAGGCATGGTGGCAACAAGTCCCAGCTACTTGGAAGACAAGGCAGGAGGATCACTTTAGCAGTGAGTTCAAATCAGCGGGAACAGCAAGAAACCCTCTCAAAAAAAAAGAAAAAAGAAAAAAGAAAAAGAATGAATGAGATACTAAGTGTCTAGTATGCCACCCAACATTCAGACACAGTAAGTACTCTCTTAATTTTGAAAGGGTGTTAGCGAACAAACCAAGACTTCAGGCGAGCTAAACTACAGACCCAGGCCCATTGGAAATACTCTTAAACAAACAAACAAACAAAGCTAGAGAGTGGTGGCACAGGCCCATAGTCCCTGTACTTGGGGAGCTGAGGCAGAAGGATCATTGTGAGTTTGAGGCCAGCATGACTGCATAGCCAGACACTGTTTCAAAAAAAAAAAAAAAAAGGTAAATTCTTTCAGACAAAACTGAGTTAGGGTGAGATAAGAAGAAACAGCTATGAAACAGATACGATGAAATACCACAAATTTAAATTTTATAAGCCAAGAAATTAAATTATCAGTGAAGTATACAGAAATCAATCTTCTGTAGAAAAGAACACATATTAGGAACTCAAAAATGAAGGACAATCAAATTGAGATTTATAATTTTTACATACCTTTAAAAACTTACAGTGTAACACATTTGCACAAAAGACCATAGGGTTCTACAAGCAACTACTGGGGCTTCTTTAAACCCACATATTGACACAGGCGTGGTGGAACACGCCTGTAATCCCAGAACTAGGGAGGCTGCGGCAGGAGTATCGTTTCGAGTTCGAGGCTAGCCTGGAGTACAAAGTGAGCTCAAGGCCAGCCTGAAGTGCATAGCGAGACCCTGTCTCAAAAATAAAATAAAATAAAATAAAATAAAATAAAATAAAATAAACCCACAAATAGCAGACATCAGAAACAGTAAGGTGTAGGAGGAAGAAAAGAGCGAGCCCGATGGCCCACGCCTGTAATCCCAGCACTCAAGAGGCTGGGGATCTCTGTGAGTTTAAGAGCAGCCTGGGCTACATAAATGAGTTCAAGAACAGCCTGAACTACACAGTGAGACCCTGTCTCAGACAAACAAACCAAAAAAAACCCCCCCAACAACAAGAAGAAAAAAGTAAAGTGTGGAAGCTCTCTTACTTATTGAACAAATATTTATCAGACTACTATGTACCAGACACCGACTTGAAACATTTATAAGATTGTCGAAGTTTCTCTACAGCCAAGGCTGAGTTTTCAATTCAATTACCGATGTTGACGGGGGATGTAGCATAGCGGCAGAGCACCTGCTTAGCATGTGCAGGGTCCTAAGCTGACTCCCAGCAGCCCCCTCAATTTGTACGTATCTATTCCATGCCTTTCATTTCCACCTGAAGGGTCAGGGAAACACATCAGGCAATTTTTAAAAATTAAACAACCGAGAATGCTGCAAAGCTCTGGAAGGTGCAACAGGTTGGGGTTTAGCTCAGTAGGGGAGCGCGCCAGGCCGCCCAAAAACACCCAAGAGAAAGGGAGAAAAAGAAAAAAAAAGGAATTCGGAGGTATATATTGCACTAGTCATCATCAGCAGCAGCAACACTACATTCACCACCTCTCACAAAACAATGTTACACCAATCAATAGTTTCTAACTATACTGCACTATGACGTAGGTCCCCCAAGTACAGGCAGATACAAAGTAGCAGTTCAAATTTACCCGGATTTAACTACACTGCACTATCATGTAGGTCCCCCAAGTACAGGCAGATACAAAGTAGCAGTTCAAATTCACCCGGAGAACAAAAAGTAAGCCATCAACCATCTGTTGGAGCCAATCTGAACTTTAACCGGGATCACATTTCAAATTGTAATAATGACACATTAGAGTACCGTAAACATTTTCCTTGATTCTCAATCTTTGCTTCCTTGAGCAAAATTCAAGGAAAGGGGTGAGGGGACAATCACCAACCCAATGGGTCTAGGAGCGCTTTAAAACGTATTTTAAACGTTCATTTCAATTTAAAGGTAAAGCTTCCCCGCCCAAAAACTGCCTATGCTGGAAAAGAACACAATCAAAACACCAACGGTTCAAAGAGCCCTCCCTATACGAAAAAAAAAAAAATTTAATTAAAAAAGGCGGGAATTTCTTTATTTCAAATTCTGGCTGGAAGCGAGCGCGTCACCAGCTGCCCTCCAGGGAGCGCTCTGGGACTCCGCCGCGAGTCACCCCGTTACGAAAGCGGGAAAACGCTCGGGCTGAACCTATAGCGTCCGAGGCTCGGCCGTCCCGAGCTTTTTGAACGGGACACGGCGGTCCGCGCCGCCGGCCGGGACTCGCGCCGCCCG
>NW_004955405.1:34464919-34526625 GCF_000276665.1 Chinchilla lanigera | reverse complement strand
CCCGCCCGGGACGAGCGCCGCGGGGCCGAGCAGGGCGGACCGGACGCGGAGCGGGGCCAAGACCCAGCACAAAAGCCCCCGGAGCAGAACTACGGCCTGAGCGGGGAGCCCGCACCAACCCCAGCCCACACACTGGCGGCCAACGGAGAGCTCCCTGCTTCGCCCGCGCCCCAAGAACGCGCGCCGCCATTGGCCGCTGGCGGGAGGAAGCGCCGCGCTGATTGGCCGGGCGGCTCGCGCGGGTTCCATCAGCCGCGGCGCCGAGCGAGGGGTTGTAGACACGCAGTTTAAAAGCCGCTCGGGCGGGAGCGGTGGCGCCTGGCCTGTTTTTGCTTCCCCTCTTTCCGCCCTTCCCCGCAGATGTTGATAAGGGACTGGCTGTGCTGTTTTGTGCCCCGTTTCCTCTCCCTCCCCTTGTTTGGGAAGCAGCCTTGCGCCCTGGGGTCCGCTACCTCCGAGCGGGCCGAGCGCCAGGCCGCCGCGGGGACCCCTGGCAGGGCCTCTCCTGTCCCCGGACTCGGGCGCTAGAAGAATCGCCGCGGGCCTGGCCTCCCCGGCCGCCCCCACGGGGAAGCGGGGAATGGCCCGATCCGCGGGCGCTCTAGTTCCCCGATCTGATCCACTGGGGAGCGGCGCGGGGCGCGGGGCTCGGGGAGCCCGGTGCCCCCTCTGCTCGCCAACGCTTCTTTTGTTCCCGGTGTTCGAGAAAAGCCAGACCTCTGCTGCTGGGCACTTTTCAGTGTCCTTGAATCTGTGACAACACTGCGTTCTTGTCGTTTTTTTACCCTAGAGGCTGGGGGATTTCTAAATGATTTCCCAGTTAGTAGTTCCCGGGAGCTTCGGGCAAATCTGTGTGTACATTTGTCAGAATCGGTCCCTGGGTGAGAGCCCCAGTGTTTGTTACTGTAACAAAGTGGAACGCGGGGTTTAGGAACGCCTTCGCGGGCAAAGCAACTGAGCCCGTGCTTGCTGGATTCTAATTTCAGCGGAAGCCTAGTGACCTATAATTAGGCCGGGAACGCTAATCAAACTCGTGTTGCTGATGGAAATTAAAACCTGGTAGAGTCTCAGAAATAGACTATAATTAAAATGTCTTCCTGAAAATAAGCATCATCTATACCAATGGACACATTTTAAAAATACACGTGTTTGTGTGTGTGTGTGTGTGCACTCGTGCGTGTGTATGTTTCAAGATGCCATTTTTTTTTTTTTCCTTTTTACCAGAAGAGAAAGCTCACTTCAGAGTTAGGGTGTCTTAATCATCTCCCCAGATTTTGAACTCCCAACTATGCTTTACAAACTGCTTTAAATTTTATAAAACAATGTTTACCTGATTTTTACATAGTTAAATTGGAATAAATGTAAAACTAATGATTTCACTAAAAATGTTTACATTTGAAGAAACGTTCTTTGAAAGATTATTGTCCATGAGGCAATTATTTAGAATATTGATTCTAAAAAAAAAAATCTCAGCATTCACATATATTTAAGCAGTAGTATTGGTAACGCAAACTGAAAGCTGTGGTTTAGTTAGCAAGTTGTTCTATAGATTTTTATGATGCCTTGAAAAAGTTGCCTCCTCTCTCTGTCTGCCTCTGTGCCTCTCTCGCCATCTGTCTCACCAAGGGCTTCCCTAAGCACATACGTAGATGTTTTTATTTTCAGGAAACTGAGCTCAGAGACAAAGGACCATGATTTGCGCAAATATGTGTGGGTTGTTGCGATCTGCAGTCTACTTATTTTTCTCGTACAGTCTCAAATCATACTATACTGTTTGGGCAGAACAACGAAGTCTCAAGCTTTATCTGGCCAAGCCCATGAGCAGGGGGCCACGATCCATTTGAATTACCCAGGCTTTGTCTCTAGTATGAACAGGTAGGTTTTGCTGCACCGACTGACACGGTTCAGAATTGCCAGGGCTGGGCTGGATCTGAACAAGGTAGAGTAGGAGGCAGGCCTCCAGACTGGGGCAGCTGGCCCCAAACGGATCTTCAGAGGGGAGGGATCACTGGTATTTGAAGATAACATTCTCTCACTGAAGTTTGGTCAAAGTAAAAGGCTGGAGTCTCGGTGAGTTGCCTGGAGATAGTGCATGGGAACTGTTTTCATTTTGTTTCGTTTTTACAGGGCTTTTGCACTAAAAAAATTTTCAGGTAGCTTAAACCTTAGAACAATAACTCAGCTCATCCTACTTTTCCCCCCACAAATAAAATTTTAAAAACAACTTTTTTTTTTTTTTTTTTAGAAATTCACCTGTTGAATCTGAAAGTTGTGGTAAATTTGGGGTTGAACCCAGGGCCTCATAAATGCCAAGAAAGCTCTCCACTACTGAGCTGCATATATCCTCAACCCCTTTTTTAAAAAAAATTTGAGATGGTCTCGCTAAATTGCCCAGGCTGGCCTGGAACTTTCGGTCCTCCTACCTCAGCCTCCTGGAATATCGGGGATTATGGGTGTTCACCATCTGTCTTCAGCCTTGAAAGTTGTTTTATTTTAAAATTTAAAAATTTTTGTTTCTGGTACTGGGGATTGAACCCAGGACCTTCACACTGAGCTGCATTGCCAACCCTTTTTCTTTATTTTGTTTGGAAAGGGTCTCACTAAATCACTAGATCCTCCAGGCTAGATTCATACTTGGGATGCTCCTGCCTCATCCTCTCGGGTATGAGATAGGATCTTGCTAAATTGTTCAGACTGGCTTTGAATTTGTAATCTTCCTGCTTCAGCTTCCCAAGTGGCTGGGATTACAAGTGTATACCACCATACCCAACAACTACTAGCCTTTCTTTCCAGCTAATTTATCTTGCCTAGGTATGATTTTTACCCCATTAACCTCAACACCTTGTGAAAGTTGTGTTTTTGGCCAGGCGTGGTGGCGCACACCTGTAGTCCTAGCACTCGGGAGGCTAAGGTAGGAGGACCTTTGAGAGTTTGAGGTCAATCTGGGCTACAAAGTGAGCTCAAGTCCGGCTTGAACTGCATAGCGAGACCCTGTCTCAAAAAGACCAAAAGAAAAAATAAAAGTTGTGGTTTTTTGTTCTGAGTTCTTTTTTGCTTTGTTTTCAGTACTAAGGTTTGAATCTTGGGCCTTCTCACTGAGATACACCCTCACATCCCCCCTCTACCTTTTTTTTTTTTTTTTTTTTTTTTTTGGTCTTTTTTGAGAAAGGGTCTCGCTGTGCCGTTCAGGCTGGCCTTGAGCTCACTCTGTAGCTCAGGTTGGCCTCGAAGTCACAATGATCCTCCTGCATCAGCCTCCCAAAGGCTGGGATTACAGGCGTGCTCCACCACACCTGGCTCCCCCCTCTACCTTTTATTTTACTTTTTATTTTGTGAGCCAGAGTCTCACTGAATTGCTAAATTGTCCAGGCTGGTATTGAACTTGAGATCCTCCTGACTCAGCTTCCCAGACTGCTGGGATTACAGGTGTGTATCCCTACACCCCGCTTTTAAAACTCTGTTATCTGGCTTCTGCCATCATACAATCCATTTCCAATTCACTAAAACTGCTGGAGAAAAAGCATGGAACCAGTTGACTGGCTTAATTCGTGACTTTGGTCCTCAAAGGAGGACACACTGCTAGCGGGCGAAGCCATTCCATTCTCTGGTCTAGTTCCTTCCCACCCTTGTGTGATCACATTCCTGTTCTCCACTTCCCAACTTCCAGCAGGACCTGGCCCCAGGCTTGAAAACACAGAATCCATCTAGTGGGATCGAGTCCACTTCAGACTGTCAAATCTGCGCTCATTTTCTCTGATGTCTTCCTTTTTTCAGTAGATTTGTCCTAGGAGAAGTACCTTTTTAGTGATACAGCAACCATTGTTAATTTCTTTTCACCTCGTCTGAAATTCTGCATTGTTTTTATGTTGTTTCATTTATGTCTGCGTGTTTGTTAATATGTTTTGGTTCTTTTATCTCTAAAAATAAAATTTAAAAAAAAAAAGTACCTTTTTCACCGGGGGTCATGGCACATAGCTACACTTCTAGCAGTCTGGGAGGCCGAGTCAGGAGAATCTCAAGATTGAGCCCAACTGGGCAATTTAGTGACTTAGTGCCCAGTACTACAAAGGAATGAATGAATGATTCATGCAATCATTCATTCACTTACCGTACTCTGGATCCTACCTTTCTGTCCTCAAAGACTTGATTCTTTTGATTGTGTTTTTTATGCATTGACAATCCTTATAGAACATTCTGACCAGAGTCAGAATAGTAAGCTTTAAAAAAAAATTCATTTCCCTGTGAAATTTTCTAAATTAAAAAGAAAAGCCTTGGTGTTTTATTCATCTAATATAAAAAATTATAATCCTTAAAACACCACTTTTTTTTTTTTTCTTCAGTGCTAGGGCTTAAACCCAAGGCCTTTGCATTGAGCTACAACCCTAGCCCTTTGTTTAAAAACTTTATGTTTGAAAGAGAGTCCTGCTAAAAATCACTAAGTACCCACCCTACACCTGAGTTTGTGACCCTCCTACTTCAGCCTCCTTAGAGTGCTGAGATTATAGGCACACGCCAGTGTCTAGCTCTGAAAATAGTCACAGTATCGATGCTTGGGACCTTGAGAAACAATGGAAAGGTATTTCTGGGCGAAGGCAAAGCTTCATTGCAAGTATTTTCTATAGCTTTTTTATTTTTGTGGTGCTGGGAATTGAACCCAGGGCACTAAACATGCTAAGCGACTGCTTTACCACTGAGCTAAACCCCTGCATCCCTTGTCTGTGTGACTGTGTAAAATCACTTGGGGAACTACTTCCATTTCCACGTTAACATACAGCTGACTGTTTTGTTTTTTTATTATCCTGTTTTAAATGGAATTGGTTGTGAGTTTCCCTTAAACAAAGCAGAATAAGTTACATTTAAAATGATGCCACAGATTGAGAGAAGACAAAAATCTTAAGAAATGTTGGTTCCCCTTAGCTATTTCTGAAAATTTATTCTAAAGGAATAATCAAATGTGAAGTTTATTTTTAGGATACTTATTGCTTCATCATTTATAATGGTAAAAAAAATCTAAGCCTCCAACAATAAGAAACTGGTTTAATAACTTAGATGTCTCTGTGCAATGAGATATGACAGGGCCATAAAATTCAAGTTTCTGACATTTAAGAATAATGAGAAAGGGCTGGAGATCTAGCTCAGCGGTAAAGCGCCTTCCTGGCAAGTGCAAGGTCATGAGTTTGATTCCTGGTACCGGAAGAAAAACAAACAAACAAACAAAACCAAAGAATAATGAGAAAATGTTCTCCACATACCGTTAAGTAAAAAATAGGAAGCCCAGCGTGGTGGCACACACCTGTAACCTCAGCTGAGGCAGGAGGATCACTGCAAGTTTGAGGCCAGCTACAAAATGAGTTCAAAGCCTTGCCTGAACTGCACAGTAAGAGCCAGTCTCCAAAAGACAAAAAAAAAGAAAAAAAAAAGGACAAAGATCTCAGTCCTATATACTAAGAGTACATATGTATATTTGTAATATACACAAAGAAAATAAGAAATTACATTGGCTAAAATATTTGTAGTAATTTCCCCTGGGTAGTGGAGCACAGGTGATTTTTATTTTCTCATTGTATTTCAATATTCTCCAAGATTTCTTCCATGAACATATATGAATTTATAACAATAAATATTTTTCTTTTTAGTGTGAGCAACTGAGAGACCTGTCAGCTTACCAGAATTCAAAATCCATCTTTCAATCTGCACAGCCAAAAGCTCCATTTTATCAACTCATCAAGAGTACATGTCTTGGATAATTGATTCAAAATAATATCAAGAGGGGCTGGGAATTTAGCTCAGCAGCACAGCGCCTGCCTGGCAAGCGCAAGGTTGTGAGTTTGATTCACGGTACCAGAAAAAAAAACAAAAAACAAAAACAAAAAAATAATAATCTCAAGAGAAGGGCAGATTATTAGTCAGGTGAAATAGATGTGTAGGGTATTCTCTACTGGTGGGTAAATCCCCTTGCAAGAATAAATGACACATTGGAAAATGTTTAGTGACACAGAGCAAAGCCACAGAGCTATTAAATGTCACGACTTGGAGATTCAGACATGGATCTGTCCATTCCATGGCCTCTGTCTGTACACCATCCCTGTATAGTTTCTGTGGATTATGTTAAATTGAAAAGTCACATTTTAGGTCACTTCAAAGTCATAGCAAATCAACAGATGGGCCATTCTAAGAAACTACAAGTGACCAGCCCTGGGAAATAAGCTGGCATCTGTGAAGTGAGAATTTTAGGGCAATAATAGTGTTCACAGTGTCATGAACATATACTTCTTTACAGCTTAGAAATAATTTTGATGTATCTTGTCACACTTGATCCTTCTAACCCGTGAGGTACGTAGGACCATCATTTTGTCCTACTTTATAGGCCAGAGGCTTTCATTTCAACTTTACTTGCATGAAAAACATTTGGAAGGTTTGTGGCTGGGCCTCATTCTTGGAGGTTTCTGAGTGTGTAGATCGGGGGCAGGACCTGAATATGTATTTGCATTTCCAGCTTGCGATCTCTAATAGCACTGGACTGTTTAAAAATATTCTTTGCAAAGCCAGATCTGATTTTTGACACAGTCGTGAAGCATAGCTCTGCGTCATCCTTAGAATAAAATCTAAATACCTTGGAATGGTACAGGATCCTCCGTTCATCTTGGTCCCCTTCCCATTTGCAAAAGATCTATTTCCCATTTCTTATTATGTATCTTTCATTTTGCTCTTTATGCTTTGAGTTTCTTGTATAGGAAAAAATCATACAATATTTTAAGCTTGTGTGTCTGATTTATTTCACTTAACACTACGGTCTCAAGGTACATCTGTTTTCCTATAAAGGATTCAAGTTTAGTTTTCTTTATGGCAGAGTAGTACTCCATTGTGTGTAAATACCACGTTTACTTTATCCATTCAGCTGTGACGGATCTATAGACTGCTTTCAAGATTTAGCTGTTGTGTTGGTTTGGGACTTATTTTGCAAGGGGAACAATATAATACAGGACACATACTTCATATGATTATTTATAATAGTCACCCAAAGAACAGTATGCAAAAGAGTGCAGGAAATCTGTCCACACACTAAGACCAAGGAATCCAGCTGAGGGCCTGGATCCCACAACAACGTCTTACATGAGTTGAGCTGAATACCCAGAGCTCATAACAATGCCTCCTGAATCCAACTGGAGGCCCAGAACTCATGACAATGTCTCATGCAGACCTGTTTCACGGATCTGCTAGGAAGGCCCAAAGGTCAGTGGTGGAATCTACAAAGTCTGTGCCAGCAGGATGAAGGACCTGTGCTAGCAGGCTGAGGGATCTGCACTGGAGCCAGGAATTGATGCTCAGAAGAACCAGAGCTCCCCCAAAAGGTACCAGAGCCATCGTCGGCAACAGTGAGGTCCCGAGCTCCTCCGATGATCAGGATGGCCGAGTTCCGATCAGGGAAGCCAACACAGCAAGCTTTTCCTGGAGGCCGGCAGTGCACCATCTTCCCCTCTGGAACCAGGAACCTACGCTCAAAGTGAGGACCAGAGCTCTCTAAAGTGAACCGAAGCCATTCTCAGTGCCAGCGAGGTCCCGAGCTCCTTGGAGGATGAAAACAGCCAAGTTCATCAGGAAAGCCAGCTCCCCACAGCCTTTCTCAGCTCCCAACAGCCCGCCTCTTCTCCAGGTCTGCCTCTTATGATGCTGGCAACAGTTCTCAGGTGGGCCTCCCACACCCAGCACCACACTTACTCAGTTCAGCTGGGGGTTATAAGTTGACCACCAGTTATCAACCCATAACAGCTGTTGTGAGTTATGCTGGTATAACATGGGTGTGCATGTTGATTGCAATAATATGATGCCACTAACCCTTTAGGGAAGGTACCCTGGAAGGGGAATAGCTAGGTTGAAGGGAATTTCCATTTTGAGTTTTGTTGTTTTTAATCACTACGTGTTTTTATACAAAAGTGGTGTCTTAAAAAAAAAAAAAGGAAAAAAGGGGCTGGGGATTTAGCTCAGCGGCAAAGCGCCTGCCTGGCAAGCACAAGGTCGTGAGTTCGGTTCCTGGTACCGGAGAAAAACCAAAAAAATAAAACAAAACAAAAAACAAAAGTGGTGTCTTCTTTTTCTTTTTAAAACACTGAGATATGGGCAAGAATGCAAGCAAATAATAAAGGAGATACTTTTATGACATTAGATTTTCAGTTGAGAAAGAGAAAGAAATTGACAAAGCCATTCCAACGGAACAGAAAAGTCCAAAGATGAAAGGTTGTTTCCTTTTTTTTTTTTTTAGACAGGATTTTACTATGTAGTCCAAAGCTGGCCTTGAATTCACTATGTAGCCCAGATTGCCCTTAAACTCATGGTGGTCCTTCTGCCTCAGCCCCCTGCGTGCTGGATTACAGGTGTATGTTGCCATGCCTGGCAAAATGAAATTTTTTCATTTTCTTCTCTAGAGGCTTATAACCACCCCTATCCACTGACTCTATTCCTCTTGTGTCCAGTAGAACCACGTTACTCTTTACTGAGTTATTCTATAGCTCACTATTATAGAGAGAGCAGGTGGGATTCTGGGTACACAATCTAAGAGGAAGACAGAAGCATCAGAGGATTAAAAACCATCTCCAGAGAAACATGAGCAAGAGCCTTCCCTGAGCCTGCAGCAGGGACAGGTGCTACGGCAGCATCTGCACCCCAAGCAGAGGACTGCAGAGCCTTCCAGGCCCCACCTCCACTTCTGTCCCCTTTCCAGAAGTTGGAAATTAGGGAAAAAAACAAAAGCATATGCTGGTAAGAGAAGTGCAATATATGTTTAGAAATACTATAGAGGGAAGCAGGAGATAACAACAGCTTTACCAACTTTTGCCACAAATGGGAAGAAAGAGCCATTGAGGAAATCCCACCACCAAGTAACATACTGCCCTGTTTTCCCTGGAGCACAGGAGGGCAGTTCTGACTCGACTTTTCAACAGCCTGGATTGCTGGATTAGGTCTCTCGGTTCCTATAGATTGATAACCACAAGACCAGCATCCAAGGCCCAATTCCAGCTATCACACGACCCCAACACAAATAATCATGTGATGGTGGCTTACAGTTCTGTAATTGGGAAGTTTCACTTTTTTCCTATCCTAGTCCAAAGTCTAGAACATCTCCAGGTGCAGATCAAATGCAACCCAAGTACTCACTGCAAAGCAGTTCCAAGCAGTGAGAAATTACAACCAGATTCTCATGGAGTCTACTGGAAAGTAGAGTTAGAGCACAAAAGCCATCAAGCCAGTATAAATAATGTCTCTTTGTTTTTTTTTAGTTAAAGAAATCCCATGTCTCAAAAACTCATGAAAATGTGTTTTTTTTTTTTTAAAAAAGGAAAGGGCCAGAGATCCTTTGGCCCACTTTAATTGTCGTACCTCTACCTTCTGATAGCTAGAGATGGCGAAGCAGCCTTGTTTCACAGGCCCGGTTATCTCTTTCTTCTAACTGTACCTCTCTAGAAGACAAAATAGGGCACAAAGGGAGGGCAGTCTAGTGAGAAGAGCATGCAAACCAAAAGCAAACTGGAAAGCAAGGATGATACTAACGGCAAGATGAAGTTGGAGTGCAGAGTGAGAACTCTGGCTGAGTACGCTTGGGTTTGGGGGATCGGATCAATGAGACTGGACCTTAAAGTTCAGTCACACTGGTAATAAACCATCACCCTCTCTGGGACTCCTCCCCCATCTGGTCATCTCCTACAACACGGGATGCAGGCAGCAGGCACACACGGTCACAGCCATCTGCTACCAGGTTGCCAAGATCCGGCCAGAAGACTAAGGAGAAAGCGCTCCATTCCTCTGGCGCCCATCATCAGTCACTGGTATAAAAAGCTAGCAGCCAGCAACACCAATGTGACGAGTCACACAGACCCTGCACCGACGTGGGAGACCTCTGGGGAGCAGGCTACGCCAACACGAGTCTCAGAGCGGCAGAAACGCTCTTGGACTTGGCCCAGCCTCTCACCCTGCCCAGCAGCATGCGTTGACTGCGGGAGATGCTGCTCCCTATCACAGTGGTCATCGTCTTCGTCACCTGCTTCGAAGATCAGCGTGATGCAATTACTTCCGCTGAAGTTGGGGGTCTTGCTGCGGCTCCCCACCTCGCTCTCTCCCCCGTTACTCTTTGCATCAGGCCCGCTCCGGGGGTGTGTTTGCCAGTTTCCGGGGACACCCTGGAAATGTACAGATACGGGTCAGAGCCCTAGCCCACAGGACCCTCAAAACTTTTGTGAAATAGTAGTTTCGGCCTCACCAGTAGAGCCTGACTTTTCTCTGACTCTTTACTCTTTTCTCCTAGGAAGTCCCACATTTCCTCTTCTGTCTGCGGGAACTCACTCAGGGCCACCTGCAGCAGTGGCAGCAGCAGCCCGTCAGTCCTTCAGCAGCTGTAGGAGGAGAACTCTGTCACGGGCAAACAGAAAGGCCAAAGCTCAGAACCACTGGCCAGTATCCCGCGGTTGGGAGACAGCAGCCAGGGGCCAGCTGCAGACCCTGGCCCCAGAGCTTGTGTCAGAGGCCGGTGCCTCGCTGCGCCCCACCTCTATTTTAGCTTTTTGAGGACTATCGGTGATGATGGTACTAGCTCGCATTCCCACCAACAGTGTGGAAGGGTTCCTTTCCACCCCCGCCCCCCCCCCCGGGGCCTCACCAGCATTTGTTATTATTTGATTTCCTGAGGATGGTTATTCTTTCTGGAGAAAGGTAGAATTTTAGTGTTTTAATATAAATTCCTCTAATGACGAAAGATAGCAATCATTTCTTCATGTAGTTATTGGCCATTTGTACTTCTTCTGAGCAGTGTCTGTTCATTTCACTTGCCCGTCTTTGAATTGGGGAGTCTTTATATATTCTAGATGTTAGTCCTCCATCTGTGGAATAGATGTCAAAATTTTTTTCCCATTCTGTAGGCTGTCTCTTTACTCTGTTGGTTGTTTCCTTTGTTGTGCTTTTAATTTGATATCATCCTATTTGTTAATCCTTAGTATTCTTTTGTACAACTGGGGTTCTGTTTATAAAGTCCTCACCTAAGCCCATTTCAAGAGTTTTACCTATTTTATCTTCCAGCAGATCAAGTGTCTGTGTTTTAACAGAGGTCTTTGATTCATTTTCGTTTTAGTTTAGTACATAGTTGTAGTGGATTGACAACTGGTGGTCAACTGAACTGAGTAAGCATAGTGCTGGGTGTGGGAGGCCCACCTGGGGATTGTTCCCAGCAGCACAAGACGCAGAACTGGAGGAGGAGGCTGTTGGCAGCTGAAAGAGGCCGTCAGGAGCTGGTGGAAGCTGTAAAGAGCTGTTGGTTCTGTTGGAGGAGCTCATCATGCTGGCTTTCCTGATGAACTTGGCTGTTTTCATCCTCCAAGGAGCTCGGGACTTTGTTATCACTGAGAATGGCCTCGGTTCACTTTGGGGGACCTCTGGTCCTCACTTTGAGCATCGCTTCCTGGCTCTGGAGGGGAAGATGGTGCACAGTTCATTCTCTCGGTGAAGCTTGTCACACTGGCTTTCCTGATGGGAACTCAGCTGTCCTGATCATCAGAGGAGCTCAGGACAGAGCATATGGGATGATATCAAATTAAAATCAGAGGAGCTCACTGTTGCTGAGGTTGGCTGTGGTACTTTTCAGGGGAGCTCTGGTTCTTATTTTGATCATTGCTTCTTGGTTCCAGTGTAGACCCATCAGCCTGCTAGCACAGATCCTTCATCCCACTGGCACAGACTTTCTAGATTCCAGCACTGACCTTTGGGCCTTCCCAGCGCAGATCCATGAAACAGGTCTGCATGAGACATTGTCATGGGCTCTAGGCCTCCAGTTGGATTTGTGGGAGACACTGTTATGGGCTCTAGGTCTTCAGCTGGACTCAGGCAGGCCATTATCGTGGGACTGAGGTCCTCAGCTGGACTTGGTCTTTAGTGTGTGGACAGATTTCCTGCAGTCTTTAGTATATCATTCTTTGGGTGACTATTAGAAATAATCTGGGGGCTGGGGGTTTAGCTCAGCGGCAAAGCGCCTGCCTGGCAAGCGCAAGGTCGTGAGTTCGGTTCCCGGTACCGGAGAAAAACCAAAACCAAAAAAAAAAAAAAAAAAAAAAAAGAAATAATCTTATAAAATAAGTGTCCATTATATTGTTCCCCTTGCAAAATAAGCCCCTAACCACGACAATGGTGAAAGATATAGGTGTAGATTCAATCTTCAGCAGATGGATTGCCAATTTTCCCAGCACTGTTGGTTAGCGGCTGTCTTTCCTCCAGTGTACATACAGCCTTGATGTCTGTGTCCAAATCACGTCAGTCAGCTGGATTGGGAGTCACCCCAACAGCTTCACATTACTCAGTCACCCTTTGAAGGTCTCTCTCCAGATATGACCACATTCTCAGGAACTGGGGGTTAAGAATTCATGGTAAACACTTTGGGGAGACAATTCAGCCCTTCTCAGAAGCTTATCTTCTTTCTTCCCTTTGGCCCCCTTTGGATATTGTTTATATGTCTAACAATATTGCTTTTTCAATCTTTTCTAAAAGAAAGCATGTTATCTTCTTTATATAAAACCATTATTTTTATGATGTAGGCAGAGCAGGTTGTTACGAGCTTATACAACTCAATGCTGAGTCAGTATTAGCTTTTAGCACTCTGGACCACTCTGTATATACTACCTTCATGGCACATATTCCAATACAGTGTAGTATTTGATGGCTTAAAATATATTTGTCTCTGGCTGGGGTGTACCTCAGTTGTACAGCACTTTCCTAGCATGGCGTGGCCTTAGGCTCAGTCCCCAGGGACAAATGGCAGGGTGAAATACATAGATATTTAGATGTCTCCTTGTGCTCCAAAAAAAAAAAAAAAAAAAAGTATTCGATAACTTTCACTTCAAAATACTGAACAGTACAACTCAGGTACTTTCTTAAGGCCTATCCAATAAAATCTTAAAAGATACTTCTTCTCGCCTTGTTACTCATTTTTTGGTGTGTGTGTGTGTGTGTGTAACAAATAATCTGATACACGTCTTTAAGGCACTATTTCCTACTAAGAGACCTGGAGCTTAAAAAACATAAGCTCTCTACCATAAAAGACATTAATCGTTAAAAGTCCTATGTGACTTGTTACCACTCATGAATTGGTGAAAATACCGAAGTTTCATGGCTCTAAAGTCAGTTTGTTTCCATATTTATCATCAAAATTTAAGAGAATCTGTAGTGAGGCACCTGGTAGACCCCCCAGGTCACTAGTCATCTGCGCACCGCCGCATCAACAAAAGTGGGACGTTAGTTACCCGCTGTAAGGTGTTCAGTGTGCACACAGGAAGAGTTAAAGCACGGAAACTACCATGATATTCAGATAGAAAGTTAACTATCATACTTTCAAAAGGCAAATGGCCCAAAACCTGTATTTTTTTTTTAAAGCCTGTACAGCGCAGTCCAGCATACTGTACGTTTGCTGCAAAGGAACACAGCGGCCCAATATGCCTGCTAGTAACAATCCACGCATGATGCACGCTAAGTACCATTAATGACAAAAAACCCCTCATCTTACAGGGTCACACAGTACAAATATTAGCCTTTAAAAAAGTTTAAAAAATGTTTACGAGTACACGCTTGCAGTACGTGCGTACATTCACGGTGGGGAGTGGGTACATAACACATCTTAATTTTTCTTATGGTCCTGCCTTCTCTAAACATCAGCCTCAGGGCTGTTACAATAACTTGGAAGAGGAAGGCTTTTTAAAAAAACATTTACAGGCGTCTTCGAAGAATGGCGGGAACACCGGGAAAGGCTTTCAAAAGGAAAAAGCCATGACCCCGACGTGATTCGAACACGCAGCCTTCTGATCTGGAGTCAGACGCGCTACCGTTGCGCCACGAGGTCCTGCTGGGCTGGGGCTCGCGTGGTTCCTTAGGACTCCGGCACCGCACCGTCGCGTTTCTTCCGGGCGCACCCACCTTTCCGGGGGCTCGCCCCTGCCCTCCAGCCGAGCCGGGGAGCTCCGCTTCTCCCGACAGCTCTCCCCTTGGGCCAGGACCCAAAGAGCTGAGGCGGGAGAGCGGGGTTTCCCGTTTAACCCGGTCCTAGCGTTAAAGGAAACCGGCGCTTCCTCTTCTTTATCTGGCCATTTCCGTTCCTGCCTGCCCCGCCCCGCCCCCGCCCATTGGGGGCGGAGACTCCGTCCTCGTCTCCCCTCCCCCCGCTGGCGCTCGCTGCGGTCGTGACCTCGCGTTGGAATCCTGCGGCGCGCCTCTGCGCACGCGCGGGCTGGTGGCTGGGTGGCGGGCGCGGTGCGTTTGTATCCTCCCTTCCGGCCCCTGGTGCCAGTAACATAAAGCATTTTCTCTCAGAGCGGGCTAAGCGTGAATGAGAGCGGTACGCCATAGGAAAACGTGTACATTTCTAAAGATGTAGTTTTTGTGATGAACCACTCAAAAACTAACCTTGGGGTTGTAAAAATATAGACGCCTCCCCGTCGGGGAATTGAACCCCGGTCTCCCGCGTGACAGGCGGGGATACTAACCACTATACTAACGAGGAGCTGTGTACTGCTTTTCTCCCAGGTGTCTTTTGGAGAGCTAGCTATCTTCCGGCTCTGCTCCCCGACGACACGGATCCTTGCTTGTTACTCTAAGAACCTTAGATTCTTTTTTTTTTTTTGAATGAATAAATGATTGCGAGTAAGTGAAAGCCCGCTTCCCATTTTTGTGTGGGTGACTAGGATGGAAATAGTGCCCCAGGGCTCTTTACAAGGCGTCCCACGTGTCTTTATGAGTTTTTTTTTGTTGGATTTCGTGCGCGCTGAAGGCGAGGGTCGCCCTCAGCCGCCGACCCTGTCCTTGGGAAGCTGGGGTTCGGGGTGGGCGGAGCCTGGGTGGTGCCCGGCCCCCGGGGAGCCTCTGTCACCCGCTGGGCCCCAGCGGCTGCCCGGGCACAAAGCGAGGGCAGATGCTCAGCTAGACGCTGCATTTAAACAGCGCAGTGGGAAGACCCTGCGCTGAAGTAACCCCGGGCAGGGCCGGGCCGGCGAGGCCGGGGCAGCCCGGGAGGCTCGGGGCTCCGTGTGTCCTTCCAAGCCTCGCCGCAGGAGGGGCCGAGCCTGCCCCGGGGGCCAGGGCCTCCCGCCCCAGGCCTTTTCCTTTTCCTACAGCCTGCACTCCTAGCATCCCATTATCTCGGAGTAGGACCGCGCGGCTTTATTCTTCAAGGCTACCATCATCTTTCCGCTCCTGATCATGCATGTAAAATCCGTGATACAGACCATTATAAACAGATAGCACACGTTGAACCAGAACTCTTTGTAAAAAAATGTTTATTTGTATCAGTATGTGTTTGCAATCTATACCGATTACATTCATTGTGGGGAGTAGGTACATGTCTGTAACACATCTTTTCTGTTTGTTTGTTTGCCAGCAGCGGACTGATTTCTTTATGTTTAAGTCTTTATCATGTTAATTATCATAAATACAGATTAACAGCCAGACTAACAGACCAAAGGACATATAAAACGCATAAAGCAATTGTACTACATCAAAGTGAGCTTTTATCTTTTTTTTTTTTTTTTTTTTTTTTTTTTTTTTGAGACAGGGTCTCGCTATATAATCCGCGCTGGCCTTGAACTCAGTATGTAGCCCAGCCTGGCTTTAAACTCATGAGATCCTCCTGCCTCAGCCTCCTGAGTGCTGGGATCTAAGGCATGTGCCACCATGCCCGGTTGAGGTAGATTTTTAGATGTACTGGCCATGCTGGATTACAGTAGCTTTCTCTCTCTCTCCCTTTTTTTCTATTGAACTAGAACTCTTTTAAGTTTTAAATTTTGCTTTGACTGTTTCTCTAAATAAGTGTATTTGTTTAGCTGGAGCCAAGTTGTCATGACTGAAAGAATTCTTTGTAGAATTTACCTCCCGTGTCTTAGGGAAGCCTTGCTCCCAGTGTGCTAAGAATTAATGCGGCTTTGCTTGCGGTTTTGGTGCCAGGGTTGAACTCAGGGCCTCAAGGATGCTAAGCATGTGCTCTACCGCCGCACCGTAGAACATATGTATTTTTATAGCTCATAGATGACAAGATATTTTTCATCTGTTGAAAGAGCTAACTTGTTAATGCTGACATAAACAAATGGCAATTTCTGAAACACGTTCTCGCATATTTTTCACTCCTAAATATGGCAAAGGCCTCAAAAAATAAAAAAAAAAAAATTTAAAAACCACTTCAGCGTCCTGGATCTTCTTCCACTTTTCAGCATCCAATAATTCTTGTGAAGCCCGACTGGCACCGCGGTAGTTGTAATGATGTCGTTTACCAGGCTAGAGTCTCCCTGGATGGTTTCAGTGCGGTGGGAACTCAGCTCTCCTGCATCACTTGTTTGTGTTCTTTTTCCACACGTGGGAAGAGAGCCTCGACCTTTGTTGCCCCAGAAAGGACAGCAGTCTCTCCCCCCGAGGCCCTGGCAAAGCTCTGCCCGCGCTCGGACACCCTCGTTCCCCCTGCTCTTTTTCCCTCCCCGGGGAACTAAGAAGCCTCCTGAGTCAGCACAGAGAAAGGAGCAGGGCGCCCAGCACCTGCTGTCCCTCTTCCTAAAATGGAAAGGAAGAGAGAGGGTAATTAACCTGGACGGGGCCAGCAGGGGAGGCAGGGATTCCTCCGCGTCAGCACTGGAAGTAAAGGTTAAAAATGTGACTGGTGTGCAGAAGGTGCTGAACTTTCTGTGGCAATGAATGTAACCGAAAGCTTCAAATCGTGCTCTGCCTAAGTAACTGTTCGATAGCTTATCTCAGCTTGGGAAATGACTCACATTCATTTCATCTTAACAGCACTGTGAGGTCAGTAGGGCAAGTGTTTCTATTTTACCGGAGTCTAAAGACAGTCTTGTGAGGGGGCACATAGGTAAGAAGGTAGGAGAGGCCAGGAGTCCTCCACACCTTGACAGTGAGTTCTCTGCAATTACCATCTTGCTGCATAGCTCCGTATATAAATATACTGACAAATATCCTTGGAGAGAAAAACTCTACAACTACATCTTTTATGGCACTTTTTTTTTTTTTTTTTTGAGGCAGGGTCTTGCTATGTAGTTCACGTTGGCCTTGAACTTGCTTATGGGGCCCAGGCTGGCCTTGAACTCACAGCAATCCTCTTGCCTCAGCTTCCCTAACAGCTACATCTTTGACAGCACATTTGTGTCAATTACTGTGACAAATACCTGGGATAAATCAACTTAGGAGTAGGAAAGTTTTATTGTGGTTCGCAGTTTCAAAGGTGGCAGTCGGGGCTGGGGATTTAGCTCAGCGGCAAAAGCGCCTGCCTGGCAAGCGCAAGGTCGTGAGTTCGGTTCCTGGTACCGGAGAAAAATCAAAGGTGGCAGTCCATGGCTGCCTTGGCCTGGTAGCCTTAAAGCCTGTGGGAAGGCAGAACACCATGGCGAGAATTCACAGGAGAGGAAGCCGCTCCCCTCATGGCAGCCAGGAAGCAAAGAGAGAGACGGCAGGACCAGGGTCCCAGTATCCCCTTCTAGGACACACCCCCAATGACCTAACTTCCTTTCAGGAGACCACATCTCCCAAAGGTTCTACCTCTTCCCAACAGCTGCATAAACTGAGGTCCAAGCTCTTAAATAATGGCCCTTTAGAGGACACATCCAAACCATAGCAGTATTGTAACTTTTTTTAATGTGACTCATTCATTCCAACAGGTGTGTACCAACACTTCATTGTGGTTGTAATATGCCTTTCTCTAATAATTAAAAATGTCGATCAGCTTTTCCTGTACCCATTAAAGCATCCAAATCTTTCGCCTACTTTTAAAATTGGCTTGGTATCTTATTATTGAATTTTGAAAGTTTTAAAACATTCCGATAGCCAGGCTTTGCACCAGATTTATGTTTTGCAAAAATATTCCCGAAGCTGTGCCTTGTCTTTTCAACTTCTTAAGGGATTTGTTTGAACCCTACAGGTAGCAAGAAACCATGAAAAAGTTTTAAATAGTGAATACAAAACTTAGTTTTTTTTCTATTGTATTTCTTTTTTCTCTGTTATTCTCATCTGCTCATCTCAACCTTTGAACATAGAAACAAGAACTTTGGCCAGTGTTGTTTGGGTTATTTGTAAGATGAACAATACAATACAGGACATTTCTTTTATAAGATTATTTATAATAGTCACCCAAAGAATCATATACAAGAGAGTGCAGGAAATCTGTCCACACACTAAAGACCAAGAATCTAGCTGAGGGCCTGGATTCCCCAGTAATGTCCTGCATGAGTCCAGCTGAAGACCTAGAGCCCAGAACAATGCCTCCCATGAGTCCACCTGGAGGCCCAGAGCCCATAACAATATCTCTTGCAGGCCTGTTTCACGGATCTGCGCCGTGAAGGCCCAAAGGTCAGTGCTGGAATCTAGGAAGTCTGTGCCAGCAGGATGAGGGATCTGTGCTAGCAGGCTGAGGGATCTGCCCTGGAGCCAAGAATCAATGCTCAGAAGAACCAGAGCTCCCCTGAAAGGTGCCACAGCCATCCTCAGCAACGGTGAGGTCCTGAGTTCCTCTGATGGTGAGGACAGCCGAGTTCCCATCAGGAAAGCCAACTCGACAAGCTTCTCCAGGAGACTGAGCAGTGCACCATCTTCCCCTCCAGAGCCAGGAAGCGATGCTCAAAGTGAGGAGCAGAGCTCCCCCAAAGTGAATCAAGGCTATTCTCAGTGACAACAAGGTCCCGAGCTCCTTGGAGGATGGAAACAGCCAAGTTCATCAGGAAAGCCAGCATGACGAGCTCCTCCAAGAAAACCAGCAGCTCCTTAGCGCTTTTCTCCGCTGCCAACAGGCTCCCAACAGCTTCTACCAACAACCAACAGGGCTGGGAATACAGCTCAAGTGGCACAAGTGCCTGCTTGGCAAGCGCAAGGTCTTGAGTTGGATTCCCAGTACCAAAAAAAAAAAAAAAAAAAACAGTTCTATGTTTATATTAAAAACCAAAACCAAAACCAAAATCAAAAAAACACAACCAGCAGTCTTTTCCCTTCTTCTCCAGGTCTGCCTCTTATGCTGCTGGCAACAATCCCCAGGTGGGCCTCCCACACCCAGCACCACTCACTCAATTCAGCTGGGGGTTATAAGTTGACCAGCAGTCATCAATCCACCATAGCCAGTTTACTCCCCAACCTTTTTTTCCCCTTCTCTCGTCTCCCATAATTTAAGAGACTAAATTACTTGTAGGTAGTTTTTGGATTCTATAATCATTTACCTATAGAAACATTATTTACATTTGTCAAACCTAAAATTTTCCATAAACATTAAATGTCAAGAGATTATGTTACATGTTGAGTCTAGAGGATAGATTTAGATGTGTACATTGTTAAGGAGCAAAAAAAATAAGCAACTACGGGGGATACTCATAATTTACTATTTCTGAGCCTAATTTATTTAAACAACGAATCTAAAGTTAAAACTAAGAGGCAAAAGTCAGTCCCCATCCATTTCAATCAATACTTCAGTCTTCTTCTTTCTCACTTCATTCATTTTTTAAAAATTTATTTTAAAAATAAAAGAATGAAAACGTATTAACAAACAGACATCCATTTACAAAATAGCATAAGAGCAATACAAACAAAACAGAGTTACAGACAAAGTTGTAGGAAATTAACCATGGTTGTTGTGTTACTTATTGATATCTTCAAAGTGGTTTCTCAGGAAAACAAATAGAGACATGCAAGACTGATCAAATAAGTAATCATTAACTGTTCCTTTCTGTAGAGCAATAGAAGACAGTAGTACAACTATGTTAGCTATCCTGTATTTACATACATATATAATTTCCCCTTCTTTCACTTCTCTCTTCCCTCATCCTAGTTACTCACTTCATTCATAACAAAACAAAGAAAACACAAAAAGAAAACAAAGTAAAAACTTTTGTGATTTAACCTCAATGCCAGGCATAAAGCTAGACATTGGAGACCAAAAGAAAAAGAAGAAAACACTCACTTCATGTCTTTAAGGAACTTTCATTTCATGGGGGATGCAGGAGGTGGACACTTGCTGGTAGTTATAAAAAAAGGTCATTTAAGTGGTCGGGGAAGTCATAGTTCATACTTACTGGCGCCTACAGTGGGAGGGGCCCACCATCCAGACCCCAAAAGTATGGGCTCAGAGACATGAAGCACAGTGGGCCAGGCGTGGTGGCGCACGCCTGTAATTCCAGCACTTGGGAGGCTGAGGCAGGAGGATCTTTGCGAGTTCAAGACCAGCGGGGGCTACAAAGTGAGCTCAAGGCCAGCCTGAACTGCATAACCAGACCCTGTTTCAAAAAAAAAAAAAAAAAAAAAAAAAAAAAAAAAAGCACAGTGGAAACCAAACCCTCATGGCAATTCCCCAGGAACAGGTGTAGCCAGGCACACCCCAATTCAAACAAGCAGTGACCTTTATACCCTCTAGCTGACAAGTCCCTTGCCCCGTCCTTCACTGACTGAGGTCAAGGGGGTACAATCTAAGTTCCCCTCCTTTTTTCCCATCAATCCACTCCGCCGTGTGCATTTCTTTGATTGTGGAATGTTGCTTATCAATGATCTCGTTTTAACATCTCGTTTTATTTGTTTGCTTGTTTTTTGTCTTTTTGAGACAGAGTTTCCTATGCAGTTCAGGCTGGCCTTGAGCTCACTTTGTAGCCCAGGCTGGTCTCAAACTTGCAATGATCCTCCTGCCTCAGCCTCCTGAGTGCTGGGATTATAGGGGCCACCATGCAGGCTCTAACACCTTGTTTTAGAACTTCCTGTGTGAGAGTCATTCTTTTGTGGTCAAGCTCTCCTGCTCAGAATAACTGCCTTCACTGTCAGTAAACTTCTGTCCACATTTAAAGCCAAATGAAAATGGACCACCTATTTCTCTATTTCATACACTGGTATGTACAAGGCTTTACTTTCAGTGCTTTTCAGAATATTAACCTTTTATTCCTACTAATAGTATAACGATATGGGGACTGGGAAACAACAAGTAGAGGGCTGCCGTTTAGGGAGGAGGGTGACAGAAGCAGGAAACAGTATGGGGGCAGTTAAAAAGTTCCAGATTGGCCTGGAAGGGTAGCTCAGTCATTTGATCCCCAGCACTGGGAAGCTACATGGATCGTACAGATCTTTTTGATCCTTTTGTTACCCAGAGAAAGACACTGGTGGGGACTCTTGGGAAATACACAGGCCTGCCAGGCTGGGGGATAAGATGTCTGTGGAGGCTCTGCGACCCCACCCCTGGCTTCTTAGGGCTGTTTACCCCCAGGCTGGGCTAGGCGTCCAGGAAGCCCCTTGCCTGGCGTTGGCTCCAAGCCTCAAGGTCAGCGACCTCGCTGTTCCTGACATTTTTCTGTCTTGCTGACCACCTGCTGATCTGCCTGGCCCTAAATCGGTCCCCACCGGGCCGATGAACCCCACTTCAGCTTAGTCCTGGTGAACCCCAACTCCCGCTGGGGACAGCCTTCGCCTTCGGGCTGCTGGAAAGGACAAATTCACGCTGCCTGTTTGCGGTGGGAGGGAACAATTTCTATTCTTTTTTTGGCCTCTACCTGTTTCCTCTTCTGAAGGACGGGAAAATTCCTGCTTTAATTCTTGCTTCGACTGTGCAACTTGCTTACAGATCTGATATGCAAGATGTTGCTGTCTTAGGAAAAAAGTTGCCTGTTGTGAAATTTTTAAATTCTCCTACCTGGGATGAAAGCGTGTGATTAGCAAAGTTTTATTATCAGAATGTATTTAAAAAATTAAGCTGAAAATTTGGTTAATGGGAGAGAGAGAGAAAACAGCACAAAACAGCATGCAGAATCGCATTTCCTATATGTGTTTAAGTAATGAAAAAATTGGAAAGAAATAGGTGAAAATAAAAATAGTTATGTCTGTGAAAACGTGTTGGTTTCTGGTCTTTGGACTTTTTGGTATTTTCTAAATTTTCTACTCTGTGCACTTGTTATTCTTGAAGTCAGAAAAGCAAACAATAAAAGCTACATTGTAGTGACTAATACTACACAAAACAAAAAGCTCCCGGCACCCCCACGGCGCTCCTCCCTAGCGCCGTACGGGGTGTTCTGCTGCACTCCGGTTTTTCTGGTTAGCTGAAGAGCTCGGATTTTGCAGCTTAAGTTGTTTATTTCCAGCTCTAAGCTTAAGGCGCGGAGGAGGAGTTTGGTGTGGTGCAGGGGCGCAGATCCGACTCCGGGAAAACTCGGCGCACAGCCTTTTCCGCGGGTCCCTTTGTCTGGAGGCTCCGGGGTTCCGGGTCTTTTGTTGTTCTCGCCTCCGACTCGGATTTGAATTTAAAGAAAAACAAGAGCTGGCCCTCCTTGCGCCCTCTGGTGTCCGAATGAGGACGGTGCAGCAGACAAAAGCGACAAAGCTCACAGCCATTTCACAGGTCTGCCCAATATGGGGATTCCCGGAGCCGGGATGTCTGCAATCCCGAGGAAGGAAATCCCACATCAACGGCACTGCAGGCTTGGTCTGTGAAACTTCATCAGAGCCTATAAGCGTGGATACTGTTTTTTAAAAAATTAAGATCAGTATCTATGCTGCAAGTATTTTTTTTTTTTTCTACTCTACTAGTGAATAAGTCAGTTCTCAAAGCACTTGGCATAGGTTTCTGGGTTCATAAAACTAAGAAAGTCAAATTTTGTTCTATAAATACAGCATAAATCAATATTTCGGATTATTTACAAATAATTTAGGTGAAAATGATCCAGCTGGATTAGAATGCAAATAATGACTGGTACAACTTAGAGCTTTATCAATACGTAAGGGATGGTATCACAAGTCCTTTTTGTCTGTGATATAGTTCATTGTATTGCATTTTCCATCAGACTATGTGGTTTTGAATTTTTTCTTTTTTGGAGATAAGGTCTTGCTATGTATTCCAAGCTGGTCAAATTCAAACTCATGGCAATCCTCCTGCCTCAGCCTCTCAAGTGCTGGGATTACAGGTGTGCGCTACCACACCTGGCTCAAACTATGTGTTTCTAAAAATTATATTTCGACTCAAAATTTAGACAAAGCACATTTTGGTTTCAGTGACTGATGGACGGGATCCACAGTATTGCAGTTACATTTGAATAAGTGGTTCATGCACAAAGAGATTCAAAAAGTACCAGGAGGTACAGACAAAAGCCTCTCTCCCATTCCTAACTCACAGGCACCGTTCTCTCCAGTGATGTCAGGGTTGGTCCTGCAGCTCCACACAGCCATCAAGGGCTGTAAGTTCTTCTGTTTTCTGGATCTTCTTTTTTTTTTGATACTGGTAATCGAACTCACAACCTGGCACTTGCCAAGCAGGTGCTGTGCCGCTGAGCTGCATCCTTGGCCCCAGGTCTTCCATTTCTGCAACCTTTGGCAAACCAACTTTCTTTTTTATGCTTCTCATTTCATGGTTGCAGGCACCCTGTCCACTTCCAGGGCCCGAGCAGGAGGGAAGAGGCGGTCCAAGCAACGCTTTTCTTGCATTGAGCCCCTTTGACAGGAAGAAAAGCCTTGCAGGAGGATTCTGGCAGTTGCTTCCCTGTTTCATTAGCCACGATCGGCTAACACGGGGGCTGGGAAAGTGATAAGCAAAAGGGAGTGGATGGCGATTCTGATTTTGTAAAGTAAAACGTTCTAGTGTTCTGTGCTGTTTTAAAGGAAGGAAATCTATTAGTATAACACTTCCTCCCCTTAAATCAACAATCTATTAATCATTTTTATGTAAGGAGATATGCCCAGCAAACTATACACTGCATTACAATTTCAAATCAGAGCTGCACATATTTTGAAAGCATTCTGACCACATCCTTCCTCTCCATCAGATCTTTCCAAGGCATCTTCTTACTGATTTATTTCCAAACATTCTCATTATTAAAGAGGTTGAGTATCTCTTCATGTTTGTCTGCTGGATGTATTTTCTCCAGAGCTAGTTTGGGTCCTGATTTTTTTCCCCCCAGAATTTGCTGGTGGAGTTGTTTTCCAATGGAAGGGCATGGCTCAGAATAGCAGTGGAGGTTCGTGCTCATGTCATTGTTGTAGGATTACCGAGGGTGACCACATTTTCCAGTTTGTTTGGGACAATCCTCCACTAGCCTATTGTGCTAGTGTATATTACTATAATGGTCTGTTCACTCTCAAAAGTGCTTCAATTTGAACGAAAAAATTATATGTTCATTTATTATTTGAATTATACATCAAAATGCCATTGTCACTCCTTTGTGCTGAGATCTCAACTGGCAGGTGCTGAATGAAGTCTGAGGTTTGCTTGGCTTCCTTTTTTGGGGGTCGGGGGGTGTTTTTCCGGTACCGGGAATCAAACTCACAACCTTGTGCTTGCCAGGCAGGCCCTGTGCGGCTGAGCTAAATCCCCAGCCCCTGGTTGGCTTCCTTTGCTGGTGTATTTCCAGGTACTGTAATAGTGCCTCGTGCACAGTAAGTCCTAATACATATAAATAAATAAATACATAAATTCATTGCTTGGGCGTTGGCACATTGCCACCTGAGCAACTGCATTCTGTTAGCAAGGAATACGGAGGAATGGTTTTGGGGTACACAACTCATGGTGCCTGCCAAAACATGCACTTTAGATTTTGATAGATATTGTCAAGCTGTTCTCCTCAGGGTCTAACCGGGTTACACTCCCACCAGCAATATGTGAGAGCATCTGTTTTTCTAACACCCCTCCACATGGTGTGATCAAAATTTTTATCTGTGCCAATCCGTAGTCTAATTTGCATTTCCCTTATTACGGAGACGCATATCCTCATGTGTTTAAAAGCCGCTTGAAACTTCTTTCCAGAGCGCTATGTTTATATCCTTTGCGCACTATTTTTGAGTAAATTATGGGGTTTTTTTCTTATCAATCTGTAGGAATGCAGAGAGTTCCTAGTTTTTCATGTCTTTTGGGTTTGTTTATGGTGTTGTTACTGGGCAGAATTTTTAAAATGTGTTTATATTTAGCTCCTTTTCTTTTATAGCTTATATATCTATATACTTTTCTTTTTTTTTTTTTGGTACCAGGAGTTGAACTCAGTACCTTATGCTTGCCAGGCAGGCACTTATACCACTGAACTATATCCCCCACCCTATAGCTTCTATATTTCATATCATGCTTAGAAATGCTTTTTCTACCCCCATATTTCAGATCAAGTCTACCATATTTTCCTCTTTTACTCTCAGGTTTTCAACGTTCACATATATATCTGTATCTATCTGTAATTCACTTTGGTATAACTGATATAGGGGAAATAATACGTAGTTCCCAACCCATTAGATGCCAGATATGCCAAGTTTGTGCTTCCCAAAATCAAAGAATGATTTCTAAGGAATGAGTAGGCAAACTTCATTGAGAGACGTAGCTCCTAGGAGACAGGAGGGAACCCCAAAAGTGGGCTGCACGGACTCCACTTTACGTAGAAAGCTTTCTAGAGCAAGATCACGAGGTGGGTACAACGTGGGTCAAAACCGTGATCAACCAATCAGATAGATATAGCTGCTTGGATAATGTTGATCCAGTGGGGAAGCAAGTCACATAGCAAGGGTACATGGAAAGAACAAGGACTTTTTTTTGGAAGAGATGAGTCAGGAGGTCCTGGTCACCCCCCTGGATGACTGATGTCTAGGTAAACTTCATTGGCCCAGGTGATATCAGTTATAATACATTGCTTATCCCTTGGGGAGGCATGCAGGCCTGGTCATTCCATGTTTATCTTGAGGCCTGGCCTTCAGTGGATGCTCCTCCAGCCATAGTTGTAATGTATTCTCATCCTCTCCACTGGCTTCCTAAGGGACTAGCCATGTCCGACTACTTGTAATGTTTTTACCTAATTAACTGTCTATAATATAACCATCTAATATTGTTTATTTAATATTCCATCTTTTTCCCACTGAGGGGAACAGTAATAGCTTCATGACTTTCAGGGACTATTTGTTATTGTTATTTTTTATTCTTTTGTCTTTTTGAGACAAAGTCTCTCTAGGTAGTTCAGGCTGGCCTTGAACTCACTTTGTAGCCCAGGCTGGCCTTGAACTTGCAGAGATTTACTGCCTCAGCCTCCCAAGTGCTGGCATTACAGTCATGTAACGGGATTACGCCATACCCAGCAGGGACTATTTATTATGCAACTTAATACTGTAGTAAGTTCTAAGGAATAGAATTCGAGGGCAAAGCAGCCAGGATAAATTTTAATTTGTGGTTTCCTGAGTATGTGAATGAGCCAGGAGATTAGGGTATGGCTAGCTAGCTGGACAAGTAAGTACAACTTGTCAATCATGGAGATACAGGAGACATGTACCCAAGCCCTGGACCTGGAACCAGTCAGAAAGTGCTACCTTCGATTCTTCATGTGAGAACTCAAGCAGGTCTTTGACAGGATGGCTTGGACGTCAGTCTGAGGGGATACAAAAGACCGCGGCCATTAACCCCATGGGCACTGTGCTCTCTCGTGGTGTCCATTGTCCCCCTGCAGTGTATTTCTTCTCTTACTTTGATGGGCTCACACTTGCCCTGTAGAAGTTCCTCTTCCTACGTTTAATAGATGTAGCATCTCACACTTGTCTTGATCAGTTCTTTGTTCAGGATAGAGGGAACCTAGAAACTACCTTTACAAGAGGACCCCAGAACCCCAGAACCTGGTAATAACAGCACAAAATTCTGAGCTTCCCACCTCAGCTTCTAGAGTGCTGGGGTTACTGGGGTGTGCTACCAGGCCCTGCTAATAACACCAGCTTTTGTTAAGCATTCATGCGTTAAGTGTACTACACATATTTTTGTACAGTCTTCCATGTGTATTATACCTACTATGCAAATGCTTTGCTGGAGTTGTATAAAATTATGTACAGTTTAGCAGGGAGTGGTGTACACACTTGTAATCCCCAGCACTCCAGGGGGCTGAGGCGCCAGGGCCAATATTTTGAACCCAGCCTGCACCATGTAGCAACGTAGTGAGACCCTGTCTCAAAATTAAAAAAAAACAAACAATTAGAAAAAGGGTGGGGATGAGAAGTTCAGTGTGAAGGCTCTGGGTTCAATCCCCGGTATAAAAAAAAAAAAAAAAAAAAAAAAAAAAAAAAAAAAGAAAAAAGAAAGAAAGAGTTAAGTCAGGGGGTGGGGACTTAGCTCAGTGGCACAGCACCTGCTTGGCAAGCATGAGGTCGTGAGTTCGATTCCCGGTACTGGAAATAAATAAGTAAATAAAATAAAATAAAGCAAAGCGGAAGAAGAAGCGCTGTAACCTAGGTGATCAGGGAAATCATTGTCAGTCTCCGGAAGTCCTCCACCTGCTCTACCTCAGTCATATTTTCCCTTTTCCTCAAGATGTAACCGCTCTCTTGACCTCTTGGGAAATTATTCCTGCTTCGCATTCTACTTTTACGGCACATGTAAGCCGTTAAATACTCTACTGTTTATTTTGACAACTCAGCGGCAAGCTGCCCAGCCTTTGCGGTAGTTTCAAACGAGCAGTGGGACAAATCTCTGGATCAAGTCTTAGGTCCGTGTCCCTGTGAGACTGCAGGAGCTGCTTTAGGGAAGTCGGGGTCAGGGTCAACACAAGGCAGCAGCATAGACCGCAGATGGGACATGTGAAGTCAGGGTGAGAAAAAAGTCAAAGAGCAGGGGACTCTCCCTGCAGCTTCCAGCTCTCCCTGGCTTCTCTCTGGCTCTCAAGAGGAAGTCAAACCGCGTAAATAAGGACCAGAGTGTATAATAGATATTGTGAAATAGGAAGAAATTGTTCAAAAGAGAAGGGGAACCGGGGAAGGGGAGGGAGAAGGAAGGAAGGGAAAAGAAAAACTGTGAGCGAAGAAGGAAAAAACAGAAACAAAGCTTTTATAAATAAGGAGGGAGGAGGGGTTGAAGGGAAGATAAGGGAATGGGAAGAAAAAAGAAAGAATCAAGATATATCACGGACAGGTGCAAATTCCCTATGATGAACGTGAGCATTATGTACACCTAAAATGTAACAATGAGCTTAATTAATAAAAAATAAAGAGGATGTCAAAGCCGAGCAGGTCTGTGGGATCAGGTGACCGATGGCCTCCGTTCATGCAGACAGTGGGATGGTGGGTGTGTTAGTTTCCTATCGCAACTCTTGGAGCAGTTTAAAACGACGCACATTTACTGTCTCAGTTTTTACCTGAAAAACACCCTTTCGCCATGTAAGTAATATCATCATGGGAGTCACATTAGAAGGTGGAGATCATAGGGCTCCTTTTAGAATTCTGCCCGGCACCCGAAGGGTAGCAGGAATTTCATTGGTCTGTGATCCTATCAGGCCCAGCAGAGATAAAATCTAGCCCCAAACAGCCTGCTGTCCTTGGGTTAAGAAGCTGGTGCAGATCTCTGCCATAGCTGCTTTGATGCGGTGTCCTGTGTCACACTGCTGCGGTGGGGGTTGACTGTCCTTTGCATCCGACTCACAGCTGTCATTCTAGCGCCCCTTTTCATCTCCTGTTGAGGATCCCGGTGTCTCTTGGGTTGAGTGGTTTGTTTTCTGCATTTATTCCTATTTTGGTGTAGCCAGGCCTTTCCTCTTGCAACTCTTAAGAATGGGTACGTGGAAGTTAAACGTTATGAGACCATAGACATCTAAAATTTGATTTTTTTTTTTTTTTTTTTAGAGGCCATATTATGACCTTAGTTTGTTCTGGGAGATCTTTGCAGGAACCAAATACATTTTTTTTTTTTTTTTTTGGCACCAGGGATCGAACTCAGGACCTTGCGCTTGCCAGGCAGGTGTAAAATTTGATTTTATATTTATACTTGGTATAATTATATACATAATTATAGGTTGGAAGTTAGTTGCCCTCTGGATTTTTTTTTTTTTTCTATACTGGGAATTTAATCCAGGGCTTTCATACCGGGTTATAACCCCAGTCCTTTTTAATTTTTTTTTTTTTAAATTTTGAGACAGGGTGTCACTAAGTTGCCCAAGCTAGGGTAGAACTTTCAATCCTCCTGCCTCAGCCTCCCAGAATGCTGGGATTACAGGCGTGTGCCACCGTGGCCAGGATCCTTTGGGTTTTGTAGGCACCATTCCCCCATCACTGTGCTGGCTTGTCTCTGTCCAACTGCGCACCACCGTCGTCCCTTTTAGAGTCTGCTCTGCATTAAAGAGGAGGGAGTAGTAATGCCATGTCCCAGAATCCCCTTCTCCATATGCTTCAAGGTTGGAGTTTGCCAATGAAAGGCGCTTGCCTGAGATGCAAAGCAAAAGAGAAGAAACCGCCCGTCCAGGGAGGAGGTCATAAGCAGAAGCAGGGCCAAGGTAAGCTCTCAGCTGTAGCCTTTTTTGATAGCACCAGCCTCTGGCATTGAACACTGCAACTTTATCTATTATTTGTTTATTTGAGTCTGGTTTTGTTTGTTTGTTTGTTTAATCAGGAATTGAACTCAGGACCTTAAGCTTGCTAGGCAGGTGCTGTATCACTGAGCTATATCCCTGGCCCTTGAGACAGGTTTTTTTGTTATGTAGTTTAGGTTCGCTTTGAACTCACTATGTCATCCAGGTTGGCCTCAAACTCACAGTGATCCTCCTGTCTCAGCCTCCCAAATTCTGGGATTACCAGTGTGTGCCACCATGCGTGGCTTCTCATAACTTTGGTTTATGCTGTATTTTTGGGAGAGTTCTACAAATTTATCTTCTAGCCTCTGAGTTTTAAATTCTATTAGCATATTTTAAAGTTTCACATGCTCATGCTTCCATTCAAATTATATTTGTAGAGTAAGTATTTGGTTCTTGTTTTGCGGAAACAAAATATTCTCTTTTCTCTTGGAGAATATTTGAAATATTCTTCTCCTTTCACAGTTTCTCTTCCCTTCAGTTTGCTGTGCTTTGCTTCCTGCTGTTTGTTTGATTTCCAGTGTCTGTGCTCGGGACTTTTCCAGATGACCGGAAGTCCTTGGTTTTTTGCTTCTGACTGCGATGGAGAACCCAAAAGACAATTTGCAGCCTTGAGTGTGGTTGAAGCTTGTTCATGGTGGGACCCTCACGGTAGGTCCCTAAGTAAGTATTCCTTATTCCCATGTATGTTTCTTTAGCTGTTTCCTCTTGACCTGATAGGTTACTCGGCAAGTGCTCTAATTACCTGCCTGGAGCATGAAGGTCCAGTCGTCATTGTCTGGGGAGTCCAGTGAATGAGGAGGACTGAAGTCTTCTGTGAATGCACAGTGACCAGACTCTTCTGATTGCAGAGCAGTATCTAGGAGCTCAGCTGTTCTCCGTCTCATCTTCACTGAGCAAACCATCAGGGCTGTGCTGGTGTGAGTGAGGGTATTTGTAGAGCTGTATGGAATGAGGGAAGTAGTTCGGGGGATTAACTGTTACTGTTTTATTTTATCATCTTGAAGTCCTTAGTACAGCCCTATCCTAAGGCCTTTGAGGGTTCTGAGGTGTTAATCATATTGATTCTTAGCTTTCTCCACTGCCATCTTTGAATTCAACTTTCTTGGGTCTCTGTCAGCTGTCCTTCTTCTGTCTGTTTTCCAGATTGGAGCATTGCTTTCTCTTGCTTCCTTTCTTGATCTTGAGAGCTTGTAGGTTTACATTTAAAAAAAAAATCCATTCAGGTCACAAAATAGCTGCCTCAGCTGTAAACATCATATCCACACATGGTAACATACAAAACAGGATACAGATGCTTTTGTTCATGCATAGGGCTCTGTTTATCAGGAAGACAAATGCCAAAGCTGGACTACCCTCAGTCTGATTGGTCAGATTTGTATGTCCACCCCATGCCCATCCCCAAGTCAGACGAGGCTGGGTGCATTCAGGGTGGTGAGAGTGTAGCCCATCCTGAATTAATCACGGTCAAAGGAAAAGAGAAAATTTCAGAGTTTAATCAATGGGGCTTTGGGAAGAGCCCACCATGCAGAGCATGTTTATGCCTTATATCCGCACATATTTGGATTCTGTAAGAAATAACGGAAAAGGGTTGTCAAGCAGGGAACCGACACTGCCTGCCCCATCATCAAATAAACACACCACATGTAATGTTGCAGACTATTGATTAGCTGACAATCAGTAGGCAAAACTGCATTAAAAAAAAAAAGTATTCTGAACACTTCACAATTGTATAACGTCTCCTAAGGTGTAGTAGCCAGTCTATCAGGACAGAGGTAGCAACTAAGGATGATATTTTGTAGGAATGAAACATCTGAGAACTAGTGTTCCAGAGTTTGGGTTTAGGAATAAAGTTAAGGCAATGGAATAAGAATTTGATTAAATTCAGTTAGAACCAGATACATCTTATTCACATTACTAACAAACAGAGCAAAGAAAGAAAAACTTGGAGTGGGGAGAAAGATCATGGAAGGTTTTCAGGGTTTCCACTCATGAAAGAAATGGTCGTCAACTGGTGAAAATGTCAGTGGACCGCTCTGCACAGCCGAGGAGGAGGCTTTGTCCTGAGGCTTTTGATGAATTATTAGGGGACTCTCCCAGAAAAAGCTGTGCTCTTTTAAAGTAATCTATTAATAATAAAATTGACTGTAGCTTGTGAAAAACAGAACAAACAGGCGTGGGCAGTTCTGCTTGCATTGTTACTTCTTGAATTTTGCGGGGGTTGTGGCATTCACGTTTGGTACCACCTAACATAACTTTAGCTAGTTTAAGCAAAACTAGTTTAAGAAATGAAACATATTAAGGACTAACTGATATCTCAGAGGGACTCTAGGAGGGTCAGGGTTAGGCTTGGCAACTTGACAACCCCATAAAAATGACATAATGGCTGCAGTGCACACGGCATTGGGGAGGCAGCCACTGACTACCCTGTTAGAGCGCCCTCTACCTCCCGCCAGTTTCTGGTGTCTACTTTTGAGGGTGGAACTCGTTTGCACAAAAGATGTTGGGCAGTCCTGCACCGGGCACATGCTAAACCAAAAGAAGACAGATAGGCTTAGGAGCGTGGCGTTTGATGCACCTTTGCTCAAATCCAGCCCCTTGGCTTCTTAACTGTGGTCCTCTGGGCCAGCTACTTAACCTTTGTAAACCTGTTTCATGATCTGTAAGATTCTGATTAAAGTGGCTAGTCACAGAGTCACTATTAAGAAGAAATGCAGCAGGGCAGAAAGCATGTAGGCTAGTGCCTCGTGCCTGGTGAATACTCAAGAATTGCAAGTGCGTATTATTACTATTCTTATTAGTATTTTATTCATGTTGATGTAGGACAGTTACAGTGCATTAGATGTTTTTGTCTCAAGAACTAATGTTTAAATATTAAATTTAGAACTCCATTTTATGGTTAAAAAAAAAAAACCCAAGAGGGGTTAGTATCAAAATTTGGATAAATGATAAACGTCCCTGTCTGATCTACCATCCTTCTGCATCTCCCTACATGATTGGTCCACCATTATGATTATAGAATGCTGGTTATAGATCAACATATGCTTTCATGAAAATCAAAGTAGAAAAAAAAAACCCAGGTCAATGCACAGTGGCTCAGACAATGTCACATTTAGTGTTTCTTAGTGGAGGGGTCTTTTTATTCACGAGTGTGCTGGTCAACTAGTTTGATACAAATATTGGAAGAGAAAAGAACTAGGACTGAGGCAATGGAATCCTCTCTATGACCAGATTTTACTGGGATCCTCCCTGTGTTTTGAGCAGTACTATTATGGTTTTATTACGGGGCATATGCCTCCTGCTAGTGCTGTAGCAGCAGCTATCTTTGTAGTATGATAGGCAGAGCACTCCGGTTTGGAGCCAGAAAAATTTAAATCTCTGCTCTTCCCTTTATTAGCTGAGTAACTCTTTTGAGCCTAAAGTTTGTTGTCTTAAGGATAAAATACTTGCAGGGTTTCATGAACTGAATGACATATTTGTTTTTTTTTTTTTTGGTTTCTCTCCGGTACCGGGAACCGAACTCACGACCTTGCGCTTGCCAGGCAGGCGCTTTGCCGCTGAGCTAAATCCCCAGCCCCCTGAATGACATATTTAATAGGCTTGGTGGGTAATAAAATATTTAATGCGTAATGTGCATTAACCCCACACATGGGGGAAACCACAGTGAAAATTTAAGATTTTTTAAATTGAACTTTGGCAGTCACTGTAGTGCATTAGCTGCTTACAGAGGATCTGGTTTGTTACTTCATTGTCATCTTCAGACTGGTGACATTATTTTAGTTTTCCCAGGAAACTCTTGCACCTGTGGTCCGGTTATCAATAGCTGCCGATCAATCACCGTAAAACCTAGTGGTGTAAAACAATAACAGTTTACTATGCTTGCAGATCCTGTGGGTCAGAAATCTGACAGGAGACAGGTGGCAGTGGATTGATTTTGATCTGTATGTCTGGGAGCTCCACTGGAGGGACTTGAACAGCTAAGAATGACTCAAAGAATGAGAATCTAGTTATGTGGAGACTTCTTCACTTCTGTGTCTTGTGCCTAAGCTGACTTGAGAGCTGGACTTCACCCAGAGGACCTGCATTTAACTTCTCTCTGGGCCATAGCTTTCTTACGGCATGGCATGTGGGTCCTAAGAGAGAAAGTCCTGACAGTGAAGAACTCCACTGCACCTTGCAGAAGCTGCATGGCCCTTTCTGACCTAGTTTCAGCAGTTAATGAAATAGACACTTCCGTTGGTAAAAGCGAATCACCAGAGACAGCTCAGATTCAAGGGGAAGTGAATTCGATTGTACTTCTTGATGGGGGAGTGGCAGGGCCATACGCAGAAGAGCGCAGGAAGTAGGAGATTATTGTTGTGGCCCCCTTGGGAAGATGCAGTGTCCCATAACCTGATAGAGGGAGGTGGAGTGAACACATTTCAGCCTGGTATTGAAGTGTTGGCCCATGCACAGATATTTCAGGTATGTTTTTCAACAAGAAAATCAGGTTATAGCAAGAATGTATGATTCTATTTTTGTTTATAAATATGCAAAGTCGTGTGCGTACGAGTGTGCATGCCTCTGTGTGTGTGTGTGTAGTAAATATGCTATTTCAAGGACACAAAATTAGTTATACTGCAAAGGTAACTTAATTATTTGCTAAAAGCTTGGTCTATGACTTCTGATCTTATCTTTCTATCCTAGAGTCCATCTCTTGTTCATTCTTTTTGATGGAGGAAATGTCACTTAGTTGCTTCCCAGTAAACCCAGTTATTTCAGTCACTTCTCATTTCTTTAAAGGCCTGATATTTCAGAATTGTTTCCTTTTCCGGGAAGGGAATAACCGCAAAGTGTTAGAGAGCAAAACAGCTAATATTTTAAATATAATTCTGCTACACATGCACTGGGAAGAGAGTGATGTACATTCCTTTTTTTTTTGTCTTTTTGAGACAGGATCTTGCTATGCAGTTCAGGCTGGCCTTGAACTCACTTTGTAGCCCAGGCTGGCCTCAAATTTCCAACAATCCTCCTGCCTCAGCCTCCCGACTGCTGGGATCACGGGTGTGCTCCAGCATGCCCGGCATGATGTACATTCTGAATGATGAGAAAACTATGGAATTTTTTCCATTTTCTTTTTATTCTGCATTTTTAACTTTTATACTACAAAGGCATATGTGTAGCTACTATATATATTGATATGTGATATTGTGTACTATTTATAGGGTTGAGATTTTTATTCAACTAGATGTAGAAAATCAGGACTTAAGAATATCAAGTAATCTCAGGATATTATTTTACTTCTTATTTTTGCCATGTTTGGGTGGGGTCAAACCCAGGGCCTTCTGCATGATGAACAGTCTTCCACTAAGCAACATCTTAAGCCCCTAAGATGTATTTTTAACTACTGTAATACAACAGCACTCAGTTAAACACTAATATACATATTGCCAATAAGATATTTAAGAGTAGAGTTGTAGTCCATTTGAACCTCTGTTTCATTTTATCAGAGGCTAGTGAAGTCATTGGAGGAGGAGTATGTGTAGGTTTTATTTAGAGGCAGGCCCTGGTTTACATTAGCTTAGGTTGGTGGGTTTAAACTCTTAGTGGATCATTCTTGGGTCAGAATAATATTAGGTGTCTGGTCTGGAACTATTGGTGTCCTCTGTGCTAGAAAGGTGAATTCTAGTTTAGATTATTATTATTTTTTTGGTGGGGACCAGGAATCAAATTCAGGGCTTTGTGCTTGCCAGGCAGGTGCTTGTGCTGCTGAGCTATATCCTGGGCTCCTCTAGTCCAGATTAGAAATTTGGTTTGGGCTCACTCAGTCCTTGAGGGAGAAGAGGAGTGCTATGTGTCCTGGAAGGCTTGTGACAGCTGTGGGTTCAGTCCAGAGCTCACTCTTACTGCCAGTAGAGTCTGTGAGGTGGTGCTTACTGATCCTGGATAACCAAGCACACAGAGAAAAGAATATTTCTTAGGGTGCCAATCTTCTTGAAAATCAATCAGATTATTAGGAGAACCCAGGGAGAGCAGTGTGTGTGTGTGTGAGACTGAGTTTGTGTGTGTACAGCTAACAATCTTGAACAGAAAATTTCATTGAGATTTCTTACACTTTTGAGGATTCCTTAGATTTAAGTATATTTTATGTTTGCTTTTGTGGACTGGGAATTGAATTTATGGTCTTTGCCCTAAGTTACATCTCCACCCCTTTTCTGAGATGCAGTCCTGCTAGGTTGCTAAATTGCCCATATTGGTCTTGAATTTGTGATCCTCCTGCCTCAATCTCCTCCAGTGCTAAGATTATAGGCATCCACCATCACACTGAGCTTAGATTTAAATTTAAACATTTTAAGTTGAAGAATAAGAATTATATATATGGATCGTGTACAACGTGGGGTTTTGATGTGTGTATAGACTATACAGTGACTCCATCAAGCAAGCTGACGTATCCACCTATAACCTTTGCTAATTGCAGAGGAGACCCCATCTCCCCCAAGTGTGCAGGAAGTACCTCCCTTGCACCATGCTGTAGTACTGGAAGGGAAGGGAGGGGCATTGCTTTGACCTCATATTTTAGCTTTGCTGTAAGTGGCTGTACAAATCACAATTCCAACAGGGAAAGGTAGCATGGCTTGTGTCCCATTAAGGTGGAAAATGTGAATTATTATTATTATTATTTTGAGATGGAGTCTGGCTGTGTTGCTTGCCTCAGTCTCCCCAGTAGCTGGGATTATAGGTGTGTACCACCCTGCTTGGCCCAAGTAATTTTCTCTTGGCAAAATGCACACAATGAATAGCACATTTTCCCCTAGAAGGACATTCTGATCTGTTCTCACAGTTGATTGCTGATAGACGTCTTGTTCCAAGGATTGTGCGTAATGTAACAGTGTGAACATAATGCTCAGACTTTAATTATTTCATGTAGCTAAGACCGAACCCGATCTCATGCATGCTAGGCAAACAGTCTCCCAAGGAGCTGCATTCCCAGCCCCTAATACTCAGACTTTCAGAAGGTAAATAACTTCTTTAGGTATGGTATTGTTATGGTTTGGGGCTAATTTTTGCAAGGGGGACAATATAATACAGGACACATAGTTTGTAAGATTATTTATAATGGTCACCCAAAGAATGATAAACAAAAGAGTATAGGGAATCTGTCCACAGACTATAGACCAAGAATCCAGCTGAGGGCCTGGATCCCACAGAAATGTCCTGCATGAGTCCAGCTGAGGACCTAGAGCCCATAACAGTGCCTCCCACGAGGGCAACTGGAGGCCCAGAGTCCGTAACAATATCTCTTGCAGGCCTGTTTCACAGATCTGTGCTGCGAAGGCCCAAAGGTCAGTGCTGGAATCTAGGAGGTCTGTGCCAGCAGACTGAAGGATCTGTGCTAGCAGGGATCCTGCACTGGAGCCAGGAAGTGACGCTCAGAAGAACCAGAGCTCCCCCGAAAGGTACCACAGCCATCCTCAGCAACAGTGAAGTCCCGAGCTCCTCCGATGATTAAGATGGCCGAGTTCCCGTCAGGAAAGCCAATGCAGCAAGCTTCTCCAGGAGACTGAGGTATGCACCATCTTCTCCTCTGTAGCCAGACAGTGATGTTCAAAATGAGGACCAGGAGCTGGGGATTTAGCTCAGTGGCAAAGCACCTGCCTGGCAAGCGCAAGGTCGTGAGTTCAGTTCCCGGTACTGGAGAAAAACAAAACAAAAAAACAAAAACAAAACAAAACAAAGTGAGGACCAGAGCTCCCCCAAAGTGAACCAAAGCCATTCTCAGGGCCAACAAGGTCCCTAGCTGGTTTCATCTGGAGGATGAAAACGGCCAAGTTCATCAGGAAAGCCAGCATGACGAGCTCCTCCAAAACAGTCAACGGCTTCTTACAGCTTCCGCCAGCTCCCAACAGCCTAACTTCTTCTCCAGGTCTGTCTCTTATGCTGCTGGCAACAATCCCCAGCTGGGCCTCCCACACCCAGAACCACACTTACTCAGTTCAGCTGGGGGTTATAAGTTGACCACCAGTTGTCAATCCACTACAGGTATCAAGCTAGAATTCTAAACAGAGCTGTAAATCAAATACATTATTTTCAAAAATCTAGACATGCTTATTGGAGGTGAGCTCAAAAGCAGTGCTTAGGTGTGTTCTCAGCTGGTTAGGTGAAACATTTAAAGATCTTCCCTTTTCTCTTTCTTTCTTTCTTTCTTTCTTTCTTTCTTTCTTTCTTTCTTTCTTTCTTTCTTTCTTTCTTTTCTTTCTTTCCTTCTGATATTGGGAATTGAACCCAGGGCCTTTGCATGCAGCTATAATACTAGTCTTTTAAATTCTTTTCTTTCCTTTCCTTTCCTTTTCTTTCTTCTGAGACAGGGTCTTACCAAGTTGTGCCAGCTGGGCTCAATCTTCCAATCCTCCTGCCTCAGCCTTCCAGAGTGCTGGGATTAGAGGCATATACCCTCATGCTTGCCTAGCAGTGTGGGAAGGAAGGGTGCCTGGACATGGTTCATGAGGAATATAGTCCTGGACCAAGACCAGCAGACAGCTACCATCCCACAGGAAGGGAATTCTGTATCAGTTACTTAGACATCATCTTTAATCTTTCTGTGCTCAAGCTCTAAACTCTGAAAAGAGAGAGAAATAGCATTGCTAACTGTGTCTCTTGGGTTGTTCGCCATCTCCTAACTAAAGTTCCTGCCACCTTTAAGGTTTTTAGAAACAAGTTGCTAAAGGAAGTGGATATTTGGGGCAGTCGGATCTTACAGGTTTGACCTGCAGTCTTTCTGGGAAGTCTGGTGGAGGGGGGAAAAGGTTCCAGGAGAGTGACGCCTCCCATGCCTTAGATGTGCATTGATAAAAGAGACATAATAGGGTGGTTGTGGAATAGTTAAATGAGAGAATGCATGAAAATCTTGGTGAAAGAGACAGCTATGGGCTGTCTGAGCCATTTTTTTTCTCCTGGTACAACCATGAGCCCACATCCCAGCCTTTGCAGTTAGACACAACTGTGGGATGAATTCTGCCCAATAGATGAACATTGTCTGATCCCACGGGCGACACTCCGTGCTTGCTTCCTCTGTGGGTGTCTGGAGTGGACACAGCTCTCGTGCTGAAGATGGTGAAGCCACAGGAAGGAACTTGAGCACCCACATCCCAGAGTAAAGTCGGGAGAATAAACTGCCCAACTGCTTACCCGGAATCGATATGAGGCGAATGACAAATAAACTGTGTTGGAATATGAGCTTGAGATTTTACGATTTAGCTGCTGGTGTTTATTTGCGAGTGCTTAGGTTAACTCAGCCCAGTGCCTGACTACCTGCTCAATAGTAATGAAGCATAAGCAGTGAAGGCCAGATAGAAAATGGCAAGAGAGCCGTAGATGGATTTCACACCACACTACTCTCTCTCTCCTGTTCTTTGTGTGTGTGTCTTTTCGAAACAGGGTCTTGCTTTGTAGTTCAGGCTGGCCTTGAGCTCACTTTGTAGCCCAGGCTGGTCTCACTCGAAGTGATCCTCCTGCCTCAGCCTCCTGAGTGCTGGGATTACAAGCATGTGCCACCATGCTCGGCTCCCTCTCTCTCTCTCTCCCTCTCTCTCTTTGTCTCTCTCTCTATATATATATATTTATTTTTTGGGGGGTCTGTGGATTTTAATACAAGCTGCTTTTAAAAAAATTTATTTTTTGAGACAGGGCCTTGCCATATTGCTCAGGCTAGTTTGGAACTTGAGAGTTCAAGCCATCCTCCTGCCTCAGCTTCCTAAGTAGCTGAGACAACAGGCCTGTTGCCACCACACCCAGCCAAGTGACTGTATTTTTCTCCTGAAGCTCATCCTAGCTAGAAGCTCATGAATGGCTTAGAAATCTAAGTTTGGGTTTGTGTTTTTTTTTTTTTTTTTTTTTTCCGGTACCAGGAATTGAACTCCTGACCTTGCGCTTGCCAGGCAGGTGCTGTGCTGCTGAGCTAAATCCCCAGCCCCTCCTGATAGGTTTGTGAACCTGGGTTCACGGACCTACATATGTCAGGGGACGAATAGACTTTTTCTCCCCCGTCTCAAACAAAAAGGGCTATGTTTCTGTTCTTCACTCTGATTAAACCAGGTCTTACGGTCACCAGTGAGGGTGACCAGAGAAATGTCCCAGGACTGCAGAGTACTGAGGTGAAAGGTAAATAGGCTCAGGCTGTTCAGGACCTAGAGCTAAACGGTCACCACCTCCGGCCACAGTGAGGCACAGACAGGGGGCCGCTCCCTCAAGGGAACTCCGAGTACTTTTCGAAGGGGGAGAGCGGGGAGGACGAATCTCAGTCAGTCCGGTTGCCCACTGCACCTGCTGCTGCTTTGTCTTCTGCGAACCATGATTGCTTGGCTCTTCTTGCGATGGCAGCTCCTGAACTTGACTTATAATCCCCAGACTTTGTTCTACTCCCCACCTACTTCTCTGGTTCTGTTCATACAAGAGGGCTGTTCCTCTCAGAAGGTGGAGTTGTCCCCAGAGCCCCGTCTTTCCTATCCAAAACATCAAGGCCATAAATTTGCCCACATCTCATCCCAGCGCTTGGGAGGCTGAGTCAGGAGGATTGCTGTGAGTCTGAGGTCAGCCTGGGCTACATAGTGAGTTCAAGGCCGGCCTGAAACATAGTGAGATGCTATCTCAAAACAAACACCAAGAGAAAGAAAGAAAGAAAGAAAAAAAAACACCAGAGCATCAAGACCATGATAAAAAAGACCCTGCTAGAAAGCAGAAAACAAAGACCAGAGGAACAATAGGACTTCTAGTCTCCTAAAAGCATGGTCTTGTGGGGACAAAGCCAGAACTGTCCACAGAAGTCACCTGGTCACCATGGATCTAGTTTAGCATAGGCAAAGTGCATAGGAAAATCAGGCTGGCAGGACTGATGGCCCTGGGCACACAGTCAAGGGGAGAGTGTGCCCTTTTACTTGGATGTGACGTACTGTTTACAAAGGACAGGGTCCCTGTGGCCAGCAGAAAGGGGACAGTCAAGGCCAGGACACATGGGACAGAGAGGGAGGAAGAGAAGGAGAGGGAGGGAGAGAGAGAGAGAAGAAAAAGCAAATATCAAGATTTCCCTATCTCACAGGACATGGCCGTATACATCTGTAATCCTAGTGCTCCGGGAGGCTGAGGCAGGATTTCCTAAGTTCAAGCCTAGCCCGGGCAAAATAGCTATTGAACGAGACCCTCTCTCAAAATAAAGAGGGCCTGGGGATGTGGCTGAGCGCAGAGGTGATTTCTCTCAGCGGGAGTCAAGCACCTTCTGTTCTGTGCAGGAGCTCGAGGCATTCCTGGGCCATTTACTGAGCTTGGTTAGGGACTGTGCTGGCCTTGAGGTATCCTGACGAACACGCTGTCCCTGCCCACACAGAGGCTACCGAGGACGAGGCAGGTGTCCGTCCAGTCTCCCTGGGCTTTGGGAAGCAGAAGCGACCTCGCACACTTGTTGGAAGAGTACTGGAGGCTCTTGGAGAACTCGCAGAGAAGAAGGGAGCGGGAGAGCTTGGGGCCCCCAGCAGCCTGCTAACCGTCCCCTTTCACAGTGCTATTCTTAGCTAGAAGGGGTTTCTGTCTGACTCATTTCCAGAGCCAGAGGGAGTGTCGGAGTGGCTTACGCAGCAGTCGGACGTGGTGGGCCCATTCTTGTGAATGGGGTTTCCTAAGAGGGGCAGAAGAGGAGAATCTGGACCCTCTCTGTTTATGGACGAGGAAGTAGCTGAGTGGCCAGAAACGACAGCACAGTGTCACTGTGTCCTCAGCGCCATGCTGGGGAGACATGGAATTGGGTGGGAGTCTTGTCAAGACAGTCAGCAGGCAAGGGTTAGAAACCCAGCTTCACCAGCTTAGGAAACAAAGGGAATTTATCAAAAGGCTCACACTGAGAAGGGTGAAGGGTAGGTGGACCCAGGGTCACTGGGACCAGCAATTCTGATGCTACTAAGTCTTTCTTTTTTTTAGGTTTTTGGTACCAGAAATGAAACTCAGGACCCTGCGTTGGGCTTGCCAGTCAGGTGTTTATGCTGCTGAGCTAATATCCCCAGCCCTCTTTTTTAGCTTTTTCTCAGTCTCTCATCTCTGCTTCTATGTTGTCAATATCTTAATATCTTTTTTTGCTGTTGTTATTTGGGATTAACCCAGGGATTTTACATTCAGCTACATCCCTAGCCATTATTATTATTATTTTTTAAACTTTGAGATAGATTCTCACCAAGTCACTAAGTTTCCCAGGCTAAGTTTGAATTTGAGATCCTCCTGCTTCAGCCTCCCAGAGTGCTGCAATTACAGGCATGCACTGCCACGCCCAGCCAGTGTGTTGTTAAGATCTTTCTGTTCTAGAAGTAGGAAATATGGCCACTGCGGCTCCTGAGTCCCACATCTTCTGATCTTACCGCCAGACAATAAGTCTCTTTGCAGTCCTAGGGAATGACCTGATGGGTTGGCTTTAGGTACGAGGCCACCTCTCACTTCTCTGGTTATACAAAGAATGGTAGAAGTGCAGAACCATATTTCCCATTAACACTGCATGATGATGAAATGACCAACCCAAATGCTACTGAGCGCTGACAATTATTACCCCTCCCCTAGACACGCAGTGCCCATAACTACTTCTCTCCAAATTAGTGGCTCAAAATGATAATGAACTTTTATGATTGCACGTCATCTCTGTGGTTGGAAATTCGGGGCCGGTTTACTTGAGTGGTTCTGGCTCAGGATCCCTGGTGAAGTTGCAGCTCAAGGTGTTGCTAGAGGTGCAGTCACCCCAGGCCTCGCTGGCACCCTACCCCAGATGCGACAGGACACGGTGACTGCTTTCTTCAGGACCAGCAATCCCACGGTGCAAGGTACAACCCCAGGGTGTTGACAGTCAGTCACACTCTCCCCGGCCTGCGGTAGCCTTTCACACCACACACACACACACACACACACACACACACACACACACACACGCTGTTCCATGTGGGAGAAGCGACCCAAGGAGCTGATCCCCGAGGAGAGGATCAGTAGGGGCCTCATCTTGGAGACTGGCGACCACACTCCCCAAAGCACATCTCCCCGTAGAAATGGGATGTTAAGGGTTACATGAAGAGAAGGCCTTGCAGTCAGGCCTGTTTGAGGAAAGCTGGGTTGAACTGGTTTCCTGCTTGCAGTCTTTCCATAGTTTTTAGTGCACTGATGCTGACTTTGAACTTTTGCTGGAAGGAGTGATCAGTCCCAATCACACAACTTCCTTCTCGTTCCCCAAATTTTCCACAGGCAAGGCCTTCTCCTCTCCTCCTCCCCGTTTCCTCCCCTCGGAGAGCTTATAGGGGTGCTGCCTGTCTCCTGCTACAAATGCAAGGCCCCTGCAGAGGCCAGCTTGGAGTTAGTCATTCCTGACCTTCCAAAGGCTTCCTGTTTGGGCCAGGCACGTCCTGAGACCGAGGAGTGACTAAAGAGTGAAGGAACATATTTTCTCCTGAGGCGTGTCTCCGACTCTGAGGCGGTCCTGCTCCGCATGGCCACCTTGGTGTCGGGTGATGAGTCACACCGTGCCACACACTGGCGCCAGGGAGCATTCATACGTGAACGTTTAGGCCGCTGCTTTAGAGTACATCTGTGGGTGGAAGCACAAGGTACGGGTAGGTTAGTGACATCTTGTGCTTTGAATTTTTGCCAAAAACATTCAGTTTCCAGTTTCTAGAACTTTCCCCATCTCCTCTTATTTTAGTGTTTTTTTTTCCCTATAGTTTAGCCTAATTTCTCATAGCAGTGACTTAATTTATTTGGAGTATGTTATTACATCTCTGTGAGCCACTCACACCCTCTTGAATTATTTATCTCAGTGTAAACAGGGAGGTGTGATGCATGTGACGGCTCCTGCACCATATGTGTTTATGGAAACGTGCTCACTGACATGTCATTTCCAAACACAGCAGCTGGTCCTATGCATCTTTTATAACATTTTGCGTCAGGCCCGTGTAATGCTTGGCCTCCGTTCTCTGATGATTTTTTTCATTTAGGATCATTTACTGTCGTGTATTTTTGATAAACAATAATTTTTAATATTGGGAAAAACAAAATGGATCTAAATTAAAAATGAGAAGGATCAATAAAACCAGTAACAATGTCTTCCCTGAGTTCTTTGATTTCCATTAGGCAGCACATGCTTTTCATAGTTATTATTTTACTTTTTTAATTTTAACTTTTATTAATCTGTGTTTTCAGTGCATAATGATTACATTCATTGTGGGGAGTTGGTGTGTGTACATAACATGTCTTAATTTTTTTTATGTCCCCTGCAAATTGGTCCCCTTCCCATTTGCAGAAGATATATCTCCCTGTTTCCTATTATGTATCTTTTTTTTGTTTGTTTTTTTGAGACAGGGTCTCACTATGCAGTTCAGGCTGGGCTTGAGCTCACTTTATAGCCCAGGTTGGTCTCGAACTCACAATGATCCTCCTGCCTCAGCCTCCCGAGTGCTGGGATGACAGGTGTGTGCCACCACACCCGGCCCTATTATGTATCTTTTATTTTGCTTTTTATTTATACTTTGAGTTTCTCATAGAAACCATTAGACATTTAAAGTCATGTGTCTGACTTACTTCTCTCTCTTTTTTTCTTTTTTTGGCTTTTTGAGACAGAGTCTCACTATGCATTTCAGGCTGGCCTTGAGCTCACTTTGTAGCCCAGGATGGTCTCGAACTCGAAAAGATCCTCCTGCCTCAGCCTCCTGAGTGCTGGGATTACAGGTGTGTGCCACCACGTCCGGCTTGACTGACTTCTCTTAACCCTATGATCTCAAGGTGTTTCCATTTTCCTACAAATGACTCAAATTTATCCTTCTTTATGGCAGAGTAGTGCTCTATTGTGTATAAATACCCCATTGTCTTTATCCACTGATCTCTTGATAGACATACAGGCTGCTTCCAAGATTTAGCTATTATGAATTGGCAGCACACACTTTTTAAAAGAGCTGAGGGTGAGGAGTGTTTGGTGGTAGAGCAATCCTCACCTCACAGTGGGGCCAGCCCTCACTGAAAAGTGAAACAGAGCAACAAAGTAAATGAACAAAGTGTTGCGGCATACCTGCTTATTTAATGGAGTCACCCTTGGAGGCCCGGCGCAGAGACAAGCAAGTTTATTAGCTGGCGGTGGGCGCCCAGTATGTGACTGAGCACAGACTCTGAAGAGCAGGAGGTGAGAATATTTATACGGTTGTAGTTCCGGGTCTGGGGCGGTGATTAGGTTTTTTCTGATATGATTTAGTGCAGCTACAGAAATACTCCTACAAAGCGTGGGCTTAGCTTGTGACAAAGGAACAGAGGTGTTTGACATTTTACGTAGGGAACAAGTGGTTTTATTTATTTATTTATTTATTTTTGGTTTTTCTCCGGTACCAGGAACCGAACTCATGACCTTGCGCTTGCCAGGCAGGCGCTTTGCCGCTGAGCTAAATCCCCAGCCCCCTGGGGACAAGTGGTTTTATGACAGAGCATGGGGTGGTATCGGGTTAGGTAACTGTGACAACATTTGCAAGAAACAAACTTAGGGAAACAGAAATTTAAGCTTTAAAATGGCACTAGAGTACAAAATGGCATAGACTTGGTTCTCTTTCCCATATCAAAACAAACAAAAAAAAGAGCTGAAAGTGGTACATTTAGAAGAGCAAAGTCTACTGAGTATTATCTCACATGGAAAAATCCAAGTTTACTCACCCCATGATTCACGAGGTAGTCTAGGTCTCATAAAATCTGTGACAATAAATAAAATGCTCCCCTCCCTGCTTCTTGTCTGGACTGGGAGTTTGGGCCCACTGTGGGTTCCTGAAGCACACGCTGGCTCCCTGTTTGAGGTGCTCTCAGGCAGCCTGCCTTCCTGCCCCAAGTGGACTTTCACAGTTCACACATCACCTAATGGTGTCTTTAAAACTGCAAATCCATCTTACCATTTGTGGAGAAGGACATTCTCTGATTGGAACTCATTGAGGACACAATGATTTCTTTAACCTTGAGTTTAGGATCCTCCTGTCTCAGCCTCTTGAGTGCTGGGATTATAGGTGTGTCTTGGTGCTGGGATTACAGGCATGTCTTGGATTACATGTGAGAAAGGTAATCCTTTATTATCCTTGCTAAAATGTTTGGTATCTGCCCATTTGTCCTAGCTACGTCCTTGGTTCTCGCTCAATAAAAGGTGACTGAATTTGGCATTTGGGCTGTAAGCCCCCTGATTCCAGAATTTTTGTGTCTCTTAGTTTTTTTTTTTTTCTTACTTTTCTTTTCATCTGCAGGCACCTTGTTCTTGGGACCTGACACCCTGAATAGAAGGACAACCACTCTTTGTTGTCTGCCTGGAAGGAAAACTTAATAAACCCCCAAGGACCTGTATGGACACAGCTGCTGATTTCAGAAAACAATGTTAAATTAAACAATGAAATAAGCTAGTGTTCATCGATCTTCCTAAAGTAGCACTTGAAATAATCTGTTATTAATTACATTTCTTGAGTTCTCAAAACTGGAGAATCAGGTCTCTCTAGAGGAATTTACTTCTGGCTTTTCTATAGCATACGCTGGTTCAAATGCAGAAGATGAAGCACAATCATATCAATTGTAAAAGCCGATGATTTTGAAACCAGAGAAGGGGCCATGTACCTACAAATGTTGGACACCGAAGTCTGCCTCCGGAGTGCGGTTTCCAAAGCACTGATGAACAGGATGCAAAATGATCTTAGACCTTGTATGGGTCAATTCGCAAAGAAATTTTTCTTTGGTGCTGGGGATCAAACCTAGCACGTGTGTGCTAAGTGGGCATTGTACACTCCGACAGTCCAACTTTCAGAAAATTTCAACATGACATATTTATTGTACAGGGTTGGATAATGTGCTTTTCCAATTTATGGTCCATGTAGAACCTCAGAACACAACATTACCTGGAAGTAGGTTTTTTGCAGGTGTGATTAAATGGGATCTCTACAAGAAATAATACCGGATTATTCTCTTCTCCTTCTCTTCTCTTCTCTTCTCTTCTCTTCTCTTCTCTTCTCTTCTCTTCCCTTCCTTTTCTTTTCTTCTTTTCTTTCTCCTCTCTTCCCTTCCCTTCCTTTTCCTCCCCTCCCCTCTTCTTCTTCCTCTTCATCACCTAGTTTGCAGTAACTTATTTTTGTAATCCTAGGAAATGAATATACTTTAAAAGATGTCTTAAACAGCTACATCTGGTATATAAAATCTGTGCTTTCATGACTTTTACTGGTTTGGCTAATGGTCCCCAAATTTACTTAGGTAGCAAAAAAAATATTGATTTAAATACATATCTCTCTATATATTCCCACAGGACATAGGAAACTGTTATAGAAATAGTGTGGATGGTTCATGGATAGAGGACCCACTGGGCAAACCTCGCTGCTCCAACAGCCTGGAAGGGCGTCGCGGAATCCTGGCCAACCCTTGTCTCCGTCTCTCACCAGCTCTGTGACTTCGGGCGCAGCATGAGTCATGGCTCTGTCTTCCACAGCAGTAAAATGGGGAAAATGAGAAGCATTTCACAGAACTTCTATGGGGATTGAATTCTTTTGTCTTCAGCCGTGAAACACTGAAAGCTAAGTTACCTGAACCAGCTTGGCTGATGTAGGGTGGGGCTCCTGGCAGCCGGGTTGAGGTACAAAATGACTTTTTTTTTTTTGTTTTTTTTTTTTTTTTTTTTGAGACAGGGTCTCGCTATGCAGTTCAGGCTGGCCTTGAGCTCACTTTGTAGCCCAGGCTGGTCTCGAACTTGCAGCAATCGTCCTGCCTCAGCCTCACGAATGCTGGGATTACAGGCATGCGCCACTACACCCGGCCAAAATGTCATTTTGTAACCAGTGCTCTCAACTACGAGTTGCAGGCGAGCAATGCGGGAAGTGAGCGCCGCAAAGCCGTAGGGACTGATACACAGGGCTCTGGTAAAGTCAGCTTCCGGTTTTTTCACCGTTGTACGCATTGTACGAGCTATGATGGCTTTGACTGCTCCCTCTTTTCAGTACTGATATGTTCCTGCTCCGGTATGAACTGCTGAATCATCGTGGTGGTTTGACACGGCGGAAGCCCCAAAACAACAGCCGATCTTCCAAACGACCACTCCCCGGCTTCTCCCCTCAGCCCTGAATACAACTTCCTCTTCCCCTTCCCGTGCGCGGGAGGGAAGACCCAATCAGCTCCTGACGCGTCACTGAGCCCGCCCCTCAAGCTCCGCCTCTAGCCAGGTCCTCATAAACCCCCAGCCTCTTTTGTCTGCCGCAGACCTCTCTTCTCTAGTCTGGAGTAAAGGCTTTCTTCCCTCTTTGCTTGTTTCTTCTGCGCCAAAAACCTAACAGTACTACCACCTCAGAGTTCATAAAAGTGAGCTCAAGGCCAGCCTGAACTGCATAGCGAGACCCTGTCTCAAAAAAAAAAAAAAGACCAAAAAAGTCATTTTGTACCTCAACCCAGCTGCCGGGAGCCCCACCCTACATCAGCCAAGCTGGTTCAGGTGTACTCTGACACGTCTTAGATGGGTGTGCTTTAAGAAAGTTCGGAGAAATTTTGCAAATTCCTTGCTGATCTCTAGAAACATGCTAGGATGGTTTACTAAGCAGAAGACATTTATCAGAGACTATTGTGATCACCGAGGGTCACACGGATTTGCTGGGGCTCAGAATGATCTGGACAAACTGACTAAGCCCTTGGTGGCACCAGCAAGGAGAAATGGAGCTCACGTCCTGACGTCTGTTGGTACAGCCCATAAGTGGGCATCATGCTGAGTGCCCTCTCACCAGCCAGCCAGCCCTGAAACTCCTTTTTTTTTTTTTTTTTTTTTTTGAGACAGGGACTTGCCATGTAATTTAGGAGGCTGGCCTTGAACTCACTGTGTAGCCCAGGCTAGCCTGGAACTTGCAGTGATCTTCCTGCCTCAGCCTCCCTAGTGCTGGGATTACAGGCATGGGCCACCACCTCAGGCATCCCTGAAACTCTTGACGCAGGTACTATAGTTAACATTATTATTTTTCAGGTGGGAAAACAGGCTTGGAGAAGTGAAGTAACTTGGTCTAGATGGGATAAGTGGAGGTTAAGTAAGGCAGTCTTTCTCTAGAGTTTGCACTTTTTTTTTTCCGTTTGGTACTGGGGATCAAACTCAGGCACTCCACCACTGAGTTACAACTGCACTCCTTTTCATTTTTCCTTTTTGAGACAGTCTCACTAAGCTGTCCAGGCTGGCCTTGAACTTGTGATCCTCCTGCCTCAGCCTCTTGAGTAGCTGGGATTACAGGTGTGCACCCATACTTAGGGTTGTAGCTTGCGCTTTTAATCTCCATACTGTGCTGTGTAGAAGTTTAAAAAATGTAGAAGTAGGGCTGGGGGTATGGCTCTGTGGTAAAGCACTTGCCTAGCTTGGGCCAGGTCCTACTTTCCTCCCCCAGCACTGAAAAAAAAAAAAAGCCTCCCCCCCAAAAAAACACAGTGATAGAAAAAGAACTTGGTCACTGGTAGGTCTTATTACAAACACATCTCTGCCACTTCGCAGGTATTTGACCTCGGGTGAGCTCTTAGAACTATGAATTCCAAATGAATATACCTCCTAGAATTCTTGGGGGTTGAAATAAGATAGTGTCTCACCATAAAATGGGGGCATGAGACACAACCAGCATTGTCCCAAATATTTTTCCTAAACCAGCAGTGTACTTAATCTTCACAACAACCTGCCGAGGCAGGTATGCTCATCCTCCTTATTTTACAGGTGAGAAAACTAAGGTTTTGAGAGATTTACCGAAGATGACACGGTTGGCGTGTGACAGAGCTGCTGTTCGAACTCAGGCAGTCTGACTCCAGGGCGCAGACTCTCATGTGCTGTGACTGTCCTCCTCCCCCACATGGAGAAGCCTTGGAGGATGGAGTGGAAACAATTTGAGGAGTCCTACAAGTGTAACAGCCGGTGAAAAAGTCAGCTCAGATTGAGGGTGCCTTCGTACCAGGATGGTTTCTCCTTTACGTTTTAACATAGATTTTGCTCATTTTAGACATGCTGTAGATTTTTATGTGAGCCTTATTCCTACCTTTCTGAAAAGACTAATTAGCCCATGTAATTGCCTTGGATTTCTACACATATATCCCCCTGGCCCTGACTGGTAGTAAGTGAGGCAGTGTTCACTAGAGGTGATAAATGTATGTATTGTTATACCTTGTTCCTGAGTTTTGTGAAGACGTGGTCTAATATTTTACGTCACAATATTTGGAGATTACGAACAGGATGATTATTGAGGAGTTCTAGGTACATAGTGATCATTAATTTCTTTCTTTTTTTTTTGTCTTTTTGAGACAGGGTCTTGCTATGCAGTTCAGGCTGGCCTTGAGCTCACTTTGTAGCGCAGACTGGCCTGGAACTCCCAGGGATCCTCCTACCTCAGCCTCCCAAGTGCTGGGATTACAGGTGTGTGCCACTATGCCTGGCCACCAAATGTATCTCAAACAAAGAACAAAAGAAAAAAATGAGACAAATGAAAAAACAAATAGAAAAACTACATATTACAGTGCTGGGAATTGAACCCAGAGCCTCATACATGCTAGGCAAGTGCTTTATCTCTGAGCTATATCCCCTGCTCTAAAACCACATTTTTTTTTTTTAAAGAAAAGGTACAATAGGGTCCACTCACTTTAAAACACCAAGGGGAGAAATTTTGAGAATCTCAATATAAAAGACTGAGAAGTCATTCACCAAATATTTAGATTCCCATGCGTCTCTTTCATCAACTGAGAGTTTAGCATGAGAGCAGCAGAGCTTCCAGGGCCTTGCACACTGCTGAAAACCGGAAGGGAGCACATCATCAACGCCTCACGGTCGGGTTTGGAGGGGGGGGATGTAGGTAACTCTCTGTGTTGCCCCTCCCAGCTCCCCCTCCCAGACGGGAAGACTTAGCCTCCTGCTGGTGGGATTGGATAAACCTGGCTAACACTCTCCAGCTGCTACCTCTGTAGCAGAGGAGTTGCCCATAGCCGCAGAGGACGCTGCTCCAGGTTGGGCCCAATGCCCTCCCCCAGTGCAGGGCAGGTTGCAAGGGCTCTTTCAGTTTCAGGATCCTGGCAGAGTGGCTGAGGCCATATGACTCATACTGGTCAATAAAATGTGAGTAAATGTTAGGTGTTACTTCCTGGTGGAAACTTTGTACTTTGTCTTGTACTTCTCCTCTGGGACGTGTGGAAACACTGGATTATAACCAAAATGACCTTCCCAGAACTTTGAACTTGCTGTGTTCCTGACTAGACAGTAGTATTTGAAGGAAGGAAAGAGAGAGAGAGAGTGTACCTATACAAAAGGAAAGAGACAGTTATTCTAGTCTCAGCCTTACGAGGATAACCATAATAAATAAATATAAACTCAGGACAGCGTTCCTGGAGAGATTAAGTATGTCAGTCATGTTGGTGGCCCCATGTATAGTTCATTTTGTGGGAGGGATCTATGAGTAGTGCCACTTGTCTCAGAGAATGGCATTTGTACAATTTAGAAATTTATATGGGTGACATGTTTAGACAATTATTTAAGGTATCCTTTCTTTTTCAGCAGATTCAAATGCTTTTGAGTTTTGCTTTGTCATGGCAGAGATGGATGTGAGCTTTGCGGAATGCTGATTTCACTTCTTCCAGTGACAGCCATATGTAGTTCTTTACTAGGATGACTGTACCACAGCTCTTGCTTTGGAATTGCCGAGGCCAAGGGTGTGTGTTACGGTTTGGACTTGAAATGTCCTCCAGAAGGCTCATGTGTTGAAGGCTTAATTCCTAGTGCAGGAATGTTCACAGGTGGGGCCTAGAGTGGTGATCAGATCAGGAGGAAGGTGATCCTACCAATGGATTAATCCACTGAAGTGTTCATAGCTTAATGGGCTATGAGGTAGAGGAAGTAAATCAATGGGGGTGTAACTTTGAAGGGCATATCTTGTCCCACGCCCCTTCCTGCCAGGCTCCTTTCTGTGTTTTCAACCATGAGTTAAGTGGCTTTGCTCTACTGCACCCTTCTGCCATGATGTTTCTGTCTTTCCACAGGCCAAGAAACATGGAACCACCTGACCATGGACTGAAACCCCTGAAACCATGAACCAAATGAAACCTTTCCTCCTTAATGTTCTCATTCTCAGGTATTTTGTTACAACAATAGAAAGCTGATGAGCATCATATTTGAACTTTGGTCCATGGGCCACATCCAACCTGTTGCCTGTTTTTAGGTTGTGAAATATCACCTTATACTTAAATTTTACTTAAATTAATATTATATTCATTATTTTATTTATTTATTTTTTGTCTTTTTGAGACAGGGTCTTGCTAGGCAGTTCAGGCTTGCCTTGAGCTTACTGTGTAGCCCCGGCTGGCCTCAAACTCACAACAATCCTCCTGCCTTAGCCTCCTGAGTGCTGAGATTATAGGCATGTGCCACCATGCTTGGCTATTATATTCCTTAATAGATATAATGCCTTTTACATTTTTAAATGGTTAAAAAATTAAAAGTATAATACTTAATGGTACATAAAATGATATGAAATCCAATTTTGATGTCCATGAACAATGTTTTTTGGCACACAGCCATATCCATTCATTTCTATGTTGCTTGTGGTTTCTTTTGTTCTTCAAGGCAGGGTTGAATGGTGGCAACAAAGATTCTATGGCCCACAAAAGCGAGGCTACTTACTAGTGGGCCCTTTACAGGAAAAGTGTGCTGACCATTGTTACATAGCTTAGACAAATGAGCTTCTTCTCCTTTACCAGACTCTTGAGTTGAAGTTGTTGCTGATACCTCTGATGTGTTCCTACAGGCTGCTGGAAATCAGTAATTCCACAATGTGCTCCTCTTTGGACCTGTAGTTCTTCTTTTTTTTTGTGACAAGGTCTCACTATGCAATTCAGGCTGGCCTTGAGCTTACTTGGTAGTCCAGGTTGGCCTCGAACTCGCAATGATCCTCCTGCCTCAGCCTCCTGAGTGCTGGGATTACAGGCATGCGCCACCATGCCTGGCAGCTGTATTTCTTTTTTCTGGACCTAACTTCTGAATACTTCAAGGAGCAAAGCCACTTTCTTCATCACCCCTCTGTCTGTGATGAGCAGGTCCATCTTCCTCCATGGTTCCCTGGGTCCTCTGAGGGAAGTCAGCTGAATTTTTAAAAAATGGAAATCTAAGCTTCTCTTTTTTTTTTTTTTTTCCCTCCGGTACCGGGAACTGAACTCATGACCTTGCGCTTGCCAGGCAGGCGCTTTTGCCGCTGAGCTAAATCCCCAGCCCCTAAGCTTCTTAATTTATATCTTTTCTTCTCTACATAAGCAAGGCTAATGAGGATGGATCAGAGTGTCTTTATTTTATCTTTTTTTTTTTTCTCCCTGGATCAGACTTCTCTATGTCTGAAATACTGTCCTAGATTTTTCTCTTTTGGCTTTTATACCTAATGAAAGAATTGAAATTAGTGAGTTTTGGCTTTGTCTAAAGCATTCATTGTCTATAAGCTTCTTATCTTGTGTGCCTTCGACCTCCTCAAATGTGTAATCCTGTATCTGAGAAATAGTCTCCCATAAAATCTCCTGGCTTATTTCCTCAGAACAAAAGCAATTTAAAAAAAAATAAGCATGTCAGGCTGCATGTGTAGCTCAGTGGTAGAGTGCTTATCTAGCCTGTGTAAGGCCCTCGAATTGGTCCCCAGCTTTGCACAAAATAAACAAACACAACCATGTCTTGAAACTTGGTGGGGTTTTAGGATTCTTAAAATATCTGTCCCAGTCTTCCTTTTCAACCCACCTAGATATTCTGGCAAAATTGCCTCGTGTAGCAGTCCCACTCTTTATAGAGTGGCTCCCTGATTCCCCTCCCAATGGACTTGAACAACTGTAGCAGGTACTTCAGAGGGTTTTCCTGACCTTTGAGGTGCATCAGTTTGCTAGGGCTGTTGTAGCACGGCACCATATGTTGTTCTCATTCTGGAGGCCAGAAGTGGGCTTGTAAAGGTTGGTTCATTCCAAGGGCTGTGAGGGGAGGATGTATTCCAGGTCATAGCTTGTAGATGGCTGTCTTCTCCATGCATCTCTTTATACCATCTTCTTTCTCTACATGTTTGTGCCTGTGTGCTAGTCACATTCCGGTCACTGGGACAGAAAGCCTGACATCCACTGCTGGAAGGAGGAGAGCTTTATTTTGTCTCATGCTTTCAGCAATTCAGGCCATGGCTGGCTGGCTCCAAAGCAGAAAAGGCATGGTGGAAGGACATGGTGGAGGAAAATTGCTCAACCCATGGCAGTGGCAGTAATGAGAGAGAGAGAGGGGAGAGAGAGAGAGAGAGAGGGGAGAGAGAGAGAGAGAGAGAGAGAGGGAGAGGGAGAGGGAGAGGGAGAGGGAGAGGGAGAAGAGAGAGAGGAGTGAGAGAGGGAGAGAGAAAGAAAAAGAGAGAGAAAGATTTTGAGAAGCATAACTTTGGAGAGGAGCAGAACTTTGGCCTGCTGAATTAATACCAGCTGTAAATACCAGATGCTATAAGAAAAAAGGCCAATTCTCTTTGGCCCGTGTACATTTGACTGCCTTTTATAATTTCAAGTACTAGCTTGCTGTCCTTGCCAAGAATGAAGAGAGGAAAAATGATTCCACTTATGTTTAGTAGTGTTGTAAAATGTAGTTATGAGAGGAGGGAGGGAGAGAGAGGGACGGACAGAGAGGGAGGGAGGGAGAGGGAGAGAGAGAGGGAGAGAAAGAGACCTGGAGAGAATACACCCTTCTGCTTGTGCCCCTGTTATCCACCTATTGTGACCAGGCCGCACCTCCTAACAGTGCATTCAGCTCTGAGGTCCTCCAAGGACTAACCCACTGATGAGTATAGTGCTCTCATGATTCAGTCACCTTTTTGAAAAAAGCCCCATCTCTGAACACACAAGACTTCTGGGGGCATTTTAGATCTAAACCATAGCAGTTTCTGTGCACATTTCCTTTCTTTTTGTAAGATCTCTCTACTCTACTATGACTTCATTTTAACCAGTTGCAACCCTGCTTTCAAATTAGGTCACAAAGCCGGGCGTGGTGGTGTACACTTGTAATCCCAGCACTCAGGAGGCTGAGGCAGGAGGACTGTTGCGAGTTCGAGACCAGCACGGGCTACAAAGTGATCTTAAGGCCACCCTGAACTGCATAGCGAGACCCTGTCTCAAAACAATTAAAAAAAACAAGACAATACAAAACACCCATAAAACAAAACAAAACAAAAACCAGAAAAAAGAATTAGGTCCCAATCTGAGGTAGTAGGAGTTCTTTTATTTTTTGTTTCTTGCCCTCTATTTTTGCTTTCCTAGTAACACTGAAACACATCTTTTAGAATCAATGCATTTCTTTCCTTATTTTCTGAGCAAAACTGAGTCCTAGAGACAGAATGTACCAGGTAGGGGCATTTTAAATTGTCTTTGTTTTTTTTTTTTCATTTTGCAATTTAATTTTTTTTTTTCTTCTGGTACCAGGAATCGAACTCACGACCTTGTGTTTGCCAGGCAGGCACTGTGCCACTGAGCTAAATCCCCAGCCCCTGAAATTTAATTTTTAAAGATTTAAAAAATACTATAGTAAAACACAGACAACATGAAATTTACATCTTCACTTTTTGAGTGTGCAGTTCAATAGTGTTAGGTACATTCTTGGATTGTTGTGTTTAAATTCTCAACCTTTGATTTATGATAATTTCATTTTATGTGGCTTATAATAATTTGATTAAATAATTTCTCTTCTTCATGCCAAAAGATGGCAGGTACCTTGTAGAATGATATCCTGTGTTGTTTTCTTCTCTAGTTTTTTATTATGAAAACTTTTAGATATAAAGAAGAGTTGGTAGAAAAGTATAATGAGCACTTAATGTCTACACTCAACAGTAATATTTACTAGCATTTGAATTGCTTTGTCTATCTGCATGTATACTTATATGTAAGTGTACATGTACATATATACATATATGTAAGTGTATATATTTACATATTAGTTTATGAATGTATGTGTATAAAATTATACAAAATATATACTTTTCTGTACCATCTGAAAACAAATTATGGAAATCAGAACACTTTGCCCTGATATTCCAGCACTTTTTTTTTTTTTTTTGGTTTTTCTCTGGTACCGGGAACCGAACTCACGACCTTGCGCTTGCCAGGCTCCAGCACTTATAACATAAAAATGAAGGTAGTCTCCTATACACCATCATTATCACATCAAGAAAATGAACAAACTTCCTAATACTATAATTTAATAGTCTATATTCAAATTTCCTTAGTCATCTCTAATATCTTTTCTAGAATTATTATTTTTTTTTAAAATTTTTGTTCTTTGAGCCAGGACAAAACAAGGTTCGTACATTGTATTCCAATTCTGTTTTGTTTGTTCACTGGAATATTTTTTTACTACTTTGTGGTCGAAGGCAAAACTTGGGTCTATAAAATAAAATCAAAACCAAAATACAGTGTATTTATGAAATTCACAAGTTATTGTGGACAAACCAAACAATTTCAAGAGATTTATAATCAACACTTTCCTTGGCCCTAAAACAACATGGAGAGGAGGAGAACTCTGGTCTGCTGAATTACCGCCAGCTGTAAATACCAGATGCTACAAGAAAAAAGGCCAATTCTCTTTGGCCCGTGTACACTTGACTGCTTTTTATGATTTCAAGTACTAGCTTGCTGTCCTTTCTAAGAATAAAGAGGGAAAATGATTCCATTCATGCTCAATAATGTTGTAAAATGAAATTCTATGAGATTTCCATGATATGAAAATACTTTTTTTTCCTGGTGACCTTTGATTCACTCACACCTGCTTAAATGTAAATCTGCCGATAAAACCCAGCCTTGTGCCTGTAAACCTCATCCAAAATATAATGCGTTGTGGCCTAGGGAGGCCAACGCTCACAGAGGTGCCTCTGCCTTCATTTTTCCACATGTTGTTTCAGTTGCCCTGGTGTAGTATTGATTTCTCAAGAGTTTCTGATCAATATGGCAAGAGGTGGGGGACAGTTGGAGTGAGGACTAATCCTGCTCCTTTCCAACTTCCCAAATTCAGAAACATTTGAGAGGTAGATTAAGGGTCATTCAGGAGGTGGAGATGGGCTTCTGGTTGTAAAGTAGACTGGAGAATGTGGTTGTACCTAGTGCTGGGCCTGTTCTGCTGTGAATTCTAGACTCCGAGTTAACCCACTGGGTGGGGGGAATTTAAGTATTTAAAAGCCTACTTATATACCCAGAATTCCCACCTCACACTTGTGAGCCTCAAGAGTGACACCTGGGTACTGTTTAAAAAGTGAATGCATGCCTGGCAAGTGCAAGGTCCTGAGTTCGATTCCTGGTACCAAAAAAAAGTGAATGTAGCCAGGTGTGGTGGCCACACCTGTAATCCCAGCACTTGGGAGGCTGAGGCAGGAGGATCGTTGCAAGTTCGAGACCAGCCTGGCCTACAAAGTGAACTCTAGGCCAGCCTAAACTGTATGAGACCCTGTCTCAAAAAGACAAAAAAAAAAACCAAACCAAACCAAAACAAAACAAGACAAAACAAAAACCAACAACCCAAACCCGCAAAACAAAAAAAGAATATTAAAAAATGGATGTATCTAATTTAAATACAGTAAAATCTGTCATTTTCAAGGTGTAGTTGAGTGTGTCTTGACAAATATATAGAATCACATAGCATTATCATCACTCCAGGAAGTTCCTTCTCATACCTTTACAGTCTCCTCTCTCTCCACATAGCTTGTTTCCAGAATGTTCTTTATTTTTTTCTTTTATGACAGGGTCTCACCAAAGTTCAAGCTGCCCTTGAACTCATTATGGAGCTCAGGATAACTCCAAGCTCACAGAGCTCCTCCAGCCTCAGCCTCCCAAATGCTGGGATTACAGGTATGCACACATACCTGTCCAGCATATTCTATAAGTGAAATTGTTCAATGTGTAGCTTCATGTTGTTGCATATGTCAGTAGGTTGCTTTTTCTTACTACTGAGTGGTCTTTCATTGTGTGGATGTCCCCATCCCGTTATCTATTCACCAGTTGACAGAACTTTAGTTTTGGTTTGTTTTTTTTGTTTTTTTTCTGGTGCCGGGGATCGAACTCACGACCTTGCGCTTGCCAGTCAGGCGCCGTGTCACTGAGCTAAATCCCCAGCCCCAACTGACAGAACTTTAGGTTGTTTCTGTTTGGGGGGCTATCATGGATGAAGTTGCTAAACATTTGTGTGTGGGGCTGTGTAGACCAATGTTTGTTTTTTCTCAGGTAAATTTCTAAGAGAATTGTTGGATCATACAATAAGTGAATATTTAATTTTGTAAGAAATGGTGCACTGCTTTTTAAAAAATATCCTACCCAGTGAAGAAATGTGAACCAATGTATGTTATACTCTCAATACTCGAGAGATTATGTGAAGAATCCGGCTAACTGAGGTTCTCTCTGGGTGCCTCTTAGGGTCCAAGTGTGTTCAATTTCTTTCTCGGTTGCTGATGTTTTAGTTAATGCTTTCATGAGTTATCTTCTGGTGCCTTTAATCACCTGTTTCTTCTGTCTGGTTCTTGCATCGCTGCAGCCCACCTTTTCTACTCAGCAAATATAGGTCGAATATCCCTTATCTGAAAGGCTTGGGACTAGAAATGTTTCAGATTGATTTTGGAATATTTACATATGTATAATGAGATATCTTGGAGAAGGGACCCATGTCTAAACATGAAATTTATTCATGTTTCATGTACACTTTATGCACAAAGTCTGAAGATTTTTTTTTCTTTTTGAGACTGGGTCTCGCTATGCAGTTCAGGCTGGCCTTGAGCTCACTTTGTAGCCCAGGCTGGTCTCGAACTCACGATGATCCTCCTGCCTCAGCCTCCCGAGTGCTGGGATTACAGGCGTGAGCCACCATGCCTGGCTCTACATGAAGATAATTTTATACAATATTTTTGTGGCACTTGTGTTTTGACTACAACCTGTCAGTCGGGTGAGGTCATTTTCCACTCATGGCATCAGGTCAGGGCTCAGAATTTTCAGATTTTCATCCAGGTGTAGTGGTGCACATTTACATCCCAGTTCTCAGGAGGCTGAGCAGGAGGATCATGAATTCGAGCCCAACCTGGGCTTCATAGCAGGAGTGTCAAAAAACGTTTCAGATTTTGGAGCATTTCAAATCTTAGATTTCTTTGCATTAGGAATATTCAGTCTGTATATGCAAATCCTAGTCTTTTACCTCTCTCCCTTCCTCTTGCTCACTCTTGCTTCTGCTCTTCTTTTTGATCCCTTTTGCTCTCCTTAAGCTTTAATAACAAGGGAAACAACTGTGTTGTTAGAAAATGCAAATAATAAAAAGGCCAAAAATTAAATTACTCATACCAACCAGAAAGAAACAGTTTATCTTCTGTTCTTTGTTCCAAATTTTTCCTTCCTTTTTCTATTTTTCTAATTAAACATTTTTATATTTAACAAAAATGGGTTCATAACATGTGGTATACAACTTGCTTTTTGTGCTGACCCATATGTATATACACCGTGAACCCGTCGTCTCATCATCTCAGAGTCCTCCTGCTGTATATAATTCATTCATTTAAAATCTGTATATAGGGGCTGGGGATTTAGCTCAGCGGCGCAGCGCCTGCCTGGCAAGTGCAAGGTTGTGAGTTTGATTCCCGGTACCAGAGAAAAAACAAAACAAAACAAAAAAACCAAAAACAAAAAATCTGTATATAATTCATTCATTTAAAGAGGTAGCTCTCTTTAGTGGCTCTTTCAGCCTAAAGCTGTGGTTTCCAAGCTCTGCTGTACCCTGGAATCATCTCGGATTTACAACTCAGCCACCTGGTTCCCACGCCTAGACTGTGATTAATTTGTTTTCACAGCACTTTGGGCATGCAGAGTTTTTGAAACTCCCCAGGTGCTGCTAAGGCACAGTGAAGTTGGGGACTGACTGGCCCAGAGTGGAAGTCTGCACCCTTCAGGCTGTCCACCAAATCCAGCCTGCCGCCTGTTTTTCTGTGGCTCTGTGTGTTTTACATTTTTAAGTGTTAAAAAAAGAATAATAATATGTTATGCCATATGACATTATATGAAATTAAAATTAAAGTTCTATCAGCAATCTATTGTTGAAACACAGCTATGATTATTTATTTATGCATTGTCTATAAGCGCTGCTTTTTTTTTTTGGTAGCAGGACTCGAACTCAGGACCTTGCCCTTGCTAGGCAGGTGCCTGTGCTGCTGAGCTAATTCCCTGGCCTCTATAAGTGCTGCTTTTGTGCCACGGTGGCAGATGGTATGGCTTGCAGAGCCTAAAATACCTACTATCTGGCCTTTCAGAGAAAATAATTGCAGATCCTGGCCTGAAGCATAGTCGTTTGTGAAGCAAATGAAGAATTTTGTGATGAGGCCTGGACCTTTCTCTCCTATTTACTTTCCTACTTGTGTCTTTGGCTCCTTGTATAACAGTACCATCTGGAGCTCTTCGAAGTCTGTGGGTGTAGTGTGCCTTTTGCCTGAAATGTTTATCCTTTCCTGCAAACTCATACTTGTCCTTCAAGACTCTCTCAAGCAGACCCCACCTTTCAGAATTTCCTCCTTTCTCTTGGTCACTATCTTCTGTCCATTTGAATGGAATAGTCTCGAATAAAGCTCTCCCCACAGAGTGTTGCGGCTGTAATTTAGCATTTTGCTCTCCCACAATACTTCTCAGAGGTAGAGGCTGCAGTCTACTGACTGATGCATTCCTGGCTCCTAGCATGGGGCCTGGGTGATCAGTACATAATTACAGAATGTCCAAACTAATATATGACCTGGTGGGTATGGCTACAGTAGGCTTTGGGAGCTAAAAATGCACCAGGGAGACAAGGGAGAAATGTCCAACCTTGTGGAAGAGGAGGCTGGTAGAAGCAAGCATAGGGTCACAGCGTTAATTTAATGTAAATGGAAAAAGCAGAATACAAAGTAATATGCACATTATGCTGAGAGTTATGTGGGCTGTTTAATTATTTGGTATGGTGATGATGATTGCTGCTATTTTAATCAAGTGCTCATCACCTAAAGTGACCAGCCACTTCTGTCTCTTGTGATGGGGACATCAGGTCACTTGGAGCAGTCACTTGGGATAAGCTCCTAAGAGGGACACTTAGATGGAGGTATGAGAAGATAGAGGACATTGACTTAATGGGGCAAAAACCAAATGCAGGATATATTCTGATACCCCTTGTTTTATTTTATGTTATTTTATCTAAATTTTTTTCTAACACCCCTTATTTTAGAGAACTTGAAGACTGTTGAAAAGCAGGTAGGCAAATTGGTCTAGGGCAGTGATGGTGAACCTACCTAAAGACCTTGCTCAAACGGCCACCCCCAAACAAAACTCACTTCTTATAGCCATGCGTGGTGGTGCACGCCTATAATCCCAGCACTCGGGAGGCTGAGACAGGAGGATTGTTGCGAGTTCGAGACCAGCCTGGGCTACAAAGTGAGCTCAAGGCCAGCCTGAACTGCATAGCAAGACCCTCTCTCCAAAAGACCAAGAAAACCCCACCCCAAAACCACTTATTGCAAAGCAGCCTACATTGCAATTAAACCTGAACACTTAGGTTTTAGTTTAGAAAAAACAACTTATATATTAACATCTTTTGTTTTAAAAGAAAACCAAATAACACCTACATCATAGGTTTGGCCACCACTGGCCTAGGGGCTCAGAAGTCTTCAGGGAGACCTGACCTTTTCTTCTTGGGATTCAAAGTCAAGAGACTGTTACTATGAAGGGTTGGGGAAAGATAATTGAGCAGAAAGGACCAGAGGCCCTCAGGGGAGATTTCTCACATAAAAGAGGGAATCTGGCTTTTTGGCCTGGGCTGGCCACCATAGCCCTGGTTGTTGTAAGGGGAGAATATTGATGGTTGATACTGGAGGACTAGACACAGTGGGCATGCATTATTATGTTCTTCACACCCTTGTTTTCTCATTCAGGTCTCAGGAACCAGGACTCTCCTTGGTCTTTGAAGTCCTTGGCTTGCTCAGAGTAGCAGAAAGTGAAGAACAACAGTGTGGCTATAGGTGGGATAGGAGAATGGACTTAATTTGAGTGTTAAAATAAACAAGACCTTTTTTTGTATCCCAAGTTGCTGGTTATATGTGTATAATATGCATGTAATTCGGTAAGGTCAGAATGGCACCAGACACAAAACACACAGAAAAATAAAAATAGTACAGCAGTGTTAAAAGTGTTGGAGTTCAATTGGTTTTCCTTCAGTGTGGTTATGTCTTTAATAAAAAGGTCAAAACATGTTATTGTTATTTGCATTACAATTAAATTTACATTGAAAATAAATCTTTAAGAATTGGTTTACTTTCTAGTGTATTTTGTTATTTTAGTTATCATTTGTTTTCTGTATTTTAACTTTTTTATAGGCTCTTTTTCTTTTCTTTTTTTTCTTTTTTTTTTTTTTTT
>NW_004955405.1:34459608-34464044 GCF_000276665.1 Chinchilla lanigera | reverse complement strand
AATCATGCTGCAGTCTTTTCCAGAGCTCCACCACAGCCTGTACTGTCAGGGGAAGAATGGCTTCCAATGAGTCTCTGCAGGTATTGTGCAAGGTCCTCCTGGTTTCCAGCTTCTGAGCGGCTCTCATGACCCCAGTCCACAAGACCTCTGACTCCTCAGGCTTAGTCTGCATTCTCATGTTCTCCGAGTCCTTGTTGAGCAGTTGCTCCTCCGCTGACTCTGGACCTCTCTGGTTCCCAGTGGCAGGAGCAAGAGTGGCCTGTTGTATGGCATGTATTTCCAGGGGTTTCTCCATGTTTGAATGATTCACACACATCTGTGGGTGGGCATCTGCAGCCAGTGCATGGTGGGCCAATTGTGTCATTGTTTCTCTGTGTCATGGTAGTTCTCAATTAAGTGGCGGTGGTCAGCTTGAGGGCCAGTGCGCAACAGCGCTCTCCACCCCGTGTTTCCCCCTGTGCTGGAGGCCCGCCTTCCGGGGGCCTACGAGGCAGGGAGCGAGCCAGCTGGAAGACCGGTGCTCCCTGCCCGTGGCTCCCTGTGTGCCTGGGCTCCTCCTTCCGGGCGCCTACAAGGCAGGAAGCAAGCCAGCCTAAGACTGGTGCTCACTGCCCATGGCTCCGTGCACAGGAGGCCCTCCCTCCGGGGGCCTAAGAGGCAGGGAGTGAGCCGGTTGGAAGACTGGCGCTCCCTGCCCGTGGCTCTGTTCTTTTTCTTTAGTATTCTTTTCTCTTCATCCTTGTATATGTTTTTGAAGATTTCTCTTTATAATAGTAAATACATCAGACTGGTACCAACTGCTATTTTGATATCAGCTGGAGGCATTCTTTTAATGAAAGAAGATTCATTAAAAGAAAAAGTAATTATTATGCATACTGATTGTTTTGTAATAGGCCATTACCTTAAGTCTCACCATCCCACACTGTCTGAGTGATAAGCACTCCTTGATTTTTTATTTTATTTTATTTTTTTGCAATACTGGGGATCAATCTCAGGGTGGTACACATGCTAAAGACAAGCTCTACCACTGAGCTATATTATATTCCCAGCCCTGCACCTCCTGATTGTAAAATGGTTTGTGTTTCAGAAGCTTGTAACTCAGTTCTTTGAATTTGAAATAAGTTTTTTTTGTTGTTGTTGTTTTACCAGGGATCGAACTCAGGACTTTGCACTTGGCTAGCAGGCACTTGTGCAGCTGAGCTATATCCCTGCCCTGAAATAAGTTTTCTAATTGAAATATTCCTGTGAAATGGTTATGTACAATTCCAAGACAAAACCACCAAAGCTTCTGATGCGCTTAAATTTTTACTGTCATTAGAAACAGTTGAAAAATATGTCAAATAATAGTCTTACAAAAGATATACTTCACTGAATACAAATATAAACTGAGACAAGGGTTTGAAAGCAAATGAAGGTTGATTCTTGAGGACAGCCAAGCACTCTGAGATCATGATGAGGGATAGACATGTTTGCTGTTTGTCAAGCATATTGGTCATGATTAAGGTTTTTTATTAGGAGGTGGGGGCAGTTCCTAGCTCACAGATGGCACCAAGAAAGACTGAGAGATTTTCCAGAGTGAGGCAATAAGAAGAAGGCAGAGGATGGGACAGGAGAAGAAGCAATTGCAGATGTCTTCTAGCACAAAGGGCTTCTGGGAGGTGAACTTGGCTGAGTTAGAAGTGATTCTATGGGACAGGAACCCTCTGAGCTGTTTTCTTCTGGGTCCTTTCAGTCTGGTCAAAATTTTCTTTTTGTCATTCTCTTGTATCCTCAGGCCTCAGGGCGGTTCTATCAGGTCAGGAGTTAGGGATTGATGGGAAGCAAAACTCAGAATATTTCTCTGAAAAAAATTAGAGGAAATACTGTATTGCTCTCTCTAATAGTTGTATTGTTAGGTGTGTGTGCGTGCATGCATGCACACATGTGTATGTGTGTGTGTGTGTGTGTGTGTGTGTGTGTATGTATGAGAAAGAGAGAGAGAACTTCTTATAGATTTACTTACACTGCCCTACTTGAGAACTATTAATACCTTCAGTATAGCTGGGACCCTTGAGACCCAACTGTGCAATAAGAATGAAGTAGAGTTTAGTGCATTATGGGAAATTAAATACCAAGGAAGTAGCCATCTTGAATTACTAATTTTATTTTATTTTAAAGAAAGTAGTAAAAAAAGAACAATAATAAAATACCAACATCACAGACATAAACAAAACAAAGCAAAACATTAAAAATGAGTTTTAAAATAAAATGATAGGAATTAACAGTGGTTGTTATGTTACACATTGTTATCTTCAACTAAGTTGCTCAGATTACCAGATGTAAGAATGGAAGATAGTTCAAACCATTAAAGAGAATAAAAAAATCATTAAAAAAACATTATAGATGATACAGAGTTTCACTAGACAAGGCCATCTTGAATTATTCATGTTCAAAATTTTTGTTTTGTTTTGTTTGGGATATATATGCTGCAAATAGGTGCTAGAAAACATGAAATCTCACAATGGTACAACTATTGCTTAATAATTTCCTGCTTGCCCCCAAATTGAGCAGTTGCAGAAGTCTTGTCTTGCAATGTACTATGAAAAAAAAGGAGGGGTTAAGAAGTTCTGTTGCCTCATGGTCACATGTCTAGTGTACTTACATAACTAAAGATTTTTTGGACATCCCCAATTCAAATATACTTGACCCTTGAGCAACACAGGGGTGAGGAGCACCAATAGCCTGCACAGCAATTTTATATAACTTTTGACTTCCCCAAAACTTCACTAGTAGCCTGTTGTTGACCAGCTAGCCTGCTGCTTACCATAACATAAAGTCATTTAATATGTACTTTGTGTGCTATATGTATCATACATGGTGAAAAATATGAGAGAACCAGAAGAGATCATTTTTACTGCGAGTGAGAAACTGCTCAGCAGAGAGGATCAGCATCACATAGTGTTTTATACTGATATAAGGTAGGATTGAAATATGCAGTGAATGTTTAAATTAAAAAATTACAGTAAAAGGCACATAGCCATTAACCCTCCTCAAAAACTTCCCCCTTGCTTCAAACACACTTATCCCATCATTCTTGCCACTTTGTGAAGCAGTTCTGGAAGTCCTCTTTCATGAGGGTCTTGTGGTTGCCCCAATGTCTTGAATAGATTAAAAACATTTAGAGTGATTTCTGTTGAATAAAAACATCACTGTGTGTTCCCATCCGTTTTAATCATTGGATCTTGCATTGTGCAACTTCTAGCTCTTTGCCAAGGTCAAAATGACCATGAAAAGTAAATGCTTTGAATTGTTTCAGGACCTTAAGGCAGCCATGACAGCACAACTAAAGACACTCACGACGGAGGACTTCCAGAACTGCTTCAGAAAGGGGCGGGAACAATGGGATGAGAGTGTTTGAAATAAGGGGGAATACTGAGAGTGGGATTAATGACAGTATGCCTTTTACTGTAATACATTTTTAAAAATTTAAACATTTACCATATTTTTGAATCACACCGACTACCTGCAATACCTGAACTCATGGCAATAGCAGAGGGGGTGTCTATGAAGTTATGGTCATAGAATATGTACTGTACTTAATTTTATGCAATTAGATTTAATACCGCATCTGTATGTCGGTTTACATTTCTTTCAACTATAAGTGGAACCATGTACATTCTGTGTTTATGTGTGTAACTTTTGATAATATTTAACTTTTTATAATAGATTTGTATGTAATTTATGGTGGCAAATGATAAAATAGACCATTATTTTTATATTTTATGCATTTGTGATATACCTTTTCTCTTAGGTTTTTTGATATTTCTGTTACCTGAATCATTTATGAGTTTTTTCAAATTGTCACAGGTCTCCAAGAACAAAATCTGAGAACAAGTGGACCCACACATGTCAAATCCATGTTGTTGAAGGGTCAGCTGCATTTTATTTTGTGGGACAATGTACATTTCTCCTGGTTAGCTCACAGGTTCAAAAAATAGAGTCACCATATGAATTTGGCAAGATTATTCATTGGTGTTCTTAATCTTACTTCTCTCCTCTAATCCATTTTACTGTATTTATTTATTTATTTATTTATTTATTTATTTATTTTCATTTTGAGACAGGGTCTCACTATGCAGTTCAGGCTGGTCTTGAACACACTTTGTGGCCCAGGTTGGCCTTGAACTTGCAAAGATCCTCCTGCCTCAGCCTCCCGAGTGCTGGAATTATAGGCTTGCACCACCACGCCCTGCTCATTCTACTTTATTTAAACAAAACAACTCTTTAATGTGTTGCTATGATCTGGAAGTGGTCTATCTACATGTGTTGGGGGCTTGGTCTTCAGTGTAGTGGTATTTTGAGTTGGTGGACCTTTAAGGGGTGGGGCTTAGTGGGAAGTGGTTGGATCATTGGGTGAGCTGCCTTAGAAGAATTTAATATAGTTCTCATGGGACTCT
>NW_004955405.1:34451967-34453512 GCF_000276665.1 Chinchilla lanigera | reverse complement strand
TCAGTCTGCAGTGTCACCGGGGTCTTTGTTCTCGCGTCCTGGCCTCCGGGATTGGGTGCGGCCTACCTGGCTCTTTGGGCGCTTTTCGGCTGGGAATCTCGGTGGTATGAGTCCGGCCCACACTCGGACCCAGGAGCGCTGCAGCTCCCGGAGAACTCGACTCTGGTTAGTTCTGGTGAGAAGGTTGTTATAAAGACCTGCCTCCTGACCCCCAGCTTCCTGTCTTGCCACATGATCTCTCCTTGAACTGTTCCTACCGCGATGCCTCCTACCAAGAGGCCCTCCTCAGAGCTCTTCCATGCTGTTTAAACTTTCAGTCTTGCAAACTGTGAGCTAAATAAACCTCTTTAAAATAAGTCACACAGCGTCAGGTACTTTGCTACAATGGTGGAAAATGGACCAAAGACATGTCAGTGCTTACAGAAACTAGTAGTTGTCTGTTATACACTGCAATAAATCTAAATTTCTTTTTCCAATTTTAAAGACTGTCCCACTCAGGTAACTACCTTTCTTTTACTTTCCAGATACTTATGCCTTGGTCCTGTCAAGTAGCTCTGGTCTCCTTTCCTGCCACTGGCCTATTCATTCCTACTTTTTCTGCTTATGCTTCTCTTCCGTGCCCAGTGCTTTGGTTTTGCGATGCTGTCTTTCCCTTTCCCACTCATTAAAACTGGATTCACTTGTCAAATCCCAGCTCAAATCTGACATTCACACAAGGTAGAGAGCTTTTGTGGGCACTTTGGAGACTTCCTCTTGGGGACCTCTGGCATTGCAAAATTTCCTGACCTGGGTGAGGCCCTCTCTTACGACATGTCCCCTTTGCTACTCCAGATTTCACACCATGCAACCTCTTTCTGCTATGACAGTCTGCACCCTGCTGGGCCACCCTCGGGTGGGGTCGTTTCAGGGTAACTCAGCCCACTGTCCTCTGAAACATTAATTCAGGCTATAAGTAGCAGAGTATTTTGTCCCACTAAGCTCTGGAAGTTCAATATTCTCTGTTCACTGTCTATCACAGACAGTACAAGCCAGCTTTTCTCATTTGGGCGTCTCTGGTGAAAACAGGCACTAGTTTCTGCACTTCCCAAACCTGAGGGAACATAGCCCAAGCCCTCTGTGGTTGGTGGAATGAAAGCTCATTAATGTTCACACTCTAATCACTGGAATTTGTAAATATGTTGCCTGTCTTTGTCTGTTTTCTGGTGGTATAACAGAATACCTGAGAATAGGAAACATAAAAAATAGAGGTTTATTTAGCACATGCTTCTGTAGGATGGGAGTTCAAGATTGGTGAGGTCCTCATGCTGTGTCATAGCATGATGGAAAACTGGAAAGGCAAGGGGATGTACTTAGAACAGACAAAATATTGGGGGTGGCCTTGCTTTACAACAACTTCTTCTTCTTCTTCTTCTTCTTCTCCTCCTCCTCCTCCTCCTCCTCCTCTTCCTTCTTCTTCTTCTTCTTCTTCTTCTTCTTCTTCTTCTTCTTCTTCTTCTTCTTCTTCTTCTTCTTCTTCTTCTTCTTCTTCTTTTCTTCTTCTTCTTC
>NW_004955405.1:34404868-34450092 GCF_000276665.1 Chinchilla lanigera | reverse complement strand
CCCCAGCCCTGCAAGCTACTGCCACCTAGGTGCACCTTAACTGTGTCTTCAAAAGACCATTCCACCTTTCTATCAATCCAGCCGCTTCTGGGTGGTAAGGAACATGATAAGAATAGTGAATACCATGAGCATGAGCCCATTGCTTTACTTCTTTGGCTACAAAATGTGTTTCTTGGTCAGAGGCAATGCTATGCGGAATTCCATGACGGTGGATAAGGCATTCTGTAAGTCCACAGATGGTAGTTTTGGCAGAAGCAGTACGTGCAGCAAAGGCACATCCATACCCAGGATATGTGTCTATGCCAGTGAGGACAAAACACAGTCCCTTCCATGATGGAAGTGGTCCAATATAATCAACCTGCCACCAGGTCACAGGTTGATCACCACAGGGAATGGTGCCAAACTGGGGACTCGGTGTCGGCCTCTGCTGCTGGCATGTCGGGCATTCAGCAGTGGCTGTAGCCAGATCAGCCTTGGTGAATGGGAGTCCATATTGCTGAGCCCATGCATAACCTCCATCCCTGCCACCATGGCCGCTCTGTTCCTGAGTCCATCGGGCAATGACAGGGGTAGCTGAAGGAGGTTGGCCACTGTCCACAGACCAGGTCATCTTATCTACTCGATTATTAAAGTCTCCTTCTGCCGATGTCACCTTTTGGTGAGCATTTACGTGGGAAACAAATACTTTTACATCCTCTGCCCACATGGAGAGGTCAACCCACATACCTCTTCTCCAAATATCTTTGTCATCAATTTTCCAGTGATGTTCTTTCCATGTTCCTGACCATCCAGCCAGACCATTAGCTACGGATCATGAATCAGTACATAGTCACACATCTGGCCATTTCTCCTACCAGGCAAAATGTACTACCAAGTGCACTGCCTGAAGTTCTGCCCACTGTGATGATTTCCCTTCACCATGGTCCTTCAAGGATATCCCAGAAAGGGGCTGCAATGCTGCAGCTGTCCACTTGTGGATGGTGCCTGTATAGCGTGCAGAGCCATCCGTAAACCAGGCCCTAGTCTTTTCGTCCTCTGACAGCTGATCATGTGGCACACCCCACAAGGCCATAGGTGCATGCTGGGAAACAGAAGGCAGTACAGTAGGTGTAGGAGCCATAGACATCTAGGCAACTTCCTCATGCAATTTACTGGTGCCCTCTGGACCTGCCCTGGCTCGATCACGAATATACCACTTCCATTTAATGATAGACTGTTGCTGTGCACGTCCAACCTTATGACTTGGTGGATCAGATAATACCCAGGCCATGATAGGCAACTCAGGTCTCATGGTGACCTAGTGTCCCATGGTCAAGCATTCAGTTTCCACTAGGGCCCAGTAACAGGCCAGGAGCTGTTTTTCAAAGGGAGAGTAATTGTCTGCAGATGACGTCAGAGCCTTGCTCCAAAACCCTAAAGGCCTCTGCTGCAGTTCACCTATGGGGGCCTGCCAGAGACTCCAAACGCATCTCTTCCTGCCACTGCCACTTCAAGTACCATTGGATCATCTGGATCATATGGCCCCAGGGGCAGAGCAGCCTGCACGGCAGCCTGGACCTGCTGCAGAGCCTGTTCTTGGTCTGGGCCCCACTCAAAACTAGCAGCTTTCTGGGTCACTCGGTAAATGGGCCAGAGTAAGACACCTAAGTGAGGAATGTGTTGCCTCCAAAACCCAAAAAGCCCCACTAGGCACTGTGCCTCTTTTTTGGTTGTAGGGGAAGCCAGATACAACAACTTATCTTTTGCCTTAGAAGGGATATCTCTACATGCTCCACACCACTGGACTCCTAGAAACTTCACCAAAGTAGAAGGACCTTGAATTTTTGCTGAATTTATTTCCCTTCCCCTGGCTCTCAAATGCTGTACTAACAAATCTAGAGTAGCTGTGACTTCCTGCTCACGAGGCCCAATCAGCATAACATCATCAATGTAATGGACCAATGTGATATCTCGTGGGAGAGAAAAACGATCAAGATCCCTACAAACTAAGTTGTGATACAGGGCTGGCGAGTTAATATACCCCTGAGGTAAGACAGTGAAGGTATATTGCTAGCCTTGCCAACTGAAGGCAAATTGTTTCTGATGGTCCTTATGGATAGGTATGGAGAAGGCATTTGCTAAGTCAATAGCTGCATACCAAGTACCAGGAGATGTGTTAATTAGCTCAAGCAAGGAAACCACATCTGGTACTGCAGCTGCAATGGGAGTCACCACTTGATTCAGTTTACGGTATTCTACCGTTATTCTCCAAGACCATCCGTCTTTTGTACAGGCCAAATGGGAGAATTAAAAGGAGATGTGGTGGGGACCACCACCCCTGCATCCTTCAACTCCTTGATGGTGGCACTAATCTCTGGAATCCCTCCAGGAATGCGATACTGCTTTTGGTTTACTATTTTACCAGGCAAAGGTAGCTCTAAAGGCTTCCATTTGGCCTTCCCAACCATAATAGCCCTCACACTGCAGGTCAGAGAACCAATATGAGGATTCTGCCAAGTACTAAGCAAGTCTATACCAATTATGCATTCTGGAACAGGGGAAATAACTACTGGATGGATTCGAGGACCTATCGGACTCACTGTGCGTCAGACCTTTGCTAAAACTCCATTAATCACCTGACCTCCATAGGCCCCCACTCGTACTGGAGGGCCACAGTGACATTTTGGATCCCCTGGAATCAGTGTTAGTTCAGAGCCAGTGTCCAGGAGTCCTCGAAATGTCTGAGCATTGCCCTTTCCCCAGTGTACAGTCACTCGGGCAAAAGGCCTCAGGTCCCTCTGGAGAAGAGTGGGAGAAAGACTGACTGTACAAATTTTCAACATATCAGGATTCTTCCCCAAGGGGACCTGGTCACCCCTTCATTCAAGGTCACCCCTTCATTCCTCTGGGTCTGTAAACTGGCTCAAATCTGGGAACTGGTTGAGGGGCTGTGATTCCCTGTTACCATGATCTGAAGTAGGCTTCCGTTCATTTGCCCTTAAATTTTTTTGAATATACAAATCTAGTAAAAATTTTGTAGGCTTCCTATCTATTTCACTTTTGGGAACATCGTGGCTAATCAGCCAACGCCATAGTTCTGCACGTGTCAGATTATTCTGGTCAGTGCTCTGCATCTGCTGTCTATTATGGTAAGTATGGGACCCTGCCTTTGGCAACTGAGTGCTGCCACCTGACCTGTGCCACTCTGGGATCCAATCAAGCCCATTGCCCTTAAGTATCCTAATTGAGTAACCGTGGCACCCACTGTAAGGTCTGGCATACAGAGAAGAGCAATGACAGGGCTCTTCAGGGATGCTGGTGCTCCCCTTACAAATCTGTTTCTCAAAGTGTTAGTGAAGGGTATATTTTCTGGATCATCCCAATATGGAGGATTAGGTTTAACTTGACAGATCCATTCCAGCATTCCCATTTCTCTAAGCCTCTGAATCCCTTCATCAATAGTGAACTATGGAACATCAGGCATCTCTAACTCATTCACAGTGGGCCATCTCTTGATCCACACTTCTGCTAACCAGCCAAATAAACTATTAACACCTTTCTTTACTCCATGAGCTGCAACATTAAATTCAGAATCTCTGCTTAATGGGCCCATATCAACAAATTCAGCCTGATCCAGGTGTATATTTTTTCCACCATTATCCCACACTCGTAAAATCCATTCCCACACTTGCTCATTGGGCCTTTGCTTGTAAGAGTTAGAAAACTCAAGGAGTTCTTTGGGAGAATAGTGGACCTCCTCTTGGGTTACAGTATGTACCTCACCCTTAGGAGCCTTCTGTGACTTGAGCCTGGTTATAGGCCTAGAGGCAAAAATAGGTGGTGAGGGTGGGTCCTGAGGAGTGTCAGCATCATTTTGTGTCATCAGCACAGGATTAGTCTCCCCAGGCATACTAGGAGATGCCAACAGCTCAGGGGGTGGAGGCGGCAATGCCTCTGCCAGAGCAGGTGGGGAGATCTCTTCCTCTGGCAAAATAATCTCATCAGCATCTAGGAACTCAACATCCTCAGCTTCCTCAGGATCCTCCCACACATCTCCATCCCAGTTTATGGGATCCCATTCCTTTCCAATCAGTGCCCTCACTTTTGCTTCTGATACCCTTCAAGGCTGAGCATTAAACTTATGTTGCAGTTCAGCCAATCGAATTATGATGGACTGTGTCTGAGTTTCTTCAATCTGAGCTTTTTGATTAAAAGAAAGGAGATTTTCTTTCAGGACACACTTAGAAACTTTTAAATTTCTTACCTGCGTCTGGAGAAGGGAATTTGTATCTTTGAGCTTCTTATTTTCCTTTCTCAATTTGTCCTCACAGCCAGAAGACTTTAAACTTTCTTCGGATGTTTTGAGCTCATTGTTTACTTCAGTAGTTTGTCCAGGGATGCTAAAAACAACCAGCCAGCATCATTATATTTCCTACTCTGCCAAAGGAATTCAAAATTTCCATGCACAGAGTTGCTAAATTCCTGACATCTCACAAGTGGTGAATTAGGATAGTCAAATGGATCTACATGGCGTATTAGGTCAAACAGTTCACACCAAGGATTATCCGTATGCCCCACAGAAGTGGAAGGAGAGACCATGGTGTCTTTAGGCCTCATCAGATTGCAGAGCCAACTCCAGGAACCCCTAAAGCCATTAAAGAACGACATCCTTACAATTCTGTTTCTCTAGAGCCACTCCTGGTATCAAAATCTGTATTGGTTACTTTTCTCTCATTGCTGAAACTAAATACCGAACACCCAAAATTAAGGAAGGAGAGGTTTATTTAGCTTACAGTTTGTGGAGGTTTCAGTCCATACTTGTCTGTCTCCGAGGCAGAAGGTAGCAAAGCAACAAGAGCAAAGGGGGGAATGGCAGCTGAACAGCAAACAGCCAGAGCAAAAGGGAGGAATCACAGCCAGCAGCCTCTTTCCCACCCTTACATTGTAAGCAGGCTACCCCCACCTAAGGGGCATGTAGCTCTCACATAATCTCCATGCCCTCTTCTTCCACAGGCTCAGGATGTATACAAAGTAAGCACCCTGGCTTCCTGTTGAGTCACATAGCCAAACCTCTCGACTCCCCAAGTTGACACAATATATCAACCATAACAAAGACACTAGTCTAACTACATAACCATAGGAATCCTCCAAAATGGAGAACCTGTCCCAGCCATAGTCAGCGGGAAATATGTGACTGTAGAAAGGTCAGAGACATGTGACATGAGGACATGTCCCACAATGGCTGGCTGGAGAATGGAGGAAGAAGGCTACAGTCCAAGGAATTCAGTGACCTCCAGAAGCTGGGACTGGCCCTTAGCTACAGCCAACAAAAAATGCTCAGCTCAGTCCTACAACTACAAATAAGTGAATTCTAAAAGAGCAGGAAACATTATTCTTTGGGGATTTCAGGAATGAATTCAGTTGTCAATACATTTATTTTAGCCCAGAGAGGTTCACTACTAGACTCAGACCCCATAAATTGTAAGTTAATGCTTTGTGTTGTAAGTCACAAAAGTTGTGGTATTTTGTTACAGCAGCAATAGAAATCTAGTGTCCTCTCCTCCAGATTTTCTCCCTGGACCTGCTTCTTAGCAAAAGTGGGATTAAGAGGGGTTGCAAGATGGTGTCCTTCCTCTAGCAGGGGCTCTTGGCCTCCATTCCCCACTACTGCTTCTCTTATAACTGCTCCCACAAGTTTTGAGACAGGGACAGAAAACTTCTCTATACTTTGTTGTCCTTACTCTTTCTTATGTGTGGATTATAGGCAGGAAGTGAAATTTTTGTGTGTCCCAGAACTTATTTAAGTATCTTTCTCCTTTAGTCACAATAAATAAAGAAAAGACAATACAGAGGGAGGAAAGGCCCCATGTAACATTGTTGGGATCTTTCACAGATCTTTTTCCCTGGTTCTGCATTTGAGTGCAAGTACGCATTAACCATTTCTCTGCATTCCCATCACTCACTGGCTACTGGAGTTCCCTTTGGTTGGACCAGGTCTACTTGATAAAAATCTTGTGTCTGATTGCCCTCTGTATTGAACACACCTCTCACATTGGACTCTGCACTTCTGGTCCTATTTCATGTTTGGAATTAATTTCTGCGTAATTTCAAGTCAATTCCTTCCTACTCTCATGCTGTTTCATGCACATTGCTAGCAGTTTACCATGTCTCACCCGTGGGCCTCCCAGAACACAGAACTTCAGGTCTGGAAGGGTAGAAGGGATCCTCAATGTCAGTTGTTTCACTGCCTTCCTCTTCCCATTTCTTAGTCTTAAGCCGTCTCTCTTCCCTCCTCACTGGTCATCCAGCACATTCATGTGTAAGATCCACAGTCGGTTTACTCTGCTGGTAGTTTATTCCATTATGGAAGTTTTTTTTTTTTTTCTGAATTCCTCATGGCGACACCAGCCCAAGGCAGAGCCCAACGACTCACAGGAACTCTGTGAATGAATGAATGAATATTATCGAGCCCCAAATTGGTTTCCATAAAGTAGTCTTTGGGATAATTCATAGTGTTTATCTTAGTTACTTTTCTCTCATTGCTGAGACAAAATACCCGACACCGGAAATGAAGGAAGGAAAGGTTTATTTAGCTGTGGAGATTTCAGTCCATACTTGGCTGGCTCGAAGTCAGGGTAGTGTGACAGAGGGCAACAGTTCACGGCTGGGGAAGACAGCAAAAGCAACAAGAGCAAAAAGGGAGGAGCGGGAGAGAAGACTCTTTCTGTCTCTTATATTGTATGCAGGCTCCCCACCCTGGGATGGGTGTAGCACTCATACTCATAATCCTGGCACTAGACAATGAATCAGTCACAAACTCTAGATTCAGTTGCCTCAGAAAAGCACCCACCCCATCACTGCATGAGGCTTTGGGGGGACATCCAGACACAAACCATAACAGTGATTTAAGTCCCCTCTATAGTTGGCCTTTAAGTATATACTTGATTCTTTTCTTCTTATTTGATATATTTTTCAAAGCCCAAAGGATATTCCTACATATCAGCTACAACTCGTTCTCTTTCAGTTATATAATAGCCTGTCTAAGGAATGTTCAGTTTCCTGGAATGCATTCAGTGTGAGGGTCAGCCAGAAGTGATTGTGTAACTATTGCAAAAGTTGGCAGTTTGCATCATTCCAAAAGTCTTATCTCAGCAGTCCAGACGCGGGACTCTGCCAGTGGTCATAGCTCCCAGTTTCTCATTGTATGAGATCTGCAGCGAGCTGTAATGAGCACTGGATGCTCAGGTAGAAGGCATCCTGGTGTATTTTAAGGATAGAGGGATAGCCAAAGGAACTTTTTATGATGTCTTGAAATTACACCCAAAGCCTCAGAGCTGTCAAAAAAAGGTGATAAGTATCCCCAGGTTTCTCAATGAGGTACTAGCACTAGAAATTGTGAAAACTGGTGCAAGTGATTATCAACCCCTATTACATACTTCCAGACCATGCAGGATACGAGGGACTAAAGAGCACCTCTAGGGTGGTAGACAGTGTTGTGACCTTTTCCTTTGTCTTCCTATAGGTTAGCCTTCAAGAGACACTGTGGTGTTCTAGGAGTGAAGGACAGTGGGGTGGGAGAGTTCGTGGAATGGACATGTGTCTTCTAGAGCTTACGGCCCAGAAGCTGAGGCTTGCTTCCTGCTTGGTGGGTTTGGAATGCGGGAAGCTGGTGGGAATTCTAGACGAGGGGGGAGCTACGTAGAGGGAACTGTATGCAGTGCTAGCATTTGTAATGGTGAGATGTGTTTTCCAGGAACTACAGTGGAAAATTGGTTTTGAAGTAAGGGGACTGTCGATGGGGTGAAGGGATCCGCAATAAGCTGTTATAGGCTGTACTTCCCAGCAGGGGCCGAGGAGTTCACAAGACACACCTGGGAGAAGTGGATGAGAATATATGGGCTCTAAAGGGGGCTTTTCAGCCGGTTGGCCCCACCATGAGCCTTTGAAAGCCCCATAAACCCATCCCCCTGGAAAGAACCCGCCTGTGACTTTCTTTTACACTAAGGCCATTGTCTGCCTCATTGCAGTAGCACATGCCACAAAATATGCACTTGTTCCTTTTCCTTAAATCTTCTTTCCCCCTCCCTGGACTCTGAGGAAGCCTGAGGCAGTAGCCCGAGGCGGAGGAAAGAGAAGGTGGTGGAGAGGGAGCAGAGTATCTCTTTTCCACACTATAGGTCACCACACCGCCCTTCAGGCTGGGGCGATGGGTATAGAGCCAGTGGGGACTCCGGACTGAGGTGTGATTGAGGTTTTCTGTAGGATATCCGAATAGATTTTAAGTCATGAAAGTAATTTCAGAATCTGTGAGATATACTCCAGGTGTTGCTCACAGTGGACAGGGGTGCTCTGACAGGGCAGGTTCAGGAGTGATTAGAGAAACTCAAGTTGTTTTCTGTTTATACACCACTGAGGTTAGCCCATTTAGTAAGCTTATTGTGTAAATGATAATTGCAAATAAATTCCAGGGAATTTGGGCTGAGGGATTAGGGAGGTAACAGAGCATTCTCTACAAATTTGATATTATAGAACCTTAATTTTTTTTTTTGTATTACTGTTTAATTTTTTTTGTTTTTTGTTTTTTGGCTTTTCTCCGGTACCGGGAACCGAACTCACGACCTTGAGCTTGCCAGGCAGGCGCTTTTGCCGCTGAGCTAAATCCCCAGCCCCTACTGTTTAATGTTTTTTAAAATTTATTTTGAAATAATTTAACAACTATAAAAAGTTGCAAAAATAATAGAGTTCCTATATAACCTTCTTCTGATTGTTGAAATTAGGAAATTTACATTGATACAATATGAAGTAACTGATGAACCTTATTTGAGTTTTGATTTTCAACAGTCTTCGCATGAATGTTCTTTTGCTGGCCAGAATCCAATCCACTGTCCCACCTCACATTTAGTTATTATTTCTCCATAATCTCTTTGTTAGTCATTACATTTTAAGATTGGAAAGAACATTAAAGATCTATTAGATGAATCATCCTGTGGATTCTGAATACCCCCTACAAAACTTAATTTTTTTTTTTTTTTTAACATGAAGATGCCTCCAGTGACTGCCTGTTTTGAGTGGTAACCAGTCTTATTAGAAAGTTCACAGCTATGATTTGCTGTTTTTCAGCTTCTATCTATTGATTCTGGCCTGTCTGAGTCACTTTCCCATGGCTGAGACAAAATATCCAACAGCACAGCTTAGAGGAAGAGAGGTTTATTTTGGTTCATAGTTTCAGCCCGTGGTCAGCTGCCTCCCAAGCAGAAATATCACAGTGGGAGGGCTTGGGTGGAGGACAGCTGCTCAACGCATAGCAGCCAGGAAACAAAGAGATAGGGGAGGAGCTGGGGACAGGAATCCATACTTCTATGCCATGTCCCCAGTGAGCCACCCCAACCTTTTTTTTTTTTTTTTTTTTTTTTTTTTTCCGGTTTTTTTTTGTTTCAAACTCACTACCTTGCACGCATTTTAGCCTGTTGTTTGGTTTTTTTTCTCCGGTACCGGGAACTGAACTCACGACCTTGCGCTTACCAGGCAGGCGCTTTTGCAGCTGAGCTAAATCCCCAGCCCCAACCCCAACCTTCTTTACCGCACATCTGGCTACTGAACTCATCCGCAGGTGAATCGCTGATGAGTACGGCGCCCCCAAGACCCTATCACTTCCCCAACACATGAGAAGTTTGGGATGTATTTTATTGTTTTTTTTTCTTTTTGGTCTTTTTGAGACAGGGTCTCGCTATGCAGTTCAGACTGGCCTTGAGCTCACTCTGTAGCCCAGGCTGGCCTCAAACTTGCAACGATCCTCCTGTCTCAGCCTCCAGAGTGCTGGGATTACAGGCGTGCGCCACCACGCCCGGCTTGGGATGCATTTTAGATATAAATCATAGCATAGTCCTTACCTTATCTTTGCTATTTAGAACAAGTCCAATTTCCTTTGTACATAATAACTTCCAAATGCTTGAAGACTATTACATTTCTACTTCTTCTCTAGGAACTGCTCCCCATTCCTGCCTCTAAATCCTTTCTTTTTAGGTGAGCATCTTCAGTTCCTCCCATAACATTATTTTAAGTTATTTTACTAAACCCAGACTAGCTCCAAACTACTTTAGGTCATTTTTCCCTGAACTAACTCTCTATTGCACTCCAAATTAGCTCCAATTCTTTCTTTCTTTCCTTCTTTTTTGTCTATCTCTCTCTCTATCTGTCTATCATCCATCCATAATTTTTCTATTATCTATCTTTTTATCTATCATCTATCTTTTTATGTATCTATCTTTTTATCTATCTATCTATCTATCTATCTATCTCATTCTATCTTCTATCTCATGATTGTAGATGTGGGTGTGTATACCTATTTTTATATATGTTGTCTGCACAGAGAAAATCAGTTATCATTCTCTATATTCCATAGCATATTTCTGTGCTAACATTAAGGCTTGGTTTATTTGTATAAAGATATGTGGAAGCTAGCTTTGGTATTCTAATTAAATAGCCATTTTCAGTCAAATTTAGCGAGTCATCTAGGCTCCTATGTGAGTTGCTAAGAGAAGTCTGGCATCTTTATTAGATAAAATTTACAGGGTTGGTAGTGAGCAACAGCAGCTCTGCCTCTCCAAAATTCAAAACCTAGCCCCTGGAAAATAACAACCTGGGGAAGAAAAGAAGGAGGGAGGTGGATCCCCAGGAACCCTAGAAGGATTGGCAGGGAAAATTGGAGCCTACAGAGAAATCCGAAGAGACAGAACACAATGTGGGAAAGGGAAGGGACAGTCTGTAATTTCTCCTTGGCTCCTGGCTCCTGGCTCATGAGAAAGGAAGGCTGAAACTACAGAGACAAAGTAAAAGTGGGGGACTCCAGAGAGCTTCAGGGAGAAATGTAGCCATGAAATGAACCAGAGGATGCTGTGTGCTGCTACAGCTGGTGAGGGACTCCAGTCCAAGTGCCCACCATATCCCCAGGGTATGGTTAGATGTCACTCCAGAGAGCGGTTGACTGAACTTGGGACTCTGAGCAGCCACAGCTTGGCTTCATTGCAGGGCTCCTAGTGTTACGTTTCCACAGTGACTGGGGGAGAGACAGCCGTGGGAGACAGTCATGGCCAGGATGCTGCAGTCATGCAGCAAGAGAGCCCCGGAGGAATTTAAACTAAAGGATTTAGACCACACTCCCATAGCCAGAGGCCAGGCTCACCTGGATTGCTGTGAATGTGAAAGGTGCAGAATTGGTGCTCTCACCCTAATTCTAATGCCTGTTGGTGATCGCACCCAGCACAAATCCAGGGTCTGATGGCTTTCTTTAAGATGTGTCCAGCAAGAGCATAGACACATCTTAAATTTGGGGCACTGTCCCCAAACTGTAGATTCTGGAAGACATTTCTTTATTTTTTTTTCTTTTCCTTTTTTTGTTTTGGTGTGTTGTTTTTAGTGTTTTCTTTTTGGCTTTGTTTTTGTTTTCCTTCTACTCAACTTTTTTTCTTTATTCTTCACTAATTTATTGGAGCTTAGGAAATTTTCTTTTGTCAGTTTTCCTTGCTTCTTAATTCTTTTTCTTAATTCTTTTTTTCTTCTTCTCCCTTTTAATTTTTCTCCTCAATTTTTTCTTATTTTTACCTCTATATAATTTCTTTCTTCTCTTCATGTTTTAAATCTTCTATTTCTGGTCAGTTTCTTCTCTTACCTTTGCCTAATTCTATAAACATCCTTCTACTCCCCAATATGATCTTCTGTATCACTTCTCTTTTTTTTTCTGATATTATAGAATTTTGGGTCTCAAAATTTTTTTCTTGCATATGCCAATTGCCCAACCCTATATCTGTACTAGTATGACTATAATGCTTTGTCAATCTTTTAATAATTAGCTCTGTAAAATTTTTGAATTTTTTTCTATCATTAGTGGAAATACAACTAATATATTTAATACATATTAGCTGTAAGTCAATACTTGAGTTACACTAGTGTTTAAGCCATAATTGGGGATTTCTTTTCTAGAATTAAGGGTGATATGTAATTGGTTCTAATGGTTAATATCTAATTTGTTTTGGATGATTTTACTGAGGCTGATTTGCATGATATTAACAGAATCACATAATCATTGCTACATCACTGTAAGCCAAAACTCAGAATACCCTTGTGACATTAAAAATACTCAAGTACATTCCCAGAGAACTAGGTTGCTGGATCCTTCTTTTCCAATGTGGTCAGATCTTGTGGCTATGGCAGAGGATTATAGTTAGCCAGGCCCAAAATACATCACTGAAAAGTAACTAAAGAGATCTCTATACTAACAACAAAGTCTTTAGCCTATAAACATTTGCAAACATCAGAAACAAATAAACAAACAAACAGAATAGAAACAAGAGAGGACAAGCAAGAAAATGCCTTCTAAAGTTTCCCATTCTTCTGAAGCCAGTTCATGGGGCACCGAGGGGACAGAGTAGCATAAACCAACACCAAGTTAGTCAAAAGAATAACATAGGACATGAGAAAACAGCTCAAAGAGGTCCTCAGTGGAATTAGAGAGGATATAACTAAACAGATAATGGAAATAATAACCAAAAAGATTCAGGAGATTTCAGAAAATGTTAAAAAAAATTAGATGAGCTAAACAAAATAATATAAAACCTGAATGACCAGTTTACCAAAGAGTTAGAGTTCATAAAAAGGCTTTGATCAGAAATCCAGGAGATAAAAAATGATATTGAAAGTATGAGAACTGATGAATGTAAATACACAATTTTAGAACTAGAAGACAATGACTTCAAAGGCCAACTACTCAAAGTCACCTTAAAAACAACAAGAGAACATGACAGATGGATCCAATAACTGCTAGATGATGCAAAGAAGAGTAATTTAAGAATAACTGGAGCGCTGGGAATATAGCTCAGTAGCATAAGCCCCTGCCTGGCAAGATCAAGGTTGTGAGTTCGATCCCCAGTATTGCAAAACAAAAACAAATAAAACAAACAAACAAACAAAAAAACAAAAAATCCCACAAGACTCCTACATACCAAAATATAATGGCATCACTACTAAAAAAAAAAAAGAATAACTGGAATATGTGAAAAATCAGAAGATGGCACAAATGACAAAAAAATCCTCTTCACAGAAAAAATTCTCAAATTTTCACAGAAAATTTCTCAAATACTGTATAGGGACAGAAATAAACATATGGATAATTAAAGTACGTACAGCCCAAAGTAGTCATGACCAAAAAAGAACTTCTTTATACCACATATACTCAAAGTACCAGAACTCCATAACAAATTCTTTTTTTTTTTTTTTTTTTTTTGTTTTTCTCCGGTACCGGGAACCGAACTCACAACCTTGCGCTTGCCAGGCTGGCGCTTTGCCGCTGAGCTAAATCCCCAGCCCCAACAGGGACAAATTCTTAAAAGCTGCTGGAAAAAGGCAAAGAATCACATATAAAAGTAAACACATTAGAATTAAAGCAGACTCCTCTAGCAAGCTTTGAAGGCTGAGAGGGCTTGGAGTGAAATGTTTCAAGCCCTGAAAGATCACAACTTCCAACTCTGACTTATGTGCCCTGCAAAATTTCACTTTAAAAAATTGACAGAGAAATAAGCTATTTCCATGTCAAGAAGCTTCTCTAGAAATTTATGAGCACCAAACTAGTGTTACAAAAAGTTCTTAAGGATATTCTAGGAAGAGACAATAAAGCCAACAATACCAATAAGTTTAAAAAAAAAGAAAAAAGAATACAGCTGGTGGGATGAGCAGCTAAGCAAAAGAAAAAAAGATAAGGAAATCAGTAACAGGAAAATAATGCAATGACTGGAAAAAGTCAGTGTCTTTTAGTAATAATTCTCAATGTGAATGGTCTAACTTCCTGAATCAAAATACAGAGATTGGCAGAATGGATCCAGAAAGAAAACCCAATAATGTGCAGTACAGAAGAAGCACATTTAATTAAAAAAAAGAAACTCACAGGTTTAAAATCAAAAGGTGAAAAACAATATTCCATGCAACAGGGATCCAGAAAAAAGCAGAGTTCCTATTCTAATTTCAGAAAAAGTGGATTTCAAGACCAGACTGTTCAGATGAGACAAACAAGGTTGCTACATATTGGTTAAGGGAACAATTCAACAGGAAGACACAATAATTGTAAACATATGCACACCAAATGCTGGCATACCCAACTTCATAAAACAAACACTAGTGGACATACAAATCAGACAAACACCACACAATTGTAATGAGGAACCTCAATACCCCACCGCCACAAATAGGCAGGTCTACTAGACAAGAAAAATCAACAAAGAAATATCAGAAGTGAACCAAACATTTGAACAAATGGATTTAACAGATATCTACAGTGTTTCATCCAACAACAGACTACACATTCTTCTCTGTAACGCATGGGGCTTTCTCCAAAATAGACCACATGCTTGCCCACAAAGCATGCTTAAATAAATGCAAAAGAATCAAAATTATCCCTTATATAATCTACATATTAACAGATCATAGTGCAATGAAACTAGAAATTAATGGCAAAAGACACCACAGAAACTATGCAAACACATGGAAATTAAATAATACTCTCCTGAATAATCAGTAGTCATAGATGAAATTAAAGAAGAAATTAGACAATTCCTACAATCAAACAATAATGCTAATATGACATACTGAAACCTATGGGTCATAATAAAAACAGTCCTAAAAGGGAAGTTGTTATGGTTGTTACATTGTGTCAACTTGGGAAGTCTAGAGGTTTGGCTAAGTGACTCAGCAGGAAGCCGGGGTGCTTACTTTGTATACATCCTGAGCCCGTGGAAGAGGAGGGCATGGAGACTATGTGAGAGCTACATGCCCCTTAGGTGGGGGTAGCCTGTTTACAAAGTAAGGCAGGGAAAGAAGCTGCTTGCCGCCATTCCTCCCTTTTGCTCTGGCTGTTTGCTGTTTGGCTGCCATTCCCCCCTTTGCTCTTCTTGCTTTGTTATCTTCTGCCTCGGAGTCAGCCAAGTATGGACTGAAACCTCCACAAACTGTAAGCTAAATAAACCTTTCCTTCCTTCATTTTGGGTGTTGGGTATTTTGTCTCAGCAATGAGACAGAAGTAACTAAGACAGAAGTTTATAGTGAATTCCCACTTTAGAAAAAGAGGGAGCTCAAATAAATAACCTAATGATGAACTTCAAGATCTTAGAAAAACAAGAACAAGCCAAACCCAAAGTCATTATGAGAAAGGAAATTGCAAAGATCAGAGCAGAAATTAATGCAATTGAGACTAAAAAAACAATACAAAGACTCAATGAATTGAACAGTTAGTTCTTTGAAAGATTAAACAAAATAGATAAATCCTTAGCCAGTCTTACCAAAATAAGGAAACAAAAGACCCATGCAATTAGAAATGAAACAAAAGGCCATGAAATTAGAAATGAAAAAATGTGAGATCACAATGGATTCTGCTGAAATCCAGATTATCAATAGCTACTTTGAGAACCTGTACTCTATTAAATGGAAAATTCAGAAGAAATGGATAAATTCTTTAGACACATGTAAACTGCCAAAGCTGAACCAAGAGCAAATAAAAATTCTGAATAATTCAATATTAGTCACTAAATTTGAAGTAATAAAAAACTACCAACTAAAAAAAGCCTAGGTCCTGATGGATTCACTGCCAAATTCTACAAGAACTTTAGAGAAGACCTAATGCCAATGTTCCTCAAACTCTTTGATGAAATCAAAAGGGAAGCAGCATGGCCAAAATCATTCTTGGAAACAAGCATTACCCTGATTCCAAAACTAGAAAAGAACCCCACCAAAAAAGAACACTATATACCAATCACTTTAATGAACACTGAGGCAAAAATCCTCAATAAAATACTGGCAAACAGAATGCAGCAAGTCATCAAAAAGATCATATATCATGACCAAGCAGGATTCATTCCAGGGGTGCAGGGATGGTTCAACAAATGCAAATCATTAAATGTAATGTATCACATAAACAGAAATAAGTATAAAAATCATATGATCACCTCAATAGACACAGAAAAAGCATTTGACAAAATCCAACATCAGTTCAAAATAAAAACCCTGAAGAACACAGGAATAGAAGGTCTTTATCTCAATCTGATAAAAGCTATCTATGATAAACCACTGGCTGATATCATACTCAATGGAAAGAAGTTGAAAGTTTTCCCTTTAAAATCAAGAACAAGGAAAGGATGTCTGCTATCATCATTCCTGTTCAATGTAGTTCTCAGAACACTGGCTAGAGAATTTAGACAACAGAGAGAAATATAAGAGATATGGATAGAAAAGGAAAAATTAAGTTATCATTATTTGCAAATGGTGTGATCTTCTACATAGACCACCAAAACACCACCAAAAGACTCCCAGAATTAATAGACAAATTCAGCAGTGTAGCAGGATACAAAATCAATGCTCAAAAATCAATAGTATTCCTGGGCACCAATAATAAACTCACACAGAGAGAAATTTTCACAATAACATCAAGAAAAATGAAATACTTGAGGAATTAACTAAGGAAGTGACAGAGGTCTACAGTGAAAACTATAGCACTATGAAAAAGGAGATCAAAGAAGATATCAGGAAATGGAAGATATCCCCTGTTCTTAGATAGGCAGAACCAATATAATAAAAATGGCCATACTTCCAAAACTGTTGTAAAGATTTAATGCAATCCCAATAAAAATACTAATAGCATTTCTTACTGAACTAGAGAAAGTGATCCTAAAATTCATATGGAACCAGAAGAGACCTGGAATAGCACAGACAATTGTGGGGAACAAGGGGAAAGCAGAAGGCAATCACAATCCTGAACTTTAAGTTATACTACAAAGCTATAGTGATAAAAAGAGCATAGTATTGGCAAAAAACCAAACCAAATCAAAACAGACTTGTGGATTAGTGCAACACAGTGGAGGATGCAGAAACAACTCCAGGCACACTCAGCTACTTTATCTTTGAAAAAGGGGCCAAACACTGTTTTGTTTACTTTTCTCTTGTTGCTGAGAGAAAATACCTGATGCCCACAATTAAGGAAGGAAAGGTTTATTTAGCTCACAGTCTATGGAGGTTTCAGTACATACTCGGCTGGCTCCAAGTCAGGGTGGCACATAGCAGAGGGCAACAGTTCACCACAGTGGAACAGCAAAGCAGCAAGAGCAAAAGGAGCAATGGCAGCTGGAGGAGCAAGCGTCTTTCCCTCCCTTACACTGTATGTAAACTACCTGCCCCAGGGTAAGTGTAGCACTCACATCCATAATTCCAACATTGGACCATGAATCAGTCATAACTCTAGAAGCCTGCCCCATGACTTTATAAGGCTGTGGGGGGACATGTAGACACAAACCATAACAAACACGTTCACTGGAAGAAAGACAGCCTCTTTAACAGATGGTGCTGAGTAAGTGAAATAAATCTGAAACACACATTCAAATATTGCATGGTGTCTCTGGCATGAGAAATCAAAAGTGTAAATAAGGACCAAAATGTATAGCAGAAATTGTGAAGAAAATGTTCAAATAGGAAGGGGATTTAGGAATAAGGAGGGGGAAAAGAAGGAAGGGAAAAGGAAAAAATGGAAATAAAGCTTTTGTAAATAAAGAGGGGAAGACGGGTTGAAGTCAGGGAAGGGGAAGAAAAAAAAAAAGAATCAAGATATATCATGTACAGGCACAAATTCCATATGATGAATGTTATCAGTATGTTTATCTAAAATGTACTAATAAAATTAATCAGGTAATTTAAAAAATGGTACCAGGAAATCTGCCTTTCCACATGCCGAAGATTTAACCTAGACCCATATGTCTCACTATGCACTAAGCTAAAATAAAAATGGATCAAACATCTATTTTTTTTTTTTTTTGGTTTTTCTCCGGTACCGGGAACCGAACTCACGACCTTGCACTTGCCAGGCAGGCGCTTTTGCCACTGAGCTAAATCCCCAGCCCCTCAAACATCTAAATATTAGAACAGAAATAATCCGCTGGAAGATAACGTAGATGTAGACAAAGACTTTCTGAACAGAACCCGAGTTGCACAAGAAATAACACCAAGAATCAACAAATGGGATGATATCAAATTAAAAACCTTCTGTACAGCAAAGGAAACAAAACAACAGAGTGAAGAGACAACCTACAGAATGGGGAAAAATTCTGCCAGCTATTCCTCAGAGGACTAATATCTAGAATATATAAAGAACTCAAAATATTTGACCTCCTCAAATTAAAGACCCAATCAAAAAATGAGCAACTAAAATACATAGACTTCTCAGATGAAGAAGTAGGAATGACCAGTAAATACATGGAAAAACATTCAACAACACTGGCCATTTTGAGAGATGCAAATTAAAACACACTGTGATTCTATCTCTTTCCAGAAACAATGGCTGTCATCAAGAAACCAACCAATGGCAAAGGTTGATGGGACTTGGGGTGGGGAGAAGAAACCCTTTCTTATTGTTGATGGGACTGTAAACTGATAACAAATACTACAGAAGTCAGTGTGGAGATTCCTCCAGAAACTAAAACTAGAGGTTCCATTGACTCAGCCATTCCCCTTCTAGCTATCTTCCTAGAAGAGTTAAAGACATCAGGCCAGAGTGATATATGCATATGTGTTTATAATAGCACAATTCGTCATAGCTGAATCCTGGAAACAGCACATATGTCATCAACAGATGAATGGATAAAGAAAGTGTGGTATTAGTAGACCAGAGAGCATACTCTTCTACAAAGGATAAATTTGATTCATTTATAGGAAAATGGATGTACTTTGAGACAGAATATTTTTCTGTAGGGTTTTCATCATGAACTGGTGTTGGACTTTGTTAAATGCTTTTTTGTGCATCTATTGAGATGATCATGTGGATTTTGTTCTTGGCTGTGTTGATATGGTGTGTTACACTTATTGATTTGCATATGTTGAATCAGCCCTGTATCCTTGGGTTGAATCCTGCTTAGTCATGGTGTATAATCTTCCTGATGATTTGGTGCATTCTGTTTGTCAGTATCTTACTGAAGATTTTTGCATCTGTGTTCATTAAGAAAACTGGCCTGTAGTTCTCATTTTGTTTGGATCCTTCTCTGGTTTTGGTATTTGCTTCCAGGAATGACTTTGGGAGTATGGCTTCCCTTTCAGTTTCATTGAAGAGTTTGAGGAGTAATGGCTTAGATCTCTAAATTTCTTGTAGAATTCAGCAGTGAATTTGTCAGGACCTGGGCTTTTCTTTGTTGGTAGTTTTTAATTACATCTTCAATTTCATTAGCTGATATTGGGTTATTCAGACTTTTTATACTTTTTTGATTCAGCTCTGATAATTCATATGAATCTAGGAATCTGTGTATTTCTTCTGTGTTTTCATCTTATTAGAATGCAAGTTCTTGAATTAGATATTGATCATCTGGATTTCTTTAGGATCTGTAGTGATTTCACCCTTTTCATTTGTAATTGTATGGATCTGAGTCTCTTCTTTTTTTCATAAGGTTGCCTAAGGGTTTGTTAATTTTATTTAATCTTTTAAATAGCAAATTTTTTGATTTATTGATACTTTGTATTATTTTCTTAGTTTCATTTGCATTAATTTCTGCTCTGACCGTTATAATTTCCTCTCCCATATAAACTTTGGGCTTGACTTGCTCTTTTTTTTTTTTTTTGAAGCTTGAGGTTCAACATTAAGTTGTTTGAGCTTTCTCTCTTTTTCTGATATGAGAGGTCACTGCTATAAATTTCCTTCATTGGAATGCTTTCATTGCATCCCATTAAGTTCTGGTATGTTGTATTGACATTATTGTTTAATCATAGAAAATGTCTAATTTTTAAAAAATTTCATCTGTGAATCATTGGTTGTTCAGGAGGGTGTTATTTAATTTTCACATATTTATGAAATTTTTATGTTTTTCTTTTTGCCTTTGGTTTCCAATTTCACTGCACTGTGGTCTGATAATACACATGGGATGATTTCGATGTCTTTACATTTGCTTAAGCATGTTCTATGGGCTAGTATGTGGTCTATTTTGGAGAATGTCCTGTATGAAGCTGAGAAGAATGTGTATTCTGATGTTGTGGGGTGTTACACTCTGTAGACATCTACTAAGTCCATTTGTACAAAAGTGTGGTTCAGTTCTGATATTTCTTTGTGGATTTTTTTGTCTAGTTGATCTGTGTATTTGTGGCAGTGGGGTAGTACGGTTCTCATTTTATATTTTTTTGCCTGTTAGTCTGGCTGTTAACCTGTATATATGATGATTAACTTTATAAGGAATTATAAGATAAATAAATGAATCTGATAGTGGCAAAAAAGAGCGTGGAGGGGAAGGGAAAGGGTAGAAAGAATTGAGATTTAAATTACATATACTTATCAACTCTCTGCCATGCACTGCAAACCTAACTTCCCCAGTTGATGGTCAACCACATGAATTGCAAACACATAAGAATAAAATAAAAAATTATAAAATGAAACCAAACATGTACTAATACAAATTAAAAGTTAAAGCTGGGAGTGGTGGTGCACATCTGTAATCACAGCACTGGGGAGGCTGAGGCAGGAGGATCATGTGAGTTCAAGGCCAGCCTGAGCTACATAGTGAGTTTAAGCCCAGTCTGAATTGCATAGCAAGACCCTGTGTCAAGAAAAAAAAAATTAAAAATTAAAAAAATATTTCTGGCATAGGAAATTAGGCTGGGCCTGTATATTTTGATAAAAGACTCACTTGGCAAGATTCCAGCTGAAAATTATACCTGTCTAGAAGCATATGTTATGTGTTCTCTAAAAAATAAAGGCAATGCATTTTAAAAAATTAGAACAAATTGTCAATGTATGGGCAGAGTCCAGAAGAGCTTTCATTTATTTATTTATTTCCAGCAAAAGTGGAATGGATTGGGAAATACAAAGTGGCCTGAAAAACAGGAGGTGTCTTTTAAAAAGAGGTAGTTCTTAAAACGCTAAAAAACAAAGCAGCGTGAAAAAGACCAAGAGAGGGAAAGGAGGGGAAGAGAGGAGAGGGAAAGGGGAAGTAAAAAGAATTAAGATGTGTTAGGTATGTGCACCAAATCCCCACGATGAGTATAATCATTAGGTACTGCAACCACGTAACTAGTACGAAAATTAAAAACTGTCTTTCTAAAAATTAAAAAAAATTAATATATTCCTGGTACCCACTTTAAAATGCCAATAATGTTCTGCCTTCCCCTTCCTGTATGGGTGTTGCTTATTGGAGCAATCTTCTCACGCTTTCTGATTTCCAGAGGTGCGTGGGCGGAAGCAAGAGGGAGCGGAGACTTGCCTTGGAGATGAGCCGCTGTGCAAGCTGGAACATGTTGCGTCTGCTGGGAGTCTGTGAAGCGGCAATGGAGACAGTGGGGCCCCACGAGGCTGTCTGCTGCATCCTGGGGATGGGCCACAGAGATGTCCACAGCTGCTTCCACTCCCGCGGTGGATTTCAGGATGGACTTCTACAAACATGTGAGAAAGAAAAGCAGCCGTCAACGTCCCTGGCATTATGAGCAGCGAGGTCTTGCTGTCTTTTGTACAGTTTCACAGAGGGTCAACACCAGGTAAGGGTGCTCCATGACCAGGACAGTTCAAAACAAAACCCAGAGTACTCTGTAGCTGTGTTGGAACAAGACCACACATGGACACTGTGTGAACCCCAAAATAGCAAACGTCTTCCTCTGGTAGGTAAAGTGAGTGAAAACTGCTTCCCCCCATTACAGCTCCAGTCTGCTTTGTCATAAGAAGGGCTTATTAAGATACCCAGTTATAAAATTGTTCCTGCTTCCTGACACTGCCGAATCCAGGCAGAATGCTTGCTTCCTGGGTCCTGGCCCCAAAACACTCACTCAGAGTCCTAAAGTCCTTTGTAACATCCTCATGCTGAGACACCCCATTCTTTCTCACTGCAGTGAAAAAGTTCAGTGTCCAATGTGTCACGGGTGTTCTTTGACTGCAGGGCATTGACAGCGGACAGAAAAAGTGGGACTATACATGGTGATCAAAATATATGGTGAATGTTCAAATAGAAATGTTATTAGAATGAATGGCAAATTACAGTTAGTACCGTTCAAAATAATCCCCCCACCACCTTGCTTCATGGGTGGGAAAAGCCAGAGTCACATGGTGCCAGATGCAGTGGACAAGGTGAATGAGGACACACTGCAATCCTGTCTTCCCATTGGGTAACACTCAGCAGCAGCATTCACCACATTTTTTAATCTCAACTGCTAAAGACACTAATGAAAGAGGACTTCCAGAACTGCTTCAGAAAGCGGCAACAATGATGGGATGAGTGTGCTCAAAGTGTGAGAGAGTAATGGAAACATATCTTTTATTACAATAAAATTTAAAAATTTAAACACTCACTATAGTTATTGATTACACCTCATATGTATTTCACAAATGTCTGTAAGGAGTCATCTTTTCTCCTTTGAAGATTAGCAAATAATGAAATGAAGCAAAACAAAACATGGAGTCTAGAAGAAAAATTACTGTTGAAAAAAGAAAAAGGAACACTGTGCCTTAGACTTGGTTACAGATCCTAACTAAATATTTTTATAACTTCCATTTTTGTGCCACTTATTACAGACTTCTAGGGAAACTAAAACCTAATGAGAGAATGAAAATCCTAATTGGAAGTACTGAGGAGCTAAACTGATTTTGCAGAGAACAGAAGCTGTATTGAGAGAAAACTGTTGAGATTTTTCTGAGTCATAACATTAGGTGATATACATGTCATAAACATTAGGTGATTTTTTTTTTTTTTATACCAGGAATTGAACTCATGACCTTGCACTTGCCAGGCAGGTGTTGCCGCTGAGCTATATCCCCAGCCCAACATTAGGTGATTCTATGGAAGAATCATTTGTTTATAAGAAAGAAACAAGCATTCCTGTAATCAAAACTGTGCTGGTTGATGTAGGTCTGCTTGTTTAATATGCATTCCGGCCCTCCAGAAGTTGCAGAGGTTGGAAAGTCAAAATTTCTTCTTCCCAGTATTGCTTAAAGCTACATACATGATTTAGGTTCTGCAAAGAAGACGCAGTAAAACAGGACTGGATTTAGAGCTGAGTCATGTGGGAGAGAGGTCATGGGGCACCCAGTTTGCTGGCACTGAAAGTGGCAGGGGCAGCTCTAGGGGCGGCTTTCTAATCCCCAGTGTGCCTCCTGATGGGGGCAGAGGCAGATGGTGTGGCAACGGCTCTTGTCTCTGCAGCTAGCATCTTGTGTGTGCATGTGGCTGGAGCAGAGGCTTCGCTGGCATCCTGTGGGAGGTGCTCGTGGGAGCTCAGTCTAGGCAGTGCTGTCCTATAGAAATTGAACATGACACATGTATGTAATGAAAAAAAAATTCTAGTAGGTTCAGTTAAAGAAGTACAAGAAATGGGCAACCTTAATTCTGATAATTCATTTTACTCAGTATATCAAAAACATTACAGTGTCCACAGGCAGGCAGAACAAAACATTATTGAAATAGACAGTATCACATTTTTATTCGGTTTGTTTCACACTGTGCTAGAACGTATCTCACTTGAGTCTAGGCACATCTCAAGAATTCAGTAGTCATGTGTGCCTCCCTTATTGAACTGTGCAGGTCTAGGATCTTTTTTGTTGTTGTTGTTGTTTGGATAATTTTATAAACAGTTTAATACCCTGTAATAAATCTCTCTCTCTACTTACATCAGTCAGCTTTCCTTTTGCTGGACACAACACCCAGTGCCCACAATTTAAAAGACGAGAGGTTTAACTTGGTTCATGGTTCCAGAGGATTCAGTCCCATGGTTAGCTGGCTCCAAGGCAGAATCGACAGGGTAAACGGGCATGGGGCGGCGGGAGGGGCAGGGGAATAGAGATGCTTAGTTCACCATGGAGGGAAACAGCGCAGGTTAACAGCCCCAGAGAGGAAATCGTGAGGGATTGGATATCCCACCCCAGATCACATCTGTAGGACCACAGAGACACACTCAGTGTGCTTTGCTAATCTCATGGGTGTTTCTTAAATCAGTCAAGTTGACACAATTAAGACGAGCCATCGCGCTGCTTCAACTTGTGCCTTGCATTATCTTCAGCTGAACACTGGCTGACACGGGAGTGTCAACAGAAATGTTTGCGACAAATCACATTTAGCAGCGTTTCTTTGAGCAAGGAATGATTCACGAATCTGGCAGCGCCGAGAATCAGAAGTTTAGAGAACTCTGCCCAGCCTGTGACAAGCCAGCATTTGTAGACTACGGGAGCCGAATAGAAACAGCACCAGACTGGCAGTGGGCGTGGTGTGATTTGTTGACTTCTGGAGATTGGTTGAAACCTGGATGCTGTGGTTGGCTGTTATTCTCATAGTTAGTCTGATTTGTTTACATACTAAATTGAGGTGCAGTTCCAACTTTAGGAACTCAAAGTACAGAGACAGCCTTAGGTTGATGACTTCCTGCTTAGCAATAATTAGATAAGAATTAACGCGCTAACCACCAGCAAACTTAGCAATGAGAAAGCCATACCTAGACACATTTGGATGAACTTTTCGAGTTGCACAAAGGATCTCCTGTAGAGTTGGACCGTTTTGCACTTCTCCCCATCTGAAAATGAATAGCATACAGCCCTGACTCAGCTCCTTCCCCGCAAAGACAAGAGGCAAAAGGAAATGGAATGATAATGATAGATTTGAGGCATAAAAGGTGTGACTTGAGAACTTTCTGCTGAGTGCAGTTTTGTGGATTCAGTTATGGAAGACTTAGGTATGCAAAGGCTCAGGAAATGGGCCATGCGCAGAACTTTCTTCTGAAAGTTATTTGGTAATGTTTTGTTTTTTATGTCAACAGCTTCTTCTTTTACTTCTACTTCTTTTTGTCTCATAATTCCTTATTCTTTTTCCTGGCTAGTTTTCTCTTATTTATGAATTAAGGTAATTTTGTTAAAATATTTAAAGTTTGTGCTTTAGATTTTCTTTTTATAGTAACTTCATCTACTGATTTCTGTATTGTTAGTTATTTTCTTAACATTAGTTCTCTTCTAAATAAAACTGAAACGTACAATACAATAAGTATGGTGAAAGGGACAGAAACTGCTTAATAGGAAAGAACAACTGGGATGAGGGAAAGAAGAAAAGAAAGAAAGAAGGAAGGGAAATACATACACACAAGATAGCTAAGATAATTGTACTATTAATTTCTATTGTTTTATTGAAAGGGACATTTAATCTTTAATTGTTTCATCAATCTTGCCTACCTATATGTGGTAATCTGAGCAACTACTTTGAAGACAGCAATAAGTAATACAACAACTATTGTTGATTTCCTATCATCTTGTTTTGAAATTCTGTATCATTTTTATAGTTTGTGTTGTTTTGTTTTTGTCTTTTTGTTCTTGTTCTTTTTGCTTTAAAATATTAAAAAAAATTATTTCTCTTCCTGTCTTCTAGGTTTTAGTCTGCAATTCCTATTAGAATGGAAGATTTTCCTTATTGTCTTTATTTACTTCCTTTGAACCCCTCACCCCCAATCTAGCAGTTTTGAGGTTGTTTCAACCTGGTCCATAGGGTCCTGAGGTCTTTGTTTTGGAGAGGGGTCGTAATATATAACACGACATCCAGCCTTTCAGCAATTTCCTGGGTACATAAAACGTTATTGATCGTAGGTCATACACTGGCTGTGTAGTGTTCCTGTCCCACACTGGTACCAAGGATATCACAGACGCAGTCTCTGAGGCTGTGGACAGCTTGTCTGAACTCAAGCAGAGACGCTTGTCCTCCCGAGCCCAGAACCTCCGAGAATCATGGCCTCAGGCAGCAATCCACAGTAGTTGCTTTTGGTCTCCGTTCTTGAGCTGGGGAGCTTGGTGTCGGTCTCTGATCTCACCCTACAAGCCTGGCCTCCTGTGGGATATTGCTGTCCCCGTCACTAGGGGGATGGTAGAGTTGGTGCGGCTTTGCTGTTTGTTTACAGCCAGAGTTCGCTCTCCCTGGGGGCATCGCTCATTCTCCTGGGCCGTGATGGTTGGTGACATGTCAGCATCAGCTCTGCCGGTCACCAGCTGCAATCCTGGTCACCACAGACGCTGCTGACCTGGGACCCAGAATGCCTGTTGCCCCAGCCCAGCGACTGCTTTGGATGCTGTTCTTGTTTGGGGCATGTGTTCATTTTGTTTTTGATAATGACTTAAATTTTCTTTTTCTTCTATATTTTATCTATAATATGTACAAGCAGAGTTGAGGACCTCAAAATATGAGTATATACTGAAAATGCTATTTTGACATGAAATGATTTAAAAATGTGGACCAGATGGCTGACAAAAATATCAAAGTGACCAATTCAAGGTTGGGAAGGTCATAGTCTTAAAAGTTGGTAGGGAATGCTGAAATTTGTTAAATATAATTTAACTAATTGACTAATTGTAAGCAGTTCTAAAACTGAAGAAGTATTAAAAACTTTTTTTGTGTGTGATGAGTCTTACTATGTAGCCCCTGCTGACCTTGAACTCACCATTTGCCTGCCTCAGCCTCCTCAGTGCTGGAATTACAGCTGTTCATCACCACATCAGGCATTAAAAATAATTCTTTAGGAGCTGGGGATATAGCTCAGTGGCACAAGTGCCTGCCTGGCAAGTGAAAGGTCCTGAGTTTGATTCCCGGGACAAAAAAAAAGAATAAAAATAATTCATTAAAGTAAACACATGTCATTCAAAAATAATTTTTATGATAGTGTAGTGTTATTAGACTAGCATAATAAATACTAGGACATGAAGGTGGGTGAAAAAAACAAATGGTTCAAGATAAAACTTGGTTCAAAATTAACTGTAAATATTTAAACAGAAACTTGCATTCAGAAATGAAAAAAAGAAAAATGAGAAACAATTTAAATAATTGTTATGGTTGGTACATTAGGTCAACCTGGGGAGTCTAGAGGTTTGGCTAAGTGACTCAGCAGGGAGCCAGGGTGCTTACTTTGTATACATCCTGAGCCTGTGCAAGAAAAAGGCATACAGAGGGTGTGGTTATAGAGGACCATCCCCACACCCCCAGAGCAGATAGGCTGCATTAAAAAGAATTAAAAAAGGACTGGCTGCTGGTTCTTTGGAGGAGCTCGTCTTCGCCTTCAGCTCGGTGGTCTCCTGGCTTCTGGTGCAGACTGTTGGGCTTCTGCCTGAGACTCTTCAGCCTTCTGGTGTAGGCTGTCCGGCCTTCATCGTAGATTCTCCAGCATTCTGTCGCAGACCCGTCAGCCTCCTGATATGGACTTGCACGGACACTGCAGTGAGCTCCAGGCCTGGGGCTGGGATCTTCAATCTCCAGTGTACAGACACCCTCAGCACGCCTCCCCATCTAACTCTGTGGCGGACCATTGTAAGCCAAACTTGTAATTTCTTATACATTTGTATATCTTGTGCTATATCTGTTTCTCTAGTAAACCCTGACTGATGCAATCATTCATGGCTTAAGGTAGAAATTTAAAACTATTTTTTTAACGTAGAAAATATGAAAAATGAGAACAGCATAAGGGTGAGGGCCAAGCTGTGTTCAGAAGTAAACTGATATTCTCCAGGAATTCATTATTCAACCAGGAAAAACAAATGAACCAATCTAAGGGAAGTGGTAGTAAGATGAGGCATTAAAGTATTGCATTAGAAAATACAAACACTGTAGAATTGATACATGAGTCTGATGCCCTTGTTGAAGAAATTCTTGGGGAATTAAAGAGAAAACAAAACATTAAAAGATGAGGTAAATTATTAACGTAAAGAAGCTTAAACTTTTTTTAGTTTTTTTTTTACTTTTATTCAGCAACACTTTGTAGTTTTCATGAATGAGCTTTGGACTTAGATAAGGCAAGGATAAATTTTTATATAAGAAAGTTCTCTTCTGTAAGAAGAATATCTGGTGCATGCGGGTGGGTTGAAGGAAGAGTGGGGTTTGCTTTAAAATACAGTGATCTGGGACTGGGGATTTAGCTCAGCGGCATAGCTCCTGCCTGGCAAGTGCTAGGTCGTGAGTTTGATTCCCAGTATCGGAAAAAAACAAAACAAAAAACAAAACAAAACAAAAAACAACTTAAAAAAAAAGTAAAATACAGTGATCTACTGAAACAAGTGATTAGGGAATAGGTGGAAAAATACTGGTAAAGATGTTGATGGCTGTTGGAGCTGGGCAGGGGGTACTTGGGGACTCATGATACTGTTCTGTCTACTTTTATTATTTATTTGTTTATGTTTTTGTCTTTTTGAGACAGGCTCTCACTATGTAGTTCAGGCTGGCCTTGAGCTCACTTTGTAGCCCAGGCTGGCCTCGAACTCATAACAATCCTCCTGCCTCAGCCTCCCGAATGCTGGGATCACAGACATGCGTCAGCAAGCCCCACCTGTTCTGTCTACTTTTATTAGTACTTAAAAATTTCTTAATTAAAAGTTAAAAAACTTAGAAGAGAATGTTATGCATTTGGAAATCTTCCTAATGAAGTAGATGGTTTTCTTTTTCTTTTCTTTTTTGAGTCAGGGTCTCACTATGTAGTTCAGGCTGGTCTCGAACTCACTGTGTAGTCCAGGCTAGCATTGAGTTACCTCCAAAAGGGATTCCAGTTCTTCAAGAAACAGATGTCTTGTGCTCTGTAAATTACATGAAAAATGATACCATCAAGTTTATTTTTTTATTTTTATTTTTTTGTACCAGGAATTGAACTCAGGACCTTGCACTTGCCAGGCAGGCGCTTATGCTGCTGAGCTATATCCCTGGCACCATCAACTTTATTTGATAAAGTTGGCACCACCTTATTTCTAGGATCTGATATATAAACCACAAAATATCAAGCCGTAGAACAGTTTTATGTACACAAATATACAAGCTCAGTCGTATTCGGTTGCTCGAGCCCCACCCAACCAGCACCTCACTGTCCCTGTGACACACACTGTCTGGTGTCCACAGGCAGAATGCCCAGGCTTCATTTGAGCTGCCAGTTTTGTCCTTTAGGTAGCAGATTTTGCAAGCAGTTTATGTCAATTGTGTCTGCTACTATATTTATCATTGAATATTTATGATATTCAATGAATATTTATGAATATCGCATTGAATATTCATGTACACTGATAAAATATGAGTAAGGAGAAAAAGAGTTGAATGGATGAAAGTGTTCAATGCAAGTGAGTTACTAAAAAATTAAGCGAGGAGGAGACAAAAGTCACAAAAGTCTAGGAGAATCTGTGCTCATATTGCTCTACAAGCAATTTAAAATTATTTGTAAAGAGAATAAGGGGGGAATAGCAATGTATTAGGGGCTTGACTTAGGTAAGAAAGATGGCATAGAGTTCTAACTAGGAAACTGCTACTTGAAAAGGCAACACTAACTGGCTAAGCCAAAGCTAGCTGTGATACTGGATAAGCCCCCAAATCTCAGAGGCTTAATGCAGTGAGCATTTTTTTCAGCTGTATTGAGTTCAGTGCATGTTCCTGATCCATGGTCACCAATCTCCTTCTCCTTCTGACTCTGACATTTTCAACATGTGACTCCCAAGGTGACTAAGGTATCAGGTCATAGGAGGGAAGAGAGCACGGAGGCTCCCGGACAGACATCTGCACACGCAGGCCAGGCTCTGAAGGCGGTCCTATTACATGGGTTCACATTTCATGTGTCATACCCAAGGCACATGTTGTAGTGAGGCACATGCAGAAAATGTGGCTGCACCAAGTGCCCTGGAAGAAGTACAAATGAGTAGAAACTGGAGGCCAGTCCTTCAACCCTTACCCTATCACAGACTGATCAGACCTGCTACCTCCCAAATGAGTGGACGGTGAAGGCTTACATAAAAGAGAAAAGTGGTATGATTTTAGGGCTCCAGGAGGATCAAAACCCTCCAGCAGGATTCAAGGTTCTCTGGGGGCTGAGACAAAGAACTTCTCTGGGCAGCCTGTATTTATTTGGTTTTGAAACAAAGGAAGGAGTTAGAGTAGAAAGCACAGGAAATTGGGCAGGACCTTGGGAGTCAGTTCAAGGACTTTTCCAAGTAATAAATTATATTAATTTAGGAGAAGTATCTTATCTCTAGGTTGACCTTCACCAGCAAGAGCGAGATGCCTGGGGCTGCTTTTTGTTAGTTGGGATTGGAGCCAGGTGTCCTGAGCTGTGGCCTTATCTTGTCCTTTGAGGCATCGCAGCATCACAGCCCACTACAGGCCTCAGCCAGGACCAGCAAGGTTTGCTTGATAAAGTAAACTTCACAGAGGTTTACTTACTATGAGTCTGCTGCCCATCTCCAGACAAGGGACTAGGCCTTGGACAGACTCACAGGTAAAATAGAAAACAGGGGTTGGGGATTTAGCTCAGTGGCACAGCACCTGCCTGGCAAGCACAAGGTCATGAGTTTGATTCCTGATACCAAAAAAAACCACAAAAACCCCCAAACAAACAAACAAACAAAAACATAGAAAACCAACTGATTCGGAGCCACTTCATTGTGGTCTCCAACATACCCTGTGCTGGCAAATGAAGGATCCCTTACATGTTTTAACTTATAGCCAAGGTTTTTCAAGTATGTGTGTATTCAATGATTTCCTGCTTTATCAGGCATCCTTTAGAGCAGGGTGATAGAGTACAGTGACTAAAAACAAAGGTTCTGGAGCCAGATTTCCTGAGCTCTAGACCCAGCTCTTGTAGAAGTTAACTGTGTAGCTTTGGATGAGTTATTTAACTCTTCTGTGCCTTAATTTTCTTATCTCTAAAATGAGGATAGTAGTAATTTTCAGGGAGTCAATATATTTAAACACTTAGAATATACAAACACTTAGAAACGTGATAGGGTAATATTGCCTGGATACATGGTGATTATTCAGTACATGTTAGCCATTGTTATTTGATTGGCTCTTTTGATTGTTGACCAATGAATGGCTCTCATCTCACTGGATATGGAAACTTCTCTTATATTAAAAAAAAATCAGTATCTGAAATATCACAAAATAAATTCTAGATAAAAAAATAACCAAAACCTTACTCAAACCAGTTTAATAAAAAGGAACAATTATTATGACATATAAGGATGATGTAAAAATATCTAACGGCTAGTGTAGCATGAATATTAACCAATTAAAATGAACATCAGGCCGGCCGTGGTGGCGCACTCCTGTAATCCAGCACTTGGGAGGCTGAGGCAGGAGGATCGTTGTGAGTTCGAGGTCAGAGGGCTACAAAGTGAGCTCAAGGCCCCCCTGAAATGCATAGCAAGACCTTGTCTCAAAAAAAAAAAAAGGACATCAGCCTGGTAAGAATGATGCAAGTTCTGTATAGCTAGGGTGCCTGTTCTATCATGCACTGCTCAGTATTCATCTTGAGCTCATGTGAGTGAACAGCCCAAAGGTGGGCTTCCTTCACGTGAGGCTTGCTGTGGTTACCCAACAATATTATGCCAGATACTCAGTTCACCTCTGCCCTGTATTTCTGTTATGCCTTTCATCCTAAATTGAGCCCCAAGATGGCCGCCTGCAGCCCCTGAGGTTATGTACATCAACATTCTTGTTTAGTAAGAGATGGAGATTTTCCTTATATGAATATTTATAGCAAGAATCCTGAGATTCACCCTGATTAGACTGATCTAGATCTCGTGCTTGTCCTTGTCCCGGTCATGGTAGTAAGGGGTCTAGGTTGTGCTGATTGGCTTGTTCCAAGTCTATGTACTTCACCCAGAGCTGGGTTTTTTGACAGCTTTTCTGGAACCATTTAGATACCCTGCCAGGTGTTAGGATATTACAGGGAAGAGGGCGGTGTGGATACTGGGGAAATAACAAACATTCTCTATATTAAATCAAAAAATGTCACCAATAGCTCTAATAAGAAAAACCACATGATAATCTTAATGAGTTAAAAGACTTTCTATATAAAATTATTCTTCAATTTTAAGAACAAAACACTAACCTTCCTGAAGAAAAATAGGCATGATCCATGAGCAGTAATAGCAAGAATACAACTGGCTAAAATATGTGAAAAGCCATATATAAATTCATTAGTAATCAAAGAAATGAAAATAAAAACAATCATTTGTATTGTTTGCTTTTGCCTGAAAAATTAACTACTACGCAAGGAGCAGAATTGTCCCAGATAACCCCTTGTGCTTTCCTAGGTTGCTTGGGCCAGTGGCTCTCGAGGGCTTGGACCTTCCTTCCCCCAGTTGGAGGGGCATTGTCCAGGTTCAGCTTCTCCTGTTTGTGGGGCTCATGTCCTAGGTGTGCGCATGTGTGTGGGGGTGGAGACAGCACACAGCCTGGAGAATCTCCTGGTATTGGGTGCTGGCATTCCAAACACCTCAGGGAAAGAGCTGGCTCCCAAACTAGACTGCTTAGCATCTGGTAAGTGAGCTGGTTCATGTTCACCGTGCAGGAGGGAAGACCCATGTATGGGTGAGCATGGCCAGGATGCCTCTTCACGGACAAGCGGCTCTTGTCAGGCTGGCGTACCCTGACCTTACAAATCTTTCTTTTTCTTATTAAACCCATTCCTTAGCCTATTTCATGTGATGTGACATTTCATCCAAACTCTAGTGTATTACATGGGGGAGACCCAGAAAGGAGAAAGAAGAAAATGCAGGAGAAAGAAGAAAAATTATGTACCCCATGGTAAGTGGAGGCGATTCTTATCTTGTCTGCTGGCCTGCAGCTAGTTATAGCCTTTTGCAGAAGTAATTTATGCATTTAAAATGTATCAGTATATCTACTTTATGTATTTATATATTCAGTATATCTACTTTAATAATATGAGAATGTACTTATTAAATAGTAGCTTTATTGTTTAAAAATGTCATCAAGATACTAGAAACCTTCAACACCAAAAATACATCATGTTGAACAGAAAACATTTCAGCTATAACGTTAGGGGTAAAAAATGGTATTCTATTTTCTTCCACTGGAGACTCTAGAAATTAAATTCTACATTCTTATTGGTGACCTAGGTGAAGAATCTAGGGACCAACAGAAAATAGATTGCTTCCTGGTTGTGATTTCAAAGATAATCTTGAAAATATTCTTCTGGGTCCATTCTGGCCTTTGAAGGCTGTAAGGGCAGCCTAAACCTAGTGGGTTCCTGAACACTGACGCCATCTGGTGGCCAATGAGAAGATTTCCAATTTCCAACGCTGGGTTCCTAATGCCACAGTCCCTCAGGCCTTGAAGTGAAGTAGCCACGCAGTCTCTAGGACCTGTGGCATTTTCTGACCTAAACCTTCGGAATGAGTGCAAGATTCTGCTGCCAAATCCAGATTCCGTCACGCGCGGGCTGCCCGTGTGGCAGGTTTTCACGCTATGCGGTCAGTCTGTGTGTAAATTCCTGGACATCACCTGTTCCCAGATAGGCTTACCTTTGAATCACCTCGTTGCAATGCAGTCTTAGGACAGTGGTTCTGCTGGAAACTTACATAGCACAAGGTGCTGTGATCAGGAGCAGGGGCAGACTGGAGCACAATTCACAGAAGAGAAACGTAGATCTGGAACTTCCTTTCTTTTAGGTGGTACAGGGGGTTGAACCCAGGTTCTTTGCAGTGAGCTACACCCCTAGCCCTTTTTGAATTTTTTTAAATTTTGAGACAGGATGTTGCTAAGTCACTAAGTTGCCCAGGCTGGGCTCAGACTTGAGATCCCCCTGACCCAGCCTCTCAGAGTGATGGGATTACAGGCATGCATCTCAATGACTGGCTTAGACCTCCTTAGTCTTGGTCCTTTGCAGATTATTAATAAATAATCTGATCAGTTCCCAGAAAATGTGTGAGGCTGTGTGAGTGAGAGATGTTAGTAAGATGTGTGAAGAACAGGTGGGTCCTGTTTTCTAAGAATCTCTCTGTGCTTGGACAAAGTCAGAGGCAAAGATGAGAATGTACTGAAATTATGACTTGAGTTGTAATAAAGCCAAGTTATCTTTGCTTAGCAAAGCTATGCACACACTTGGAATAGCCTTTTAAGGATTCTCTCTCTCCATGTTGCAAATTCACAGTTCCTCCTAGATTTTTATCAATTAACTTCATATAAGTAATCTCTTTTCAATCATTTGTAGGTGGGTGAAATGAAATTTTCCTTTGCACTTTTCAACTTTCCTATTTTTTCCCCTCTTCTGAAACAAAATGTAGTTTCCTTATAAAGAGAAAAAAAATACAAAAACCATATTTTGAGCAAAGTGTTTTTCTCCTCTTTCTAATCATTGAAGCTTCCTTGGGCTATCTCATTGGTCGGGACATTGCTCAAACAACTGAATTCGGAAACGACTGCAGACATATTCTTTGGCGACTTTGAGCTCATATGGCAGCTAGACCAAAGGAACCGGAAAATAAACAAAGACCAAAGGGAACTGTGGTGCACAGTGAACCTGTCTGAAAAATACATCACGAACACCAGAAGCTTGCACTTTAATATTAAGAGGGGATGCTTGTGTGGCGATTTCCAGTTTCTAAAGCATTTTTATGTCCATTAGCTCAGGACCACCCTAACGAGAAGTGCTGGACAGGCACTGGTGTTTTGTTTTCCGAAGAAGTGCCTAGCAGAGACCGGGTGCTTAGCATGCATGCAGGAAATGGCATTCGACTCCTGGCCTCAAACCCTGGCCTTTTTCTGTCTTACCACAAACTCCACCTGCTTTGGTTACCCTGGAAAGAATTCTGTGTTCACAGCCCTTCAGCTCCTAGGATTCCAGGCTGTTGCTCTTGCATTCCTGGGCCTTCTCCAGCCCCACACCCTACATATGCATACTCCAAATGCTTTCTTGATGGAAGAACTCCAGACAGGGAAATATTTTGGTACCAGTCTGAGTTAAACATCAAAACCCTACTTGTGATTTCTGCTTAGGCTATGAGACTTCAAAGATTCCAAAGGGTGACAAATTGAGCCAGTTTGGGATCCCTCCTTGGGGCAGGGCATGGTGAGGGGAGGGAAGTTAAAACTATCCTGTCCCAAAGGAGCCCAGCTGCCAGGGTGTAACGCAAAGTGACACCCAGAGGAGGAGCTAGCAGAGTGCCCTGGATCCGATTTCAGTGGCCTCATCTCGGACGGGATTGTCTCACTGGTCTGGCAAGAACCTTGCTGGGTTTAGAGTAAAATTAAACTGCAGACCCTGGGAGACGGCACAGGAAATTACAAATGACAGCTGCTTGTCTGGAGAGCCACATCTGGTCTGAAGGTCTCCTCCGGGGCCCCTGCTATGCGAGGAATGGGAGTCCATCAGCCTCTCGTTTTGAGACTGTGGAAAGTTGTTTCAGAACAAAGCTGACTCAGAGGGTTGGTTTTATTTCTTTGCTAACCTTGTGATCTTCAACCAGACAGACGTACTTTCTGTGCCCAGTTTGCTAATCCGTAGACAGGAGAAAACATGGCGCTTGCTCTTCAGCCGCCCCCTTTCTTTCCCCCTTCCTTTTTTTGCCTGAAAATGACTTTATTCTACTAGCATGGTTGATTGAGATTTGGGCTAAATATAATAATTTGGAAATGAGGTTTCATCATTATTCTGAATGATTACTTCGTTGTTGTTTAGCTTCCCGTGTCGCTGTTCTTTCTTCTTTTTTCATGAATTGTGATTTCTCTTGATACAGGTGTGGTAGATTGACAACTGGTGGGCAGCTGATAACACCCAGCTGAACTGAATCAGCTGGCTGTGGGAGGCCCGCAGGGGGTTGTTGCCAGTGGCATAAAAGGCAGAACTGGAGAAGGAGAAGTTTGAGGCTATTAGGGAAGCTGTAGAGAGGCTGTTGGGAGCTGTTAGAATCTGTAGGGATCTGTTGGTTCTCTTGGAGGAGCTCATCACGCTGGCTTTCCTGATGAACTGGGCTGTTCTCATCATCCGAGGAGCTCAGGACCTTGTTGCTGGGAATAGCTTCGGTTCACTCTGAACATCACTTCCTGGCTCCGGAGGGGAAGATGGTGCACTGCTCAGTCTCCTGGAGAAGGTTGTCATGCTGGCTTTCTTGATGGGAACTCAGCTTTTCTCACCAATGGAGGAGCTCAGGACCTCACTGTTGCTGAGAATGGCGGTGGTACTTTTTGGGGGAGCTCTGGTTTTTATTTTGAGCATGGCTTCCTGGCTGCAGTGCAGATCCCTCAGCCTGCTAGCACAGATCCTTCATCCCTCTGGCACAGATTTTCCACTGACCTCTGGGCCTTCGCAGTGCAGATCCATGAAGCAGGCCTGTATGAAACATTGTCATGGGCTCTAGGCCTCCAGGTGGACTCGTGGGAGGCATTGTCATAGGCTCTAGGTCTTTAGCTGGACTCATGCAGGACAGTACCATGGGATCCAGGCCCTCAGCTGGATTCTTTGGCCTTTAGTGTGTGGACAGATTTCCTGCACTCTTTGTATATGATTCTTTGGGTGACTCTTATAAAATAATCTTATAAAATATGTGTCGTGTGTTATGTTTTTCTCCTTGCAAAACCCCAAACCAACACAACATGCTGGAGAACGTGATGATTAGATTCATCATGGGGAGCAGGGACACGGATACGACACAATCTTTCTCTTTCTCCTTTGGTGAAAAAGCGTTTTATAATCCACAAATGTTCCAGAAACACAGACTTTGTTACAACTGTCACTGCTCTTGGGCTTGTGTTTCCCACAGGGAAAGGGGGATAAAGAAGCACAGGAAATAAGTAGAGGCACGAAGAAAAAGAAGTAGTGATGACACCATTAAAATAAGATGTTAAGTGTTTTTAGGCACCTGGAGCTGTGCCAAGAGGTATAAAAATAAGGCGCAGAGCTGTCATTGTGAACCTAAGGTCCCGGCATATGACAGCACAACTGTGACAAGGAAAGGGGTAGAGATGGTAGTTAGGGCAGGAGAGAGGAGCCGCATCAGCAGACCCATGGCGTTGCCAAGGATGCCACAGTTGCACCAAATCTTGCTGTGAAGAAAGCACCAACTTGCAGAGAGGAGGAAGCCAACATTCCTGAGCAAGGGCTCAGTGCCTGGAGCAAACAGAGCTGGTGCTAGAGCACCGGGCTTTTGCAAAAAGAAGAAGAGTTATTGCACAGCCAGCTGGCATGGGAGCCAGGAGCTCTGAGTGTGGATCTGGGTCTGCAGTTGGTTGGTAGTGGGGGACTTCACTGGAAAGAGGGAGGGAAAGTGTGCTGGTTGGCTGAATGACAAGAAGGGGAGGTACCTGTTGCTCTCGGGAGTGGGGATTCTACATTCTGTATGGGGGATTCTGAGCTTGTGATATTGACTGGCTGATGTGGCCTCTGCTCACATCCAGTCTTGAAAAGCAGGTTCCAAATGATAAAAAGCCTGAATGAAAGTCCCGGAAGTTTTTCCTGGGAGATCTCATGAAGAATTTACACTTGGATGAATCCAGGCCTCACCTGATTTCACGAAGGTTGAGAAACACTGAGGTCCCGTGGCTCTGTCTGCCTCCAGAGCACGTCCTTTTACTCAGACAACTGAGTCAATGCACGCACAGGTGTAAGTTAGGAACTTGTAGGGTATGGTCTCAAAAGCTTGAGGGTGAGAGAGAAGAAGCCACCCTAACAGCTGGCGTGGTCAGCTCCAGCTTGTTTGCCTGTGACTCTCCATTGCAGCAATAGAGTCCTATGTTTCAGACATCTTTTCAATCCCCAAACACTGGGACCGTCGGCTACTCTAAATCTGATGGCTCGTAGGTGGTGTCATTGTTACCAGTTGGGTCACGTTGTCCCCTTGAGGAACACAAGCAGGGTATTAATATCAATGGAGGACTTTCAAGAACGTGATGGAACAAGACAAAAACCAAGACAGTGTTATAAATATACCTGAACAGAGATGAAAATAGATACTGGACCACCACAAAGGTGACTGAACACCCCCTCTCTGGCTAACAGGCGAGGCTACTATTGTTTCCTCAGTGACAACTGTAGCCCTGTTTCCTTTCTCCTGCCCACTCTATATAAATGATGGTAATCGTTAAATTTTCCTACTTACCGGCAGCCCCGATGCAGCCACGACCCCAACTTCCTTGAACTCTCCCCACATCAGCTCACGTGGCCCGACTCTTGTAGTAAGCCCTTCCCAACACCCTGTCCTGAGACTTCATGGTCCCTCAAAGTGTAAAGTATCCTCCCCGCAGAGAGCAAACCCAACCTTAGTTGGCCTCAGATGTGCTCTGGAGGACCTTGGACCTGAGGCTACGGATGGAGCTTTTCCAAGGGCAGTGTGAGAGCAGAGGTCACCCCTACCTTGTGAGGTTAGAATGCTCTGTATCTGGGTGGTCTCTACAGCTGGACCAGATGCTTCTCCAAAGCAGAATTGTTCACTGAAAATAACCGGCATTTACCAAGGAGTCCATGTGCCGGGTACTGTACTATGCTGTCTCCTTGGACTGACCCATTTCTAGCCCTCCTACATTTTCTGAGGAAGGTGCTGTCGTTCTTATTTCAGAAATGCAGATGAGGAGGCTCAAGGAGTCTGTGGAGGTTGCTCAGAGTTAGAAAGTGGCAGAGCCTGGATTCAGAGTGTGACTCTGAACCTCAGCTGGCACAAACCAAAACGTCCATGTTTGGGAAATAAATCAGTGACCAGCGTGACTTCAAATGAACCAGAGGTCTTGGCTGTTATTAAGACGAAGGCCTCCTACTCTGAGCCAGACACTGTTCTGAACACTTGACATGTTTTAACTCACTTGACCCTCACAACGACTCCCAACAGTTTGTACTACTGGTAACCCCATTTTACAGATAAGAAGACTGAGGTCCAATGAGGTATATAACACCTTCATGTAGAGCTTATAAGGAATGTTTCACATTCTCTTTCTCTTTCTTTACTGTAGCCACATGAAGTACCATATTGCACATAATCTAAGATGCCGTCTATTATCATTGCTTTATGTGCCATTTAAAAAGCTGCCTTACATTTATAAGTTCTTGAATTGTACCCAGATTTCAAAGACTCTAAAATGTGAGGGGGAAAATGCATTTTAGAACTGAAGTGGAGTAGATATTATTTACCCCTATTGGACAGAGGCAGAATTTGGGGCTCAGAAAGGAGCACTTTTGTAAAGGTCATAAAAGTGGTACAAGAGGGACTTCAATCCAGGTCTACAAAACACACTTGTTCTTCAGTATTGTTATACATTTTACAGGACTCTTTGATTTTTGAATGTAAAGGAGGGTTTCTTGTGTGTGAATGATTCTGTGGCATCCCTGAGGCTGAAGACTTTTTGGGTAAAGGAATATTTTTTATTCTGGTCAAATCACATCTTGGGAATGATCAAGTACTTCCACTGTGATGTGCATTTTTCTTCTCTAATAGCTCCTCGCTAGCTTGTGGGAAACCCTGTCTCTATTCTGGTTTGTAACTCAAGCCATTCTCCTTTTTTGTGTGTTTTCAAGTTTGTTTTAGGCCAGCTAGAGAGGTCTACTGTGCTCTGGGAGCTTCAATTATGCAAATAACAAATGTTTTCGTATCATTTTGGCATGAAAAAAAATTCTGAGATGAGTTAAACTTAATGAAGTTTATGTGAGCAAGAGAAAGTTTCTGGATCTGGGCAGCATTCCAGACCTAAGTTGGTTCACAATGTGCCATCCCACCCGCAGGGCAGGTTACCAGTAGAGCCAGAGCACAGGAAGCAGCTTACAGAAACAGTTGGTCAGCCTTTGCCTTATATGAGCATGGTCTGACCAGTTGGTTGTCAGAGATTGGCTGCAGCTTAACTGTTGTGATTGGTTGAGGATCAGTTGCTTAGTTACAGTGATCTACCCTTTGGTGATAACTTGGTTGCATAGCAAGCTAGGTTGCAGTTCCCTATATACAGAGGCAGCTTTGGGCCAAATTTTATCATAAGGTACGGAAACCGTCTTAGGTCAAACTTATTAATTTAACAGGTAAATGTGTGCTATTATTTGTCTTGACATTAAACTAAATTTTGAGTGATGTCCCTCCTACTTCTGCACAGTGGTTACAATAGGACTTTAAGAACAACTCAGCAATGCACTAGAGAGCCCTGGTACATAAAGAAAAGGGAAGCGAAATAAAAGAGGACTGTGTCTTTCATGATTTACAGGGGATTATTTCTGTGCCCTCCATGGACACAAAAATCCCTGGATACTCAAGTTGCTTAAATAAAATGACATAAGATTTCAGGTAACATATGCACATCCTCCTGCATACTTCAATCATCTCTAAATTACTTATAAAACCCACATGCCAGGCACTGTGCTATGCTTTCTCCAGGGACTGACCCGTGCTGCATAAATAGTTTCTATACTGTGTTGTTCAGGGAATAATGGCAAGAACGTTGTCTGTACGTGTTCAGTACAGACACAACTTGTTTTTTGGAATATTTTGAAATGGAACCTGCAGATGCAAAGGGCCAGATTAATTGAAAAATAAGAAAGTAAACAAGATAAATGATAGTAAAAGAAAATGATATTTCCATCTTGCACAGGCTCTTAATCAAGAACCACAAGGTTTTACCGCATGGAAATTAAAGTACACTCACTTCTGGTGGTATGAGTAGGTTAAGCTAGTTGCTGCTAGGACACAGTTCACATAGTAATTACAGGTCTAACAATGCTGTTTCCAAGACTGAATCATTAATCACCATTTCTGGTGGTGTTGAAACAGTAATGAGAAAATGCATACCAATACTTTCGCGGTCAATTTCAAGCTCTGTTATAAGAGGTATGGAGAGAAATCGATGGCATGTTATTTTCCCGATTCTGAGTCGACATTTCACACAGCACAGTGTGAAAATATAAAGACAGCGCCCTTTGAAAGGTCAATAGTGATTTCCATTACAATCCCTGATTTATCATTCAGCCCAGAAGATTTATTCTAGGCTGGGATGTAACATAAGAGTTTGCTCTACACAAGGGAAAAGCAAAACAGAAAAAAAAAAATCACTTAGCAGTTCTAAGCCTCCCTTCACCCACTATATTTTTCCCGTTGGAGTTCAAAAAGCATAGGTACCTGAAAAGACCATATTTTTAAACTTTGGGTTTTTCTCTCTCTGTTGTGTTGAAGTGATATTGTTCTCTTTAACCCCTTAATAGAAATTGTGCTCCCAGTAGCTGGGGAGGCCTGTGGAACATGCCTTTCAGAATTTCTCCTTTTGGCATTTTGAAGAAGTACTCCCGAAGAATGTTACGCGGTCTTTCTCTTGCTGTTCCTCTGCCTTCCTTTATTTTGCTTTGCCGGACAGAGAATACTGCTTCTGGGGAATCACCCAAGATGTTAGCCAGCCAGGGGAAGAACAGTTTCAACATAGGGGCTCTGGAGTATTTTAGGAAGGACTAATCTTCAGTGGCTTCTGCTGAGAGAGGCAAGGTTCTTTCTTCACCCGGAGCTCAGGAGCGGGGAGAGCTTTGGACCAAGTCAGGGCCGAACTGGCTGGGAGGCTGCAGCACGGGCTCTATCATCGAAACCTATATTTTCCCCCTCGGTTGCATTATGGGTCAGTAGTATTGTCGTTCCCCAAATTGATGGAAAATAGCCACATTAATTAGCCTGCCTGTGCCTCTGAGACAGATTGTTCCATACTTGCTGGCTTCACTTTTTTCCTGAACAAATTTCTCTGAAACACCTGCGGTGTGTCAAGAGCTATGCACTGAGCAAGACAGACAAAACCCCTCCTATCAGGATCCCCTAGTGGAAAAAAATCAAGAAGAAATTGTTATAAAGTGTGGTTATTCTTATCAGAGAAACATAGACTAAGAGATGCAGAGGGTGATTTTGATAGAGTGGTTTTCGTTAAAGGAGAAATCATCCTTGCATGTCCTACCATTAATTAAAATTCCTCGGGATGTTTGAATAGACTTAGTAAGCATAGCGATTCCTTGATCTGTGGCATTACAGCTTAGTCTCCCCGTAATTTGCACAGTTCTTCCTGACTTGGTGTATTTTTGCTATGCATTCATCTGTTCAACCAATGCATATTAAGCCAATGCCAGGAAACTTTGCTAAGGTTGGATTCAGAGATGAGTAAGACATTCTTGCTGCCCCAAGGAACAAGCTATCTGGGGGAGACCCATTAGTACAAATAGTTATCATCTGGTGAAATACACTGCGGGGACAACCAGGGCATCACGGAGCAGGGAGGGATCCACTTAGATACAGAAGCTGGGGAGTTAGGGGCAGAGAGGTTACAAATCTGCAGGGGCCCAAGGCAAAGAACAGTGTGGCTTCTTTTGCCATAGAACAGGATAGAGGTGTGTTAGAGACAGGGTCTCCCTATGTAGCTCACGCTGGCCTTAAACTTGCAGCGATCCTCCTCCCTCAGCCTCCTAAGTGCTAGGATCACAGGCCTGGCTCCACTTTAAGCAAACCAAACACAGAATGGGTAAGTGATTTGTCAGGTTCCAGGTCACTCATCAGAAACACAGCCAGCTTAGAACGGCCATGAACATAAAATGAATTTCATTTGCATTGATTTTAGAGCATATGGAAAGCCAGGTTTAGATAATTTTTTTCTTAAAGAACATATCCTACACACCACATTTTGCTCTTTTATGCAAAATTTCTGCTGAGTCTCTGGAAAAGTACATAAAACTCTACCAGAATGGGCAGGTGACTGTACATCTATCCATGTCTGGTAGGAAATTTTAATTTTTTGAGGTAAGCGGTACACTTCATTCTCAACTAAAATATGACAAAGTTTAAGAGCGTAAAGAAGTGAGATTTAAAAACAAGAAAAAAATTTAATTTCATTCTTCTGTTCAATCTGAGTGCAAACAATTTCCTGCTTAAGCGTTTGTTAGGTAGAGTAAAAAGCTATTTTCTGAACTATCCCTAGTGGTCCTTTGTGAATTGGTCTTGGTTTGTATTTAAGAGGATAATTAAAGAAAAGGTGGAGTTTAAAAGTGATTTATGCGCTACCTCCACTAATTATTTTTAATAAGGAGTGATTTGGGGTGCTCAGTGCCATGTTCCCCCGACTTGCACGTCCAAAGCAGAAGCAAGGCGATGTGTGCTGATGCAAATCAAAGCCTGGCTGAACTTTCCTGAGCAGGCCTGGTGGTTTGATGTGAGTTCAAAGGAAACCTCCAATGCCAAAGACTTTTAAATTCCTTTCTGCAAAATAAATTAAATGCAAAAAAAACCAGTCTCAACCTCTCTAAACCTCGGTATGAGAACGATATGGCCACGTTCTGTCTCTCCAAAGCACTCTTTGGAAGCACATGCTTTTTTTGTTTATTGCGCGTATTTCTGTGATGCCCAAAATATGATTCAAGGCTGGACAGACGGACCAAGAGGAGGACAGGGCTGCCGTTGAAGGTGCCTCAGCTCACCATCTGCATAGCTGGCGTGGGCCAGGGCAGTGTGGGATGTGGAATGCATGAAGGCCTTATCATAATTAATTCTTCGTACTGAAATTTTCTGAAAAGCCGTTGTAAGCATGTCACCCCCCTCCCCTGCATCCGCTATTAATAAAAAAACATCCTTGAACTGACCTCGATACCAGCAGGAGCTGGCTCTTTGCTCTTTCCAGTCCTGTCCGGTGCCATCCTCTCTGTTGTGTTTCTGCGGCTCCTCCTACCCTGAGCTCTTTGCAGGGCTATGCTCCTCCTACTGGGACTTCCTTTCCTACCCTCTTGGCACTGTGTAACCTCATTGTCATTTAGACCTCAGGTGTCATCCCCGCTGCAGTAAGTCCTCCTGGATAGCCTCTTTTTTTTTTTTTGGTACTGGGAATTGAACTCAGGACCTTGCACTTGCCAGGCAGGCGCTTGGGCCACTGAGCTATACCTCCGACTGGATAGCCTCTTAACAGCTCACATCTTCAAATACATTGTGTCCCTCCTTCTGTGTGCCAGCGCTCTTGTAGTTTTGCACTTCTTTGTGGGAGCAGGTAGTTAATACTGGTCTTCCTCACTAGACTGTGACCTCTACGGGAGCTGAGTCCGAGTCTCTTCTTGCCTGTTATTGTGTTCTCTCTGCCAGACACAGAAGCGCTCCTGGTTTTTGATAGAGGAAGTGTTGCCTGGATGGGGAAGTGGGTAACAAAGCCAGTGGGTCTCAGGGAAAGTTGGATAGACATGGAGACAGAGTTGAAAGAGTACTGGCCTGGTGTTAAGACCCCAGTGCTTCATGCTTATTAAGTCAATGAATCAATTATTGATTTTGCCTCCAATGAATTAAGCACAGTGAATCCACCAGGTTGGTAAGATTAAGGTATCCTAGACCTTGGGGCCTATTTGTGGAAGTAAACATATAAACTGACCCTTAAAATCTGTTGTGATAGGTTCCGTGATGGACACAAAAAAATCCTAGTGTGTGTAAGAGGGGGTGTATGTGCGTTTGCATAAACAGTATTATTAATCTTGGCTTGGAGAGTTAGGTCCAGGCATGGGGGGTCTTTTCACTTGGGTTTTAAAGGACTGTAGAAGTTTGCTTTTTGACTCTGGGAAAATTATTCATCCTTACACATTCCACAAATAATTTTGAGAACCAATCAACAGACTTTGTCATCTAATTTCCCCAGCACTCGGGTTTTTTATCTACAAAAGTGGAGATGATGCCATCTTCTCTGGTTACCTCAATGGGCCTCTGGTGGTTTGGTGCACTGGGACTCAGAATCGCCCATTTCAACTCCACCAGGTGCCTTCTGAGCAACAGAAACCAGAAGGTGATAAACTGCGTCTCCCAGACTTCTTGCATCCAGGGCTACCAACATGATTTCAGTTTTTCCAACTGAATCTAACAGCTCCTGATGTGGGAGATACAGGTTCAGTGGAAGCATCTCTCTAGTGCTTTGGCCATGCTCTGGCTGTTTATCAGGTTAAGCATGATCACAGAGATATTTTAGAGCAACTTTTTGATGGCTCACACCTTCATTTTTGGAGGTTCAGAGTAAACCCCACTTGTCCAGCCTTTTAATAATCTTGTAGCAGTCAAATTCCTTGGATTAAATCATTTCTGATTAAGATAACTAGAGTGGCAGTTCATGTTTCCTTCTCCTACACCTAACTCAGAAGGACTCCTGTGCGTTACCAACGACACAGCCAGCGTCCGTTCATGTGCAGATACTGTCTGAGCCTCTGCTAGGACCAGACACTGAACCTGGCACTTGAGACTTAATGCTGAATATGAAAACATGGTCTTTCAAACATGGAGGTTATACTCTAGAGAAGGAGCTGAATAAAAAATAAAAAAATAACAAGGTAATTACATTTGGTGATACATATTATGAATAAAATACAAAAAGGATTAAAGTAGAGGATAATTGAGTTAGTGAGAGGAGGATAATTTAGAGCCAGTGGAAAAGATGCCTCTAAAGAGATGATAATTAAAGAAACAGTTACCTGGAGAGAGAGAGTGAGACAGAGAGAGAGAGAGAGAGAGAGAGAGAGAGAGAGAGAGAGAGAGA
>NW_004955405.1:34291173-34404768 GCF_000276665.1 Chinchilla lanigera | reverse complement strand
GAGACAGAGAGAGAGAGAGAGAGAGAGAGAGAGAGAGAGAGAGAGAGACAGAGACAGAGAGAGAGAGACAGAGAGAGAGAGACAGAGAGAGAGAGACAAAGAGTTAGTTTATGTGTACAGTGGCAAAAGCATTCCAGGCAGAGAGAATGGCATATGCAAGCAGTATTCCTGGCTTCAAGAGGCAAAACTTCCTACACCAACTGGGTGAGCTCCAGGTGACACTGTAAAGCAGGTGGCTTGTGGTTAGCATCTCCTGTTGTCTCTTTGGGCTCATTTTCTTATCTACACAGCTCCTTGCTCAATACTTCTGAAAGTTTCCGCTGCATAGCCAATCACTTCATTCATTAAACAAATATTTATTGGGCACTTGCTGCCTATCAGGGTGGTGATGACACAGAGGATAGATGGGAACACAAGTAAGACAAGGCCTCTGCTATTGAATAACTGTCAGGTTCCATCTGGTCTACCCAATCTCCAAACATCAAAAATGGCATGGCGGGAAGAAGGGCTCTACCACAGTCCAAGATCTAGTCCTCAGTCCTAGCCTCAGAAATGTGACTGGCCAAGGGCACCCCAAGCACTGCATCATCTTTCTGGGAAGGGCACTTAGGAATGAAGTCCACAGAGAGCCACCAATGAAATCAGAGTTGTCTTCTTAACCTCCATTAAAGGCCAGTCAAGGCACGTGGCTACTTGATTCTAAGCAAGTCCTGACTCAAACATTTTTTTTTTTTTTAGCTGAAGACAAACTACACAGGCAAGCAAATAAGAGTTTGCTTGGTAAACTTGGAATCAGTCTAGGGTGATAAGGGCTTAATGGCACGGCCTTTGCTTTGTCCTCTTTCCCATCAGAGACATACCCGCTCTAGGGCCCCCTGGCCGGTGCCCTCATTTGCCTCCGTGGCTCCTATTTTCCATTCTCTCCTGGTTGATCAAGTCTACTTCGGATTAACAGTTGTTTTTGGGATGTGTCAGCAAAGGGATGGCAAATAGAGGGTAGCCTTGTCATCTTCCCCCTCCTGTGTGTGTGGCAGACATTACTAATTAATCATGACTCTTTCCTGCTGGGCTCAAAAGAGGCCTCAAATACCCTTCTGTGCATAGCGCTCCAGGGAACCTGTCATTTCACTGGGATGGCCATGTAGCGTGTAAGTGGTTTCTCTCACTGGGTCATAAATTAAGCTTTGTTAAGAGTCCATCTCCCTTCCTGTGACTTACAGACTGATTCTCTGCTTCGTTCTGAGCGTAGGTCCAGACTCCCTGTGCAGAGTGTGGTGTCATGGCTGCCCTTCCCGTACACTTACATGACACATTTCCGATGCTATTAGGATTCGCCGTATCTTCATCCATTCACCCTGTGAAAGTCTTCTGGAGCTCTTCAGTGCCAGCTTCTGGGTCTGCCTAATGAACCCTACACTTTCATGGCTTAGAACCGAGTGGTCTAAACCTAGCAGTGGTTCTGAAGTTCGAAACCATGGTCAGTGCTGCAGTCCAGGTTTCCCTAGGGGCACCTGTGTTCCTGCAGGGCATGGCTTACCCTTTGGGACAATGACACCTGGATCGGTGACAGCTCACTTCCTTTCAGATCATCAATTTTATTTTCTCTTTTGATTTGTGTATCCCGCTGGGCCCGTGGTTATTTACAGAAACATGCAAGAGTGCCGGAACTTGGTTATTGGAAGAAAGATTTTAAACAAAGGGACAGCCACGTGTCCCTTTGCCTTCCACAGGCAACTGCGGAAGTGAGGGTGTTCAAGTAATCTCCCCACAGCATGCAATGCCGCTTTTAATGTAATAAGAGGAGGAGGAAATGATTCCACTGCGGAAGTCAAAAAGTGGCAGGAGCAATGCAAAGAAATCTCCTAGGAGGAAGCAAATAATGCAAGGTGGAAACCAGGCTGTTGGAAGCGGAGGACCAGCGGGCGGGGTTAGAGCTGGGCAGCCAGCATGGCTGCTGAGCCTCCTCCACCCGCCTCCTCCCTGTGGCTGCGAGGCATATGTTGAGGCTAATGGGTCAGGAAAGTTACCGCTCAGGCAGCTTCTCCTGCCGTGTGCTCAAAGCTCCCACTGTGAAGCTGCTGCCTCCAGTGAGCTCTAATTCTGCGGAGAGGCGCGGACTTCTCCTGTGCCCCGCGGTGTCCGGCAGCCAAGAGAGAGGCGGGCTCAGAGGCTTGCAGCTGGGGGCCTGTCTGCCAGTTCCCCTGCCCTCACTCCCTCCTAGAAACACGTCTCCTGGAAAACAAGTATTTACAACTGGCCTACTTTAATGCCAAGGCAGGAAGTAGGAGAGGAGAGAGACAAGTAGAAAGAGGCACTGGGGCAGAATGTTAGGGGTTTGGATGCGAATTCTGACTCGGCCCCAAGCCTCACCTTCCTCTTCCAAATGGAGTGATCATTGTACTGCTCACGAGGGACTGTAAGTGGGGCGAGTGCCATAACCAGAGCTCAGAGGCAGGAAAGACTCTAGCGTGGGGTCTGTGTGAATGACGAGGCTCGGTGACACAAGGGGCTGGCAGGGGCCTGCTGGGTCTTCAGTTTTGTGACCTGTGAGTGACTTGAACCAGGCAATCTACAGGATCTCTTCTTGTACTGCTGTTCTGAGAGTTTTGACTTTCACGATAAAGACAAAAGAGAAACATAGCCACGCATCTGTCCTAAAATGGTCCTCTGGTCAACGGTGAGCCACGTATCTTATGATGGTCCCAGACGATTATATGGCCCAGTGACATCATGGCCATCTTATTTTGTGTAAGTTCATTTTGTGATGTTTGCACAGTGCAGAAATCACAGTCACTTGTATGATAATGGGTGCACCTTGAGACCACAATGTTAAGTGAAATAAATCAGACACAGAAGTTTCAGTATCACATGGCTTCTCTTATATGAGGAATCTACAGTGTACATGAAATGCAAAATAAAAGATAGATACTAGGAAATAGGGAACTGGATCTTTTTCAAATGGGAAGGGGATTAAAAGATGGAGGAAGGGAGAATGGAGAGGGAGGAGAAGGGAGGAAAATTAAGAATTAAGATTGCTGTGAATGTGCGCAGCGCCATGCAAGGAATGTAGACGTTATGTACTGCATGACACGTTTCTCAGAATGTTTTCCTGTGGTTAGGTGAAGCACAACTGTTGTAGGTTATATAAAAAGTTCAATTGGCATTTGTGTAGTTTGTCCGGGTGGCAAGGCACTTTCATATGAATTTTCATTAGATTCTTGTAGCAACTCGGTGACTAGGAATGACTATCCCAATTTACAGGTAAGGAAACGAAGCTCAGAAAAGTCAAGTGATCAACTCATGGTCGTGAGGTTAGAAAATGGCTGGAGGAGGCTCAAAATGGCTGAAGAAAGCTCATCTTCCCAACACAACACAGGACTGCACCGAGGGTTTCCTGGACTAGCTTTCACCTTTGTACCACTGCCTCTGCAGCTCCCCTTCCCTCTGCCTGGCGTTTCTTCTGCATCAAAGCGTCACCTTCCGGTTTCTCTCAGTGCCTTTTTCTCCTTCTGCGCATGTGCTGCTAGCATGGCGCTTATTCCCACATGACGGTCTCTTCTGCTATCCCAGGCTGCTCTGTGACACAGAAGCCGGGTTTTGTTTTCTTTCTAGTCCTCCTTCCTGTCCCCTTGCCTGACGTCAAGTAGGTTCTCAACAGATTTTCAAATAATGAATGAGTATAAATGATGGATATTGCTCATCAGCCTGGCTGGGCAAAGAGATATATTGGGTGAAAATAGAGTCATCTTTCAGTATTTATGAGAGATTAGGTCTGGGATATCTGTGGATAATAAAATCCTTAGATGCTCAAGTGCTTTATATAAAATGGGATAGTCTTGGCATATAATCTAAATGCTTCTCCCTGTACACTTTATACTTTTTTTTTGGTACTAGGCACCAGGCCTGGTGCATTGTAAGCAAGTGTTCTACCAACCAAGCTACATCCTTATATACTTGAAATCATCATATCTAATATAACGCAAATACTTAAGTAGTTGTTACTATTATTTAGGGAATAATGAGAAAAAAACCTTCTACATATATTTACTACAGATGCAAAAGAAGTTAAAATATTTTCAACCTATTGGTTAAATCTGTGGACATGGAACTCATAGGGCTGACCACTTAGGGAAATCAATCTATTCTGAAATGGCTCATATGAATCATCATTGTTTGGAAAAATAAGACCTTGGTCTTAAGAATGTGTATGACATTTTTTGAAATCCATTAAAATTACAATTCATCTTCTTGGAAACTTTGATGGGTCATCATTTTCAAGGTTGTATTCAGAAGCAAAATTACATTTGAAGAGCTAAATTTAATGAATAATATTCAATTCCAAGCACACCACAAATAGAGACCAACAGAAAATGATGTGTTGTCCGTGAGGTGTTCGATGGAGACCTTACTTCTTCAAGGCTGTTTTTATTTCTTTCTCATCCTGGGCTTATGGATCATTAATTTTATCCCCCAGAGGTTCCTTGTGATGGTTGTTTTAGACTACTGTGATAGGATTTTAAATGTCACAGTTCTGTGTAGAAGCAAGCAATTCAAGGTTAATGAGAGCCCAGGCCATACTGAGTATAAATCCGGCCTTCTGGATTGACAGCTATGGGTGACAGAGGCTGAAGATTGCTGTGCGCAAGTAACAGAGACAGTTTGACCTTTACCTGTGGGGGAAAACCTGATTCATTCTGAGCCAGAGAGTTCTGTTGAGGTTAATGTTTTAGGAAGATCAGCTAGTGATTAAGTTGTGATGGTCAGAACCAAAGAATTTCCAGGCTGGGAGGGACCTTGTCGGAATCTCTTGTATGATATATATATCTCATATAAAATGTATATAGGAATATGGGTGTATATGTGTGTTATGTATATTTGTGCACCCACCCCCATTCTCCCATGATGCTTGAGGCAGTAGAAAGATTTGCAGTGATACAAGGCGCAATCAAACAACACAGTGAACATTTAAATTAAAAACTATTATAGTGAAAGATATTTGCAATAAATCCCCCCCTAGAATACTCCTCCTCACTTCAAACACCCTTGTCCCATCATTATTGCCACTTTCTGAAGCAGTTCTGGAAGTCTTCCTTCGTGAGTGTCTTTACACGGTGTGATAAAAAGATACAGTGAAAGAATGCTGTCACCCAGTGCCAGCCAGCCGGAGCAGGCTCATAAAAATGTGTCCCAAACCACCTTATTCCCTGGATCTGGCACCACGCAACCTCTGGTTTTCCCCCAAAGTCAAAGGGTCATGGAAAATAAACATTTTGAATCCATTCAAGGCATCCAGCCAGCCGTGACCGTGCAACTGAAGACATTCATGAAAAGGGACTTCCAGAACTGCTTCAGAAAGCAACAAGAATGAAGGGATAAGTGTGTTTGAGGGGAAGGGGAGTATTTTGAGGGGGCAGTGTGTCTTTTAGTGCAGTAAACTTTAAAAATTTAAACACACGTATTTTTCGGACACACCTACGCTCAGGGACTTGTGAACCCCATGCAACTGCGTGCAAAGGTAGCACGCATGAACACAGTGCTCAGCGTCTGCACCAACAGGGGCCCTGCAGAGTGAGAGTTTCTCATTTCTCATTGTCTGTCAGGAAAAGGAATTTTCTTTTACTTCCTAGAAGCATAGAGTATGAGGACACCAATCCCTCCTTGCTTCCCTCGGCAACCCGCTCGCTGTGGTTCAGGAGACTTCTCTGGGTGGGGAAAGAACTGAGTGTGCCCCTCCAGGGCTTCCTGGGCTCCTCTGCAGCTTCTCAAATGTGCAATCTGTTCCACGTTGGTTATGAGTGTGAGCCGTTGCCAAATACACATCCTTACCAGGTACACGACTTCAGTTTCCTATCTTGCAAAGTGTGAATAATAATATTAAATGAATTAAATTACCTAAGTACTTATGGTGCCTCCAACAGAGTGTCATTCATAACTGCTATTATTCCATCATGAGAACTCTTGAGTCTGACTTCTTACTTGACTTGGAATTCAGAAGAGGGACATAAGGAGTTATTTTATTGGGTCTTTTGAACCCCCAACAGATCCCATATCTTGCAAAAGGTTGAGAGCTGCCGATAGATTTGTAAAGAAGGATCTGTTCCTGCCCTCAAGGAGCACGTAAATTCATGACATGAAAACTGACACTACAAGGTAATATAAGCTGAGGGCTTTATAGGAGTTAACAGCAAAATCCTTTAGAATCAGCCAGTGACAGATGATCTCCTCTCATTTTTTAAAAGAAGCCTCTTTTATCACTGTCTTTGTAACACCTCCAAGGGCATGTGGATGGGTATTTGCCATCCCTAGACTATGTCCACAAGCATGTGTCTGGGAGGATGATGTATTTATAGGAGATTTGGTTTTCAACACAATAAATCAGTCCTGGTGCAGTGTTTCGACAGAGCTGTGAGACTGTGACTGGCTTAAGAATTGTCTAGATTCAGGTTGATTGGTCCCTGAGCTTTCTGTCTGAGGGAAGAGATTATTTGCTCACACCATTTGGATCTCAAGGAGTGTAGGGGCTACTGAGGCAACCAAAATGTAGATTGTTGGTGATGAAGCAAGTGTGGAAGGTGTGGTGAAGGGAGCAGGTTCTTTGTCTTGCCAAAAGGGCCACAAGTATAGCTTCATAGATGGGTTATCCTTGAGCTCTCTTGAAGAAACAGTAGTGTTTTCATGGTAGATGTGTGTGTGTGTGTGTGTGTGTGTGTGTGTGTGTGTGTGTATTAGTCAGGCTTCTACTCACTGAGACACAGTACCCACGCTCACAATTGAAAAGAGGAAAGATTTAATTTACTTAAAGGTTCCAGGGGATACAGTACATGGTCAGTTGGCTTCAAAGCATAAACATCATGGCAGATGGGCACAGGGGAGCAAAGCTGCTTAGCTCATGGTGGCTGGGACAAGGGGAACAGTGCTAGAGAGGGGTGGGCAAGGACCATATATAGTACCCAAGTTTACACCTCACTACCCATCCCGACACACCCAGGAGCGTGTTTTAACTAATCTAGTCGGCATTCGTTAACCCAGTAAAGGTGACATGTCAGGATTAAGAGTCACAGTGTGTGTGAATATTTTTAGAAAAGTAAGATGAATACAAGAAAACTGTAATATGCAGACATAGCCTGCTATCATGGTGGACCACTGGCATTGTACAGGAACACTGATTTAAATGTTCTTCCCGAGAAAGACCCCTACCCCTCCTTCTCCCCAGAATGCCATCATTCTTCCTTAAGACCTCCTTGCTAGTGACTCATACTTGGTGTAGCAGAACTTCTCTGTGGGAGTTTCTGTCCAGTATGTAGTTTTCTAACTGTTTGTGAAGGGACAAAGTTCTCAGATGCTTCAGATGGCTTTGAAGGGTTGTGTAGGAGACTTGAGTGTGTGTATGTGTGTGTGTCTGTGTGTGTGTGCGCGCGCGCGCACAGTGAGAAGGAAGGATGGATAATTCAGCAGAGGCCAAACAGCCTGTCAGGCTCGGAGGGATCAGATTCAGGCAGGAGACAGCACAGCTGGGGTCCCCAGCAGGAAACTGCTCTTAGCTCCTAAGGCAAGTGTCTGATCCCACCGGCAGGCGCTGTAAAAGGGCAAAGACAGAAAGCTTCAAAACAAGTCCCAGAGGGTCTCAGAACAACATCTCAGTTGAAACCCTTTGTCTGTAAGTGGCATTTGTGAGGGGGCCCCACTGTACCTTGCCAGGTGAAGGCCGTATGGTCTGGTGAGGAGAGCTGAATTGGGGCTCCTGGGGTGCAGGTCTGGTGTGTGGCTGTGTGCAAGTCCTCTGACTTCTCAAGTCTCAGTTTTCTCATCTGTAAAATGGTGCCCTATCTCATATTAATCCCAAATGAGCTGTTGGTAAATGGTAAATACTTTGGCTATTGTCATTGTACCTCCTTACATATTTATTCCACATTATGGAGTGTGCTTTGAAGCTGTCCCAAAAGCTTCAGGTTAATTGTTAGGAGGATACAGGACTGTGTCAAAACAAAAGAAATGGTTCTTGTTGTAATTTATATCAGTGCTACAGTAAGGGTGCCTCTGGTGGATTGACAACTGGTGGTAACTTGTAACCCCCAGCTGAACTAAACCAGCATGGTGCTGGGTGTGGGAGGCCCACCTGAGGACTGTTGCTGGTAGCATAAGAGGTAGAACTGGAGACGAGGTTAGGCTGTTTGGTGCTGTTAAACTGTAGGGAGCTGTTGGTTCTCTTGGAGGCACTTGTCGTGCTGGCTTTCCTGATGAACTCAGCTGTTCTTGTCTGAGGAGCTCAGGACCTTGTCGCTGTGAATGGCTTCGGTTCACCTTGGGGAAGTTCTGGTCCTCACTTTGAGCATCTCTTCCTGGCTCCGGAGGGGAAGATGATGCACAGCTCGGTCTCCTGGAGAAGCTTGTCACATTGGCTTTCCTGATGGGAACTCGGCTTTCCTCGTCATTGGAGCTGCTCAGGACCTCACTGTTGCTGAGGATGGCTGTGGTAACTTTCGGGGGAGCTCTGGTTCTTATTTTGAGCATCGCTTCCTGGCTCCAGTGCAGATCCCTCAGCCTGCTAGCACAGATCCCTCATCTCGCTGGCACAGACTTTCTACATTCCACCACTGACCTATGGGCCTTCCCAACGCAGATCCGTGAAACAGGCCTGCATGAGACATTGTCATGGGCTCTAGGTCTCTAGCTGGACTCATGGGAGGCATTATTATGGGTTGTAGGTCTTCAGCTGAACTCATGCAGGATATTACCGTGGGGTCCAGGCCCTCAGCTGGATTCTTTGGTCTTTAGTGTGTGGACAGATGTCCTGTACTGTCTTGTATATGATTCTTTGGTGACTATTATAAATAATCTTATAAAATACGTGTCCTGTATATTGTTCCCCTTGCAAAACCCCAAACCACAAGAACCTCTCCCTCCCTCCCTCTCTCCCTGCTTCATTCCTTCCCTGCCTTCTCCCTTCTTCTTATCCATTACATGACGGGCACCGTGCTAGACACATGTGACAGTGCACATCCCATAGGGATGGGGTCTCTACACCCGCCACCACCCACTATGGAAATTGCTAGAATAGGAACGGGGTGCTTGAGGTGTCACTGACACCGAGGAAAGGGTTCCATTTTGGCCTTTTTTTTTTTTTTTTAATGGTTTGCATCCATATTTTTTTATATGTGTTTCTTTCTGTATTATTTACTGAATATTCGCCTGCAAAGAGTCAGGAACAGGGTTTATGCTGTAGATCGAGTAAAACAAATCTGATCACCATTCGGCTAAGACATACAGGGTAGTTTGATTTTCCAAACTCTTTTCTGCCAAAATTTTCTTTCTCCATGATGCAGGGTGCAGGGAGGGTTTTCCCCTTTGCTCTAAACTATATGGTGTTCAGGAATAGTTCCTCAAAGCCTGGTCATTGTACCAAGACACTTCCGTTTGTTTGGACTTTATTCCAATTTACGTAAATTCAATTCGATTCCATTTGGTTCCTGAAAATTTCTGAGCATTTGCCAGGTGCCAGGGTCCAAGGAAAACCAAGGCGCTGCGGCCTCGAGTTCTTCCCCATGATGACCACCAGGTGGCAGTGTGGCACAGCGAATGTTCGGGGTGCGGGGTTGGGTGATCGGCTCCTCCCCCAAGGCCCAAGGCACGGAGATTGTTGTTCCTTGCTAGGATTCGTTTAATGCACACTTCCAAATTGAACCGACAGCTGTTATTATAGCCGTGCGCGTGCAGTATATGTGCTTAATTATACTGTGGAATTACATTCAAAAGGGTGCGAATGTGGTTACATGTGTGCGTTCCAAAGCCTGTGCGTGTGCGTTCACAGCTCTCGCCTGGGGCTCACGCAGGGACCAGGGAGCTGCAGAGAGAGCCCGGGGAAGCCCCCGGCCCAGCGGCAGGTGGCTCAGGAAGGCAACTGTGCAAATCCTGCTTGCAGGGCGGCTGACAGCCACAGCCCCGAGCTCTCCTTTCTCCCCCGAGCTGCCCTGGTCCGAGCCCAGCCCCTGACCCCTTCCTCTGCTCCCTGTGCGGTTGCTGCGGGACAGCTGCGCTTCAGGGGACCCCAGACTCGCCTCCTCAGGCCCCAGCATCGCTGACTCAGCCCTGCCCACCCACAGGACTTGAAAACTCACATTTGCTCTGCAGGGTATCAGTGAGTTTGGAAAGACTCCAAAAGGCCGTCTCCATGGACTCCCGGGCAGTACGTGGTGTTGAACACTTCCAGTGACGGGGAGCTCACTGCTTGTGGATGCTTTGCTTCCTTCTGGGAAGGAATTTGGAATTATTTACGGTGTTGTTATTTATTTATTTATTTATTTATTTAGAGCTGAAATCTGTCCTCAGGTAGGCACCAGCCGGTGGTCCTTCTTCTCATCGGGCCATACAGGCAACAGGTATGGATCTTTATTTATTTTTGTGGCCCTGGGGATTTCACACTGAGCAACATCCCTGACCCTCTTTATTTCTTATTTTGCTAAATTGCACAGGCTGGGTTCCAACTTGCAATCCTCCTGCTTCGGCCTCCCAGAGGGCTGGGATTACAGACGCACTGGCACTATGCCTGGCTCCCTTGTGGGCCTTGTTACGTTGCCCATTCTGACCCATCGTGTTTGGGGCATTGTCAAAGGCTCCGCATCACGGACAGACTCCGGGCAGGAACTGCAGTGAGCAGCAGGGGGTAGAAGAGAAACTTCAGACTTTAGAGATTATCCCTGGGTTCAGATTCTGGCATTGCTCTCTAGTTCTGTGACCTGGGGAAATTACTCAGGTCCTAACTTGTAAAATGGAGATTGTGACACCTAAGTAAATATATCGTGAGAGTTAAATGAAATCAGAAGTTTGCATCAGTTAAGAATGCTTCTAGCTGCAAGTAGGAGAAACCTGACTGATATTGGCTTAAACAATTTTTTTCCCATACCAAGAAATCTGGTGGTAAGCGGCTCCTGGTATTTGTTCAGCTGCTCAATAAATCAATCACAGGTCCAAGCTGTTTGTATGTTCTGCTCTTCATCCACAGTGTATTGACATTTCATTCTCATGCTCATTGCTTCATGGTCACAAAATGGCTGTCACTGCTCCAAGCATTGTGTGTACATTTAAGGAAAGAAGAGAAGGGCAAGTGCTGCTAATGACCAAGCCTGACTTTTTTTGCAGTGCCGGGGACCTAAATCAGGGCCTCTCATGTGTTAGGTAAGTGCTCTACCCCTGAGCTATACCCCACCTAGATCTGACTCTTCTATCAGGAAAGAAAAAGACTTTCTAGGAGTTCCCTTTATCTCCTGCACTAGACACTTTCCTGTTGCTGGGACGCAATACTTGGCACTCACGACTTAAAGGAGGAAAGTGTAATTTGGCTCACAGTTCAGGGGGTTCTGTCCATGGTTAGCTGGCTCCAAAGCAGAAGCATCATGGTGGAAGGCATAGTGGAGGAAGGATGCTTACCTCCTAGCAGCCAGGGAGCAGAGAGGGAAGGGAGGAACCAGGCACAACCATATAGTCTTCCAGGTCACGCCCTCAGGGACCCACCTCCAGGCACACCCCACTGCGCATTAAAGTATGAACTCATCGATGAACTGATCCACTGATGCGTGTAAAGCCACCATGACCCAATCGCCTTCCAAAGCCCCACCTCTGAACGTGGGTCATTGGGGGGACAATCTAGATCTAAACCATAGTATCCCCAACAGAGTTTTCTTTATGTCACATTATCCAGAGCCGGGCCAGATAACCAGTCTGACTTTTTTAAACCAATTCTACTCTTGGCATAAAATATTACCAGCAAAAGGGAATAGCATTTCTATGATTCACGACTTTGGCCTGTGCACATTGTTATTCTCACCAAAATTGAGTTTTATTGGCAAAGAAGAACGGGGCATAAACACTAGGTACGTAACTGTGTGGCTTTTAGAGGATGTCCATAAATTTGTTGACATTCCTCTTTTGGGGAGAGAAGATCTATGTCTTTCCTCCTTGAATCCCATTTGTAACCCAAAGAGGAAGACAGAAATGATGCCCAAAATAGCAGATTTTTACTGTTTGCTTGTTTTTTTCCAATATCCTGGGGATAAAATGGTACCTTTATATGACTTCAATTTTCATTTTCCCTTTACTTGGGAAGCTGACTATCTTTCCACAAGTTTATTGGCCGTTCCTCAGAGAGCAAATAATTCTCTTGTTTTTCTTATCTGCTCAGATTTCAATGTACCTATTGCTAATTTTTTTTTTAAAGCAAATATGCTGACATCTGACAAACCCTGGGCATGATGTTTTGTGCTGCTGGCCTTAGAACTCCCAACTGACAGTAGCTTAATCACAATGGCATATAAGATGCTCCTTGATTTATGATGGATGGGGTCCCATCCCAATAGAACCATCATTCCCTGAAATAGCATTAAATTGAAAATGGAGCTAATGTGAACGTCACACCGAACGTCATAATTAGCAACACAGCACGAGGGAGGGTATTGGTTGTTCACCTTTGTGGTCAAGTGGCTGCTGCGAGCCGGGGCTTGCCACCGTCACCTGGCATGCCTAGGGTGTTGTACTGCCTAGCACCAGCCTGGGAAAAGTCATGATTCAAAATCGTACCAAGTGCTCATCATGTTGGTGTCACTGTAGTTAAAAAAAATAAGTTGAACCACTGGAAGTTGGGGATTCTCTGTAATGATCTCACTCAGCAGAAATCATGGTGGGAGATGGTGCCAGGGCTGGGTTAGACGTGGGCCCTGCTGTCCCTGTGCTGCTCGGCCAGCGCCGGCACGCGGCCATCCCTCTCCTCGTGGTTGCAACATCATTGCTGCTGCTCCAGGGAGCACGTCCTTGGGCCGCATGGGAGGAACCAAGAAGGAAGATGGCGGGAGCCCAAATGGAGCCTTTGCCTTCTGTTGCTCTCGTTTACCAGGGATCACATTCTGCTTTAGAATCCCCTTGAAGCCCTGCCCCGTCTCTCAGAGGCCAGCTCCGATCCCCTGTCTGTGTAGAGCGATTGTCATTGCTGGCAACTAGCAATGGGATCCCATGACTAATTCAGTGCAATCTCAGTGCATCCCTGGGAACTGGGTAGATTGCAACCCCAATAAAACTGTGTCACACGGACAAAGGAGGAAATGGAGGTTGTGCAGGCGTGCAGAGCACAGGGCCTCACTTTCCCCAAATCACAGACAATCAGAGAATCAATAAGTTCCCATTTGTTTCCTCCTAGAGCCATCCTATTTTAGTTATTATTATTATTATTATTATTATTATTATTATTATTATTGCTTTTGGTAGTACTAGGAACTGAGTCCAAGGCCTTTACACAGAGGTACAAAGGCCCATTAAAAGGTATTCTTTGAGACAGGGACTGCTAAGTCACCAAGCTGCTCCTGGACTTGTGATCTTCCTGTCTCAGCCTTCCCTTAGCTGGGATTACAGGCGTGTGCTGCCGGGCTCGGCTCTCCTTTAGTCCTTTGTCCAGTTGTGTCATCTCTCGGTCCGCCTTCCGCATCCCGCTGGGACTTCCTGCTGTTGATTCATTTCCCAAATCCCACGTTTTCTTCTGTCTTGCTTTTCTTTCCCTTTGCAAAAGCCCAGCCCTCAGTACCCCCGCGGAGTAAGGCTCAGAGGCCAGTGCTCTGCTCCTTGTGTGCGTGAAAGTGAGGGTTTTCCAGCCTTACGTTTGGGTGGCACGGGATGCCCAGCTTCAAACAATCTCCCCTGTGAATTTCAGAGGCTTTGCCCCAGTCTTCTCTCATTCCCAGTGGCTAGAAATCCCAAACCATCCCGATTCTCCATCTTCGACGAGAATGCTCCTTCTCTGAGCGCTCCAGTTTTCCTCTTTGTTTCTGGCTTTCTGCAATCCCACATACTGTCCTGCGGCACTGGACACACAGGAAGATCTCTCCCCTAGAGATTTCCACCCATGGTCCTGGGGGATGTCCTTATCTTATGCTTCCAAAAGTTCTCTTCTTACTTTCTCCTCCAATTTTTTTTTGTTTGTTTTTGTTGTTGCTTCTTGAGAAAGGCTGACCTTATAGTTCAGGCTGGCCTCGGGCTCATGGCGATCTTCCTGCCTCAGCCTCCCAAGGGCTGGGTTGCAGGTGTGTGCCACCACACTGAGCTTTCCCCTCCAAGTGTTTGGAACTCCTGTTGGTTGCAGGGTAGGCTTTGTGGATGAATCCCTCAGCACTCTTAGAATTTTGGGGGTCTGTTTTCCCTCTGCCCTTCTTTAGACTTATTTTCTGTGAGGCATTTTTTCCATTGTCCAAACTCCTTATTGGCTTTTTTATTTGCTTTCCTATTTTTTAATATCTACGAACTCATTTTTCTTCTTTGTACAGTTCCTTTCATAGCATCATCGAACTGCTGTGTGCAGAGTATTCCTCTGCGGATCTTCCCCAAGTTTTTCTTCTGGTTCTTAGATTTTCTGTGGCCTCCGGGCTTCTTTGCTCCTGCGTTGTTTCTTGTGTGCAGCCGTGTCCCTTGCAGTGGCTTCTCCCGGGGCTGTCCCCGTTCATGAAACAGGCCCTGCAAGATTATTTGGAGGACTGTGTGATGTCAGGCCAGTCCTGCTAAGGGGAGAGGGGTACGGGGATAGACCGGGACTTGGGCCGGCCTCTCAGTGGGTTACCCTGACACGTCAGAAGATGTGGGCTTTCACTCTGGAGCCATTTCTTATTTAGTCTTTTTTTTTTTTTTGTACCAGGAATTGAACTCAGGACTTTATGTTTGCCAGGCAGCCGCTGTGCCGCTGAACGACATCCCTGGCTATTTATCTTAATATGACCTAACAGTGGGTCTCTGTAGCCTGAAGTTTCTGCACTGGTAACTTATTCATGATCCTCAAGATACCAGACTTGCTTAGGCCTCAGTTTCCTTGCCTATAATCAGATGGAATTGGGCTAGGTGACCTCAGAGGACTCTTTCTGCTCTGTAGTTTTATAATATGATTCAGGACAGAGATTAGTTAAAAGACGGAAGCATATTAGAGGGAATCAACTATGCTAAAATATAAAAATCCTTTGAAGCTGTCGAGAGATAGGCTCCTAAAAATCTAATAAAATTTTTGACTCATTGGGGACATGACTCAATGGGAGATAATTAGAAATAAACTTGGGAGGGAGGATTCAAGGAGGGCTAATATTTGGTGGTAATGCCTTAATTAATTTTGCTGTGCCCTTGGGAGGCTGAAGTCACTAGGTTTTGCAGTCCACCTCGTGAGGCTGCGTTGCACATGTAGGCTGGGCGTTGCTGATTGAACGGGGCATTATAGATCCAGAGAGAAGGAAGGGGTATTAGATTTTAATTTATAATAACCTATCCAAGACCCAGGGTCTTAGACTGACAGATCCCCACACAAAGGTCAGCATCTTGGAGGATTGCTAAAATTAGATTCTTGTTTACTCCTAAGAAGAAGCTGTGTTCTTCCCCCTGGGGGAAGGGGGCTCTCCGAAGGTGGCGGGGAAAACATGACTTGGGGATTTCACATTTCTGCGCTGCACAGGAATTTACTGGGTTCTGATGCGTGTGTGTATTAAAACCGAGCCTTACTTTGCTTACTTAGTTTATTTAGATCGTAAATATTCATTGTGTGCAGTTGGTGTTTTTTGCTCATTTGAGTGAATGCATATACTAAGATGCAGACATGCCCCAGAATCGCTTCCTTTCTGTCCACTTCTAACCCGTGTTGAAAATCTATAGGTCATCATCCACGTTCAGCAAGTTGTAAGCAGTCTGAGGATTGGAACTGGGGCTTGTTTAAAAGGTACACTGAGCTGCATCTGATGGAATTCCAATGTCACAAAATACCTTGAGGAATAACTTCTCAGCCCATACGCCTCACTTCGACAGTGCCTGGTCTCGCAGTCACCTCACTATCACATTGCCCGAGTAGAAATACAGCTAACCTGCCAGAGTGGTATTTACACAGAGCGCGGGAGAGAGCGATGATGGGGAAGACATTTAGGGGAGATTTCCTGGATTTATGACATTGATTTTTGTTCTTTGTATGAGGAAGAAATTAACATCACTCCTGGAAATATGTTCTCTGTAATAAGCCTGGTTGGCTCCATGAAATACAACTTAACCAGTTAGTTTTCCAGGCAAGGGGCCAGGAATGGACGCATAGAGGACTAGCAGTCTCTCCCAGAGCAGATGCTCTGTTAAATTGCAGACACGGAGGGAGAAAGCGCAGGCTGCCTTTGGGTTTAGCGAAGCTGGAAGGCAAGTTGTGATGGTGCAGATCTAGAATTTCCCCCCAAACTATCATGCAGTCAGAGGCAGGGCTATTGGGAGTTGTTTGGATTGTGGGGGCGCTGTACTGCTCAGTGGATTAGTGGGTGCTCTCCTAGTTAATGTACTGATAGGAGGGGTTTGGTTGGAAGAGGCAGCTCACCCGGAAAGGTGTATCCATCTCCCTTGCTGGGTCCTCTCTTCACTCTCTGCTTCCTGGTGCCATGACCTGAGCAGATTTCCTTCTGCCACACTATTTCTGCCTTTGACTGAGCTGACTATGGACTGAATCCCCTGAAAACCTTAAGCCAAAATAGATGTCTTGGGATGAATTAACAACTGGTGGTCAACTTATAACCCCCAGCTGAACGGAGTAAGCATGGTGCTGGGTGTGGGAGGTGCACCTGGGGATTGTTGCCAGCAGCATAAGAGGCAGAACTGGAGAAGGAGAAGGAGGTTGTTGGGAGCTGAGAGGCTGTTGGGAGCTGGTAGAAGCTGTTGCTTCCCTTGGAGGAGCTTGTCCTGCTGGCTTTCCTAATGTTTTCATCCTCCGAGGAGATCTGGACTTTGTTGGCCCTGAGAATAGCTCCGTTCACTTTGGGGGAGCTCTGGTCCTCACTTTGAGCATTGCATCTTGGCTCCAGAGAGAAAGATGATGCATTGCCAGTCTCCTGGAGAAGCTTGCTGGGTTGGCTTTCCCAACGGGAACTTGGCCATCTTGATCATTGGAGGAGCTCGGGACCTCACTGTTGTTGAGGATGGCTGTGGTACCTTTCAGGGGAGCTCTGGTTCTTATTTTGAGCATCATTTCCTGGCTCCAGTGCAGATCCCTCAGACTGCTAGCACAGATCCTTCATCTGCTGGCACAGACTTTCTAGATTCCACCAATGACCTTTGCGTCTTCCAGAGCAGATCCGTGAAACAGGCCTTCATGAGACGTTGTCATGGGCTTTGGGCCTCCAGTTGGATTCATGGGGGCGTGCATTGTCATGGGCTGTAGGTCTTCAGCTGGACTCATGCAGGACATTATCATGGGATCCAGGCCCTCAGCTGAATTCTTGGTCTATAGTGTGTGGACAGATTTCCTGTACTTTCTTATATATGATTCTTTGGGTGAGTATTATCAATAATCTTATAAAATATGTGTCTTGTATTATATTGTTCACCTTGCAAAATAAGCCCCAAACCAACACACCTCTCCTCCCGATTAAGTTGCAGGTGTGGAGTATTTTGTCCCAGGGAGAAGGAAGTGACTAAGACGCAAACCTTGGTTGGAGAAGCTGATTGAAGAAACAGCTGGCGGAGAGGGGGAACTCTCCTCACGGCAGTGCAGACATGGGGGCCGCTTCTTTTCAGTGTCTGTGTTTCTCAGAAAGCCATTCATTCACGCATCCATTCAACAAACATTCCCCAAGGCTTGGACATCGTCCTCATCAGCAGGGGTGTAAGGAATTGCCTTTAGGAAGCCACCCAAAGCAGCTTCGTGGCAGTGGAGCCTGGAGACTTAACTCCTGGGAAGATTCAGAATTTCCTTGCAAAATGGGAAACTTCGTTTCAGTAACGCCTAATGGCTGTCATCTTTAGCTCTTGGTGCCCAGCGCTGCATCTGGCCTGCACTTTGAAAGCAGTCCTTCTAAAAATATGCTTCTCCTCATTTGCTCCTTTCTCGGGGATCTGCAGTGACTTCCTGAGTTGCTGCTGAACTCAAGATCAAAAGCGTATGCCTGAGTTTTAAGCCTTCTCAGAACTTCGCTTCTCCTTCCTCTTTGTCCACAGAGGCACCCCACTTTCCCCCACCCCCAGGGGGCGCCTTGCCCTGCTGAGACTGCTCTCTGTCAGCCGGAAACCTCTGACACACTCCATGGCTTGTTACGATGGTGACTGAGAGCTGCTTCCCGGGGGTACTCCCACCCTCCAAACTCAAAGCGTTGTGCCGGGAACCTGTGCTCACTGCCACAGCCAGGAACTCGGGCTTAACCCGGGTCACCACCCTCAGCATCATGTCCCCAAGGGCACAGCCAGGGACACATTTTGTGTCCATCCTGCACAGCCCTGTGGGCTCTACTCTCTGCCCTTTCCACCTTCCCCACTTGCTTTTTGTCCTTCTGCTTGTTCAGATACTTCATTCTAGCAGCCCACACGGCAAACCTCAGCCATGCATTTAACAACTGCTTACTGAGGGCCTACAGAACGCACACAGGGTGCGGGACATTGCTGAGGTTACACAGTTTAGTCCAAAGTGGGGAGAGAGACACCGGCCCAACAACGGCGTGCTGGGCCATGGGGTCTGTGGGAACCTGAAGCTGGGCGTCTGACTGGGTCTTTTTACCTGGCCCCCCAACCTGACCTGGGTTGGGGAGAGGGAGGCTAGGGAAACTGTGCAGACTTGGGTCTGAGGTTGGAGGCAGAAGCTGAGAGAGAAGTTGCTCAGCAAAGGGAGTATCACACAGCAGTAGCAGCATGGACAAAGGTCCTGGGGTGAGAGAAGCAGTGTGCATCTGAGGAATTGATAGTAGATATGTGGTGGCCTGAAATACCCATCTCTTCCAAGGACTTTTCTAGAATTCCTCAGAATTATATCCTAATGTCCTGTCCCCGATTCATTGTAACTTAAAGCATCAATTGAGCACCTTCCGAGAAGGCTTAAAACTCAGAAAGGCACTGAGAAGACAATGATTGCTCCAAGTGCTCACGGTACTTTCCCTCTCCTCACTTTCCAGCTCACTTTTCAGTATTGTTTGTTGTTCATTTTCCCTTCCCTATGCCCCACTGGAGGCTGTAAATGACACTCTGATGTTACATTTGTTGAATGAATGTTGTGCTTAATTAAAGCCGGTGGGAATATGGCTGTGTCCTTAGCCATCCTGGGTCTAGCGAATGTTCTGTGTATCACTTTGCGTTACTCTTTGTTTTATGGGTAGGGAGCTCTCCCACCAGACCTCTGACCACACAGGGACTCGTAGGTCTGGGACTGTCTGCACAGCATTCATCTAGCAGCTCCCAAGAATGTGTCCGGGTCCAGCTAATGGACGGAAGTTTGCATGTTGGAATTCTTCACCCTAAAGCAAAATTTTCGGAAGCTGCTGGGAAAAGTTTTAAGAGCCAACAGTATTAGTGAGAACAGAATTTAACTTAATTCTCCTAGCACTCCAGTGCTTCTGTGTGAATCCCCTGCCTTTCCAATACAGGCTTCTGTGTTTATGGGGATTGCAGAAGAAGGCACTTAGCCTGCCGGGTGAGCCCCGGCTGTATTTTAGTTTTCTGACATTTGAGGAGGCGAGCAGGCAGAAGCAATCTCGGGCCACTTCCCATCACAGCTTCCTGGGTGACTGTCTGAACTCTCCCACACAGAGGTGATGCGGAAGCCCGCGGTGTTATTATTGCCTCTGTCCATGGCTTATTGCTTCCATTAAAGCAAACGGGGCGGGGGGGAGCGGGTGTGTGTGCTGAAACGGGGTCCTTCAGCGCCGCTCTGTGGAGGCGCCCTCGGCCCCAGGGGAGGGCCAGGGGTCATTTTACATTTTACACGGCTGCGAGCCCCACGCAGGGAATTCTTGGAGGAAAAACTTGTTAGCCACGGAGTGCAATTCTATCTGGGGCTTTGTGACTCGGCAATAACCCCTCTGGTGACCTCATCCAGATCCGCAAGCCTGCAGATGTGAGCGGGCCGGGCGGCCCTCTCTTTTGTGTGGTCGGTGGTGGCTCCCGGGAAGGGGAGAGGGCGCGGTGCACCGGCAGAAATGAGACCGAGGGAGACTTTGCCAATTACTGCACCTGCCAGTGTCCAACAACAGGTAAAATTAATTCGGAAACCCAAACAGTCTGCAGAAAACCGAACACAATTATCTAAGAAATTAAGTTATACCGTTGCCATGACCTTTAATCAATCATCCAGCCGTTAATGTTAATTTTGTGATCTAAAAATCATAGTTCTATTTGCATTTTAATGGCTGCTAAATGAGTGTCATCAGGAAGAAATAATGGCAGGGTGGCCTTTTGCTACAAATTCTTCCTTCCTAATGGTGATGCACAAAGCGAGGGAAAACGGTGTTTGGAAAAGGTTTTGTTTCGCCTTCCAGCAGATGTATGGAGCTGCCCTTCTCAAATGAAAAAACAAGCAATTCCCCACAAATACCACCACCTGTTGTTATAAATAAATCCAAGCTGTAAAAGGGAACGAAAGCTTAATGGTAAAATCATTACATGCATCCTACCTCCCTCCTGCCAACCCTTCCTAATGGCCTCTTAACAACTTGTGCCCCAGTCCTGTACCTTTTTAAGCTTTCCACCAGCTATCAGGCCCCATCCCTAACCAAGAGAGATGGCCTGTGGATTTGCGGCTAAAAATAAAAAGTTCCCAACCTCGAGGAGAATGATCACTCGTTCATTTGCATGGTCTCAGCAGCTAGAAACTGGCTCCATGCCACTCCATATTTGGGGTCTCTTTTGAATCTTAATCCAGATATCCAGTGGCGGATTTCACAGCTAATGAATCTAACCTTCAAGTGGGAGCGTAACGTCCTAATTAAATCAGGGCATCGTGAGGGTATCTGCAAGTTGTTTATAATTCGGCAGAATCTTGTTTCTGTGAGTAGTTATAGGGAAATTATAAAGCATTAGAACTGGAGTGCTCCATCCTTTAATTATCCTGTTACCCATCTCCGACCTCCTTTTGCTTACACGCTTTACCAGTTATCTATAAATATTGATTGTTTAGCAAGCCCAGGATATTATACTTACTGAAAATATTGTGTTCTTCCCTGGAAACCTAGCTTCCTTCGTTCAGCCTCCTGGGAGAAGGCCTATATGAATGATTTCTTTGGATGAAAGAGGTCTTGAAATTATAAATTTGGCGCGGGGGGGGGGTGGGAGCTTTAAAAACCAAGAACTTTAGAGATTTTCTGAGTAAAAGAAATTCCTACAAATAAGGAAGGAAAAAGAAAATATTAGAGACAACTGCGAACTTTTTTCTTCAAAGGGAAGATGGGGTGGGAGCGGGGAATGTTCCAGCAAAGACTGAGAAACTCCATTTCATAAAAGATTTATTAGCAGTGACAGAGGGAGATTGCTGAGTGGGACCCTGATAAACACCTTGCCTTTTTTCCCCTGTTTTAAAATTATGGGTTCTGTCCATAAAGTACTGATTAATTCATATTCACTCAATGACATACCCTTTTTTTCTCCCCCAAGCAAAGATTGTAAGCATTTTACTTCAACAAATAAAGAACTCTGGGTGGGTTGCATACTAATTCATTTAGTGCTGGAACTGGTACTACAATTTATGCAGCTAATCACAGCAGTGCGGGAAAGAATCTTTTCTTTTACTGTGACAAGGCCTGCCTACCTTTCAGCAATTTCCCCCCTAAGGTATTATTAATCTCTAAACTTCACGAAATTGAAGACTTATCTAAGACCCTTTCAAGTGGAGTGGCATCATAGGTAGCAACTCCCCAAGAGAGAAATTTCTTTGCTTTTCTAAGACTGACTAGAGCAATTGGAGTCTTTTCTTGTTTAAAGAATCCCGATGAAGTGGTGTCCGTTCTAGATTTCCAGGGGGAAATGGGTTGCGTTTGAAACACGGTACTTCGTTTGGAATATTAGGGGGTCCAGGCTGAGGAAAACAGCTGAGCCCCTAAAAGGAAGAGAGATGTTGGCCTGCAGGTTAAGCGCCAGGGTTCCCCTGCTTCATAAAGTGGCCTAATGTGTATTCTCATTACCTCCCAGAGAGTCGGCGAGTATTTTTTCAACTTTAATGAATCCTAAAATTATAAGAGTAAACTCTCCTATTTAAAACACGTAGATGTAGAGAATCATTTGTGAAAGAATAATTCCACCAGCTAATACTGTGCTTGACTCTGCTCTGGACTGTTAAGACGGTTCCATGAAAGACGGTGCCTTACTTCTGCTTGGGAAAACACCCTACTATGACCTCCCCGAGCACCGACACCACGCCTCTCTTGTCACAGGGCCCAGCTCTTGGCATGTGGGATGCTCGTATATACTTAACAACTGTATGAATGAGGTTGTAAGGAAACAGTTGCATAAGTTTGCATTTGATTGTGGATAATTTTGATTTGACGGACTTTCAGGCATTGGTGTAGGCAGGTGTCTATGCTTTTGGATAATTCATAAGTAGTTAAGGGTCTAGTTCCCATAGGCAGAGACTGGACAGCCATCAAGTTGTGATGGAGCTTGGGACATGTTGTAGTCGGGGATCTTTCCATCAGGAATAGGACTGACTTCTTGAAATGCGTCTGTGGGCCAAGTGTGGAACTGCACCTCATTGACCTTTTTCAATTCTTCCTATTCATTGTGGGACGGATGCATTTTTATCCCCATGTGTAGTTCAGATTGGAAAGCATAGCAATTGCCCAAGGTCATATGGCAGTACCTGGCAGACCTGGGATTCCAGGTCTCCTTTGTGCTCATAATGGACGTGCTTAATTGCCTGGAATCTAAGTCGGCCAAAGATGGGAGCCAAATACAGTAGCACATGCAGGGTTGGCACATGGGGATGCGAGTTTAGAAGGTGAATCATAAGGTGTTGAGTCCAGTGCAGGAAAGCGTGGGATTCCTGGACCTTTTAATCTAGGGTCCCCTTAGGACCCCAGATCTGAAAACTGCTGGACTGGACGTGTATAACTTTGAAGAGGCTGAGCTCCAATCAGGTTGGCAGTGAGCACGGGGAGAGCTGAAGAACAGTGTCTGGGGAGCCACTGAATAGCACTGAGAGACAGGAAGTACCGTCATTCAGGGATAGAGCGCAGGACTCTTGGTTTGGCTACAGGGAACCTTGGGATTTACATGGAAATCTTGATGCGTGAGCTGAAGCACTCAGCCAATGGTGCAGGCAGAATAAATTTTCATGGACTCCATAAGGGAACTTTCTGACAAAAGGCCAACCCCTTTGTTTTATTTGGGTACAGTATTATCGTAGTACATGGAACTGAGCTGGAGGGAATCAAGTTGCTTTAGTCACCAGTGCTTGAAGGTGTGATTTAGTGGGGATCCGGCTATTCCACATTCTTCTGACCTCAGGAAATAATCACACCTAAAGAAGAGACTCTTAGGTTCACTTTTTACCAAAGTTTATGTTGTGTATTTTAATCTTTCTCCTTTAATAATAATAACGACTAATAGTTATTACACAACTCCTATGGGTCAGGAGCAGTGCATATCACTTTGCTTGCATCTCATTTAATGCTTATACCAATTCTGGGTGGTATGCGGTGCTGTCATTGTCTCTCTTTTATAAATAAAGGTTAAGTAATTTGTGTAAACTCTAGTGCAGAACCAGGGCCATATGAACCAGACTGCTGCACACGGTATTCAAATTTTGAATTTCTCCCTATTCTTGTGGATAAGTAGATATTATGAGTGCACACACCCAGGGAACCCCACACTGTCCCATGATCAGTGAAGTATAGACTGGTGGGTACCAGTGGTCTCTGGAGCTGGTGTCTGTTTGATGGGGTGGTCCCTCTGCTCAATTAATTATAAAAAAGTATGTTTTAAAATTAAAATTGTTTCTATTTTTAACTGACCAAAATTGTATATATATAAATATGGCATACAACATGATGTGTGACATATGTATATATAGTAGAATGGTTAAATCAAGCTAATTTGCAGATATATAACTTTACATATTATAGTTTTTTTGTGTGTGTGAGAATACTTAAAAGCGTAGTGCTCAGCAATTTTCCAGTATACAGTATATTAACTACAGATTCCTGGATATACAACAGATCTTGAACTTATTTCTCTTGCCCACCTGAAATTTTGTATCATACCTATTCCTGGACCCTGATAGATATACAAATTCTGCATTTGACCTCTGTTTTGTGTGTGTGTGTGCATTACTGGGGATTGAACTCAGGGTCTTGTGCATGCTAGGCAAGCACTCTACCACTGAGCTACATCTCAATCCCTGAATTTGACCTCTGAGTGAAGTCAGTTTTCTTGGCCTGTGAACATCCTGGTAGGTGAGGATCTCCAAGACTAGACTTTGTACAGGAGCGTGTCAGACTCCCCAGGTTTCAGCTCTGAAGCTTTTTCCTGGTGTTCCTTCAGCAGTGGTAGTTCCATAGAGGGCCACCTTCTGGCCCATTGCAGCACCCACAGCATCAACCCAACCTTTCTCTCACATTTTTGAGGGGTTACCTTTTGTGAATGTACTCATTAAAACTCACTTCTTTTTCCTGCTGTGACTTTTTCTGGGGCAGATGATAAAATAGTAGAAGGAAGGTATTGAACTTGAAGAGCTTTGAGGTATGAGAAATGATCAAAAAAATTCAATGTGTGTTTAAGTAAAGAGTTATTACAGTCAAAGACTCAATTATCACTAACCCCCCTCAAAATACTCCCCTTCATTTCTAAAACACTTAGCCCTCGTTCTTGCTGCTTTCTGCAGCAGTTCTGAAAGTCCTCTTTCATGAATGACTTTAGTTGTACTGCTGCTGTTGCCCCGATGTCATGAGTTGATTTCGAAGTCATTTTGCCGTTGGGGAAGAGCCAGAAGTCGCACAATATCAGATCCAGTGAATAAGGTAGACGAGGACACACTGGAATGTTTTTATGAGCCTGCCTTTCTCTTGGATATTTGGCAGCAGCATTTACCATATTTTTGATCATATTTTATAAAGACACTCATGAAAGAAGTCTTCCAGAACTGCTTCAGAAAGTGACAAGAATAATGGGATGTGTGTGTCTGAAGCAAGGTGGAGTAATGCAATGTCTTTTACTGTAATAAATTTTGGTAAATTTAAACATTTGCTGTATATTTTGATCGCTCATTGTATTTTAGTGCAGATAAATGAAAAGAGTTAGGATATGAAGGTAGCCTACTTGAATTCAGTTCTTGGTTCTGTCAGTCATTATCTGTGGGGGCTGAATAGCCTATGAAGCTAACTTTGGTCTCTTCATTTATAGAGTGGGGCAATTATATCTATCCTCCTAGATTCCCACCATCCATGTAAGTCTTTTTTTTTTTTTACCAGAGACTGAATAACTATCATAACAGATACAGTCTACTACACAATGCAGTTGTATAGTCCTTGGAGGGCTTGAAAAATTGGCACACCAGACTATTTATAGTCTCCAAAATAGAATCCACACCAGATACTGCATTATCCTCCGCTCTACAGAGCAGATGTGTTTTCTGTCTTATTTGTTGTGATGGGTTTGTTTACTGGAGCCTTTCTTTTAGAACTGTCTAGAACTTTTCCAATTTATGTGATTCTGAAATGACATTTCCCAAACTAGCTGAAGACTTTTCTGTGCTGTCCCCAGCCTCACTTCACCATCCCCGTGAAAGCACACCCAGGCTTCATTACATTTACCAAGATAGACTCAAATAAATCCTACTGTAGATAAACAGCCTGAAAAATTAACCATGGGTGAGCAGGCTGCCTCTAAATGTGTTCTTTAAAGGGCATGATCTTTAAGGGAAAAAAACCAACCAGGAAATGGATTTGGAGATAATTTGTGTGTAGCAGGTGTGGCCTGATAAGACATGAAAAAGTTCCATTTATGATTGCAGCAATGCAATATGCCCCTCCTCACGGTAACCTACATAAGCAAAGCCATTTATTAGAACCAGATATATCATTCAAAGCACTTGTCAGGAGTGAAAACTCATAGATATTAAAATAATAATATAGTCAAATTTGTTAAGTACTTGTTATGTGCATCATCTCTTTAGCGCTACTATGTGTGACAAGCATTACTGTTTCTATTTTACAGGTGAAGAAATTAACACCCATGAGGTTTATTAGTTGACTCAGTTTCCAGAGCTGGGAGTTGGAAGAACAGTTCTCAACCCCAAGGGATGTTTGGTAATGTCTGGAGATATTTATGGTTGTTGCAACACGAGTGAGGGGGGCTGGATACTAGAGGAATCTAATGGGTAGGGGCCAGAAATGTTCATCTCTCCTGTATCAGGGGACCATTGGCCCAAAATGTTAATAGTGCTGAGGGTGAGAAACCCTGAGGTAGGTGGCGTGGCAGTGGCCTGGTGTTTCGATTCTCAGTTCATTGCTTATTTTTCTACAAGTTTCATAAGATCACAGTGCAGCAGGGCTGCCATCACTGGTTCTATGTTTCTTCAGGCCTGCGTTGGCCTGGTGGTGCCTGCTGATTTCAGGTGGGATCATTTTGTCATCCCCATGGGTTTCTACAGGACAAGATGCTGACTCTTCTGATATCACTTCTGGGTGTCACGGGACGCAGTTGGGCAGTGTCCAGCATGCAGTTGATAGAGGAAGAGTCTCTGAAATAGAGCAAAGAAGATATGTTGAGGAGAAAAATAGACTGGGTATTTCTAAAAGATGTTCTTCTTTTGCCATCCTAAAAGTAATGCCAGAATCCACGTATATAGTACTTTATATTTTTCAAAGCCCTTTCATACTCCTTAACAAATATTTGTTGAGGAGAAATTCAGTGCCTGGGGTTCTCTTCCAGTTCTGATTGTGTAACAGTGACAGATACAAAGACTCTGGCTTCTTGGAGCTATGGATGAGGGACAAAGGATACAGATAATAAAGAAACAAGTAGGTATATAAGATACTAGAGGAACATAAATACTATAGAAGAATAAAGTAGAGTAAAGGTCCTAGTTAGTGTGGGTGCAGGGGTGTTGCTGCTGCACATGGGAGAGCAGGAGAGGCCGAAGGGGTGAGATGCTGTTTTTTGGAGACATAAGGAATGAAAGGGGTCATCGTGTAGATATCAGAGGGAGAAGAGTTCCCAGGAGAGGGAACAGCAAAATCTCCGGGTTGGTGTGTGTTTGATCAGTTCACAAACACCAAGGATGCCACATGGGTGAAATGGAGAGATCGAGGGGGAGGAGTAGGAGGAGACGAGGTCATGGACTCACAGCCAGTGGTCCTTATAAACCACTGGGGACTTTGATTTTTATTTTGAGATAGAGAGTTAATGAGGAGTTTTGGGCAAAGAAGTAACACAATTGGTCGTAATTTTAGTTTTTTTTTTTTTTTTTTCTCCGGTACCGGGAACCGAACTCACGACCTTGCGCTTGCCAGGCAGGCGCTTTGCCGCTGAGCTAAATCCCCAGCCCCAATTGGTCGTAATTTTAAAAGATCAGTCTGGCAGCTGTGTTGAGAATAAAGTAGAAGAGGCCAAAACTAAAGTCAGGAAGCCAGTTCCGTGGCTATAGCAATAATCCAGATAAGAAGCAATCGTGGTTGGCCCCAGAGAGCTAGCATTGAAGATAGCTAAATCAATTGATCTTGAAGGATGGATGAGCCAATAGCATTTGGACTTTATATAGGGTATGAGAAAAATAAAGGAAAAAGATTTTAACTTGAACGACTTTCCCATTTGAGATGGGAAATCTATAGGAGATGCAGGTTTGAGGTGAAGTATCAGGAGTTACACTCCAGCATGTTAGTGTAAGGTGCTTATTAGAGGCACCTGAATTACATCACATTGAATTATATCATATCGGGTAGCACATAACATATCCAGCACTGTATCATGTCTCTCTGGCCAAAGGCCAGTGTGTGATCAATGTGATCATTGTTGATATGTGATAGGACTGGGATGAAGTAATCTTTTGCTCCATCCTAAGGCCAATAGCCCTTTACTGGTGGAGAGTTTAGAATATCAATCAACATACAGAAAGAAATCTCAAATAATAACAGTTCCTAAAAACTGCTTTTAAACCGTGCTTCTTTGTGACTGTCCCTAAAAAGCAAGGTATGCTCACAGCTGGACAAAGGCTCAGAGCATGTCTGCATAAGGTGACTTCCTGGTACAGCTCTTGGGAGCTCATGATTAAAGTCATGACTACAGCAGAGCCCACATAACTCAGTATCACTTCCTTTAAAAAACTCATTTCTTCATGCATCTGTAGAGTTAACAAAAGTTAAAATCTTACTGTGCATATCTGTGTTATAGTTTGGATTGTAAATGTCCTCCAGAGACCTATTTGCTAAAGGCTTGGTTTCCAGCCTGTGGTGCTGTTGAGAGGTGATAGAACCTTCAGGAGGTGAGGCCTAGTGAAAGGAGGGTGGGCCCCTGAGGGAGGTGTATTCTTGAAGGGGATGTTGGGACTCCTACTCCTTCCTCTCTCTCTGTTTCTCGGCTGTCATGGGGCAAGACCTCCTCTACCACGTGGTCCTGCTGCCATGATGAACTGTGCTACCACAGGGCCAGAGGAAGCAGGCCAACTAATCATGGACTGAAATCTTTGAAACCGTAAGCCAAAATAAGCCTTTGTCCTTTAAGTTGTTTACCTCACGTACTTTGTCACAGTGTTGGAAACTAACACAATTTATTTACTCATTTTGGCTAATATTTTATTTTTCCCTCAAACTGTTATTATAAGAAGTTTCAGTCAGGTGTTGTGAAACATGCCTGTAACAGCACTGTGGGAGGCTGAGGCAGGAGGATTGTAAGTTTGAAGACAGCTTGGCCAACTTAGCATCTTAGTGAGATCCTGTCTTAAAAAAAGCCCAAAATGCTGAGGATATACCTCAGTGAAAAGGCCCTATATCTACCTATCCTCCTCCTTCTCCATCTAGTAAAGACTTCAGCATATTCATGATTAATTAAATTCCATAATAAATCCTTTATGTTTTATAAATGTAAGCCATTTGGTTCTCAGTGGCTTTCTGGTGAAAAGCACGTACTTCAATTTTGAATTTGGATCTTCCCTAAGAATGTCCCCCTTTCGAGGAGGTCTATATAACTGAATCACACTGACTGTGACTGTAGCATGTCAGTTCTTCCATCTTTTTACTTCATGTGTTCTTTGTATACATGCTATTGACATTATTGTTTAAAAAATTTTATCTTTAGTCATCTAATCAAGTTTTGTTTGGTCTTTTCCCTCTAGCAACCAATCTTTTTTTTTTTTTTTTTTTTTTTTTTTCAGTGCTGGGGATGGAACCCAGCCAGGGCTTCTTCTATGCTAGGCAAATGCTCTACCACTGAGCTACACTTCCACCCCTTACCTATTCCATTTTTTTCCCAAGTTATAGTTGCTTTTAATTTAAAACAAATATTGAGCCTAAATGTGTACCTTAAGAGATGAAATAAATTAAGCTCTATTTCCTTGATCCATTGTTGATCCATTTCAAGATTTTGGGCCCAAAAGTCACACACTTAGAGCATGTCAATTTCTCATTTGGGAAAATGGACAAAATTGAGGTCCAGGGACAGAGAAAGAGTTTCTTCTTTTGAAAAGCCCACCACTTCTGAAAGGAGGACTCGAAGACGAGCCCCCCTACTCCCAGCATGTAGTTCACTCTTCACCTTGAGCTTGGACACCACTCAGTAACACCGAAAGCTCCCAGACAGATGAGAGAATACCACTAGATTGAGAGGATTAACGAAAATGGATTTCTCAATTCATTGTAGAAGTTTAAAAGCTTTTTAGGAGAAATTCTTCCATCTCTATAATAAAAGAATTTTAGCCTATGTTCTGTTAATCTTTATGTCCACAGTGGAAAGCCTTTTGCTTAATAACATCCCTTCAAATATTTGAGGACTATTCTTAAGTCTCTTTATAGACTCCTTTCCTGGAGAATAAATAATCTAAATTCCTTTAAACTTTTCTCATAAATTCTCCTTCTCATTCTTTTATTAATCTTTATAACTTCCCATGAGCTTTCATCAAATTTTCTATCTTGCTTCCAAAATGTGAAGCTGGGAAAGGACAAAGTACTATGATACTGATTTTGTGGCTCTGTTACCGTATACATCTAAAACTTCCCCCAAAAGGCTGATGTGTTCAGAGGTGGGGCTTCGGGATGGTGATTGAAAGATGAGAACTCTAGTTAATCAGTGGACTAATTTATTATGGATTCATGATTTGATGGCATTATCAGACAGTGATGGAAACTTGAGAGGTGAGGTCTGGTTGAGGCGAGTGAGTGATTGTGGTGTGACTGTGGGGCTATATCTTGTCCCTAGCATCTTCTCTCTCTTTCTCTCTCTCTCTCTGCTTCCTGGCTGCCATATGACGAGCAGGTTCCTCTGCCATGCCCTTCTCTCATGATGTATTTGCCTTGCCATAGACTTAAAAACAGCTGACCACAGACTGAAGCCTCTGAAACCATGAACTAAAATAAAACTTTCCTCTTTTAGACTGAGTTTCTCGGGTATTTGTCACAGTGACGGATAGCTGACTAACACAGGCTAATTAATACCCAATTGCGATGTCTCTGTGGACAGTGGCCTTTTCTTATTCAATTTTGGACTCATAGGTCAGGGGCTGGGAAAATGTTTTCCTGAGAAGACCCAGGTAGTGAATATGTTAGGCTGTGCACATTCAGAATTCATGTCCACTGTTCCTTAGATTGATATTCTTTTTTATATTTCCTATATAAAAATGTATAAATCATTCAAGAACCATGCCAAGATAGGCCATGTGGCCTGTGGGTGTATTCTGTGCAGTCCTTCCTTAGATTCTAGAGCAATATATGGCACATATTGGCATTCGATAAAGGTAGCTGAGTAAAAGAATGCCTGCAGCTATGAAGATTATTTCATGGTTTCCTTCTTTTCTATTATTTTTCAGCTCTTCCATTTTGTTACTAACTCAATGTTTGTTCACTAAGATCTGCAGATCTTTCTCTGCTACACACATGCATAGTCATCACTTTGCATGCTATTTATACTTGAGTAGTTTTATTGTTTGTTTCTTAATCTAAGTTTCGGTAGGGGCTCTCTGCTAACCTGCACCTGCTGGTGACTTTGGAGTTCACCTTCAATTTAGTGAGGCTATTTTGAACTTTTGATATGTTCACTGCACTAGTTAGAAGTCATCTGTGAACTCAATGACTGAGCACAGGCAACTGATAGAAACAAGATGCTGGGCCCTGTGAAACTACTTTGACCAAGGACCCAAGCTCTCTTTTTATTCCTACGGCTCCGACCTGCCTTGTGGGCATTGGAGAGCTCATTTTATTTGTTTCCCTGAAATAGATTGGAAGGAATCAGTGACGCTCACAGAGGAGGCTGGAACTAATGACAAAATACAAAAAATCCTGTTCTTTTTATCACTTTAATTTTTTTTTTTTTCCAGTACCAGGAACCAAACTCACCACCTCATGCTTGCCAGGCAGGCGCTGTGCTGCTGAGCTAAATCCCCAGCCCCCACCCCTTTAATTGTTGGACCTATAGCGAACACTTGGCCAGTCCAATGCTGTGTGGAGCTCTGAATCCATTAGAAAACTTGCCAGTGTGAACAGAATTTGGATAAAACATTCTTGACAGCACAAACTCCTAGCATCAAGGGGACACAGCTGCTTTATAGAATGCCCAGAAGCTGACCCATGAGGCTGAGCACATCTTTCCAGCCACCTTCCTTGTCCCACCCCTGATTTCAGTTGAATCCATTCCTAGCTCTGCAGATGCCTTTTTTTGGAAACCTGCCATTTCTCTGTAGTGATCTTGTGTGGGTCCCTATTATCTCTCTCCTCCAGGGGCCAGTGGAAGAGCCTCTAAGTGGTTACTGGGTCAACTAGTAGCTACGCCTTCACAGTCACTAGTGTTCTACCTTGGTACACAGCAGCTGTAAGTTTAACTGGATGTGATGTCAAGGTGATGGGAAAGAAGGCAGGGAGCACATCCGCTCCTTCAAGTTCAGAACTAGCTGTTAGGTAGTTACAATGTTCCATCTCAGGGAACCGGGAAGAGCCCTACTTTGGCTCCACAGGGATGAAACACGTTTCCCATAGCCCATGACAGCCAGTCAGCTCTTTCCCTCCCTTGCTCCTCCTCTTGGTGTTGCGATTGCTACCATATTTTAAATGGTAGCAGTTTCAGAAAGCTGCATTTACTTACAGTGACTTCCTTCTTAACTAGCAGAGGGAAGTTGCAAAATAGCAACCCAATGGTGGGTCAGTTTTTAACATTTCTTGCAAATGCTGAAGTAAAGAAAATGATGACAATTTTAAGTCTCTGTTAGGTGGAAATGATCTACGAGGGCTGGCAGACAGCTGAAGGTCACAAATCAGGCACTGCCTCTGGCTCCACAGCTCAGAAATGTGGAAGGCAGTGAGAAATGTGTTCCTCTTGAGTTTTATGAGAGTCCAAGTTTGGGAATTTCTCAATATGTGCCTGGGATTTGCTGTAGTGTGCCTCTTCATCCTTCTCATAAAACAAACCAGTGTCTGATTAAAGTTGGTTTGTTTTCTTTAGGTATGAAAATTAATTCAGCTGGGCGTGGTGGTGCATGCCTGTAATCCCGCATTCAGGAGGCTGAGGCAGGAGGATCATTGCAAGTTTAAGACCAGCCTTGGCTACAAAGTGAGCTGAAGGCTACCCTGAACTGCATAGAGAGACCCTGTCTCAAAAAGAAAAAACAAAAAAAGAATTAATTTATTTTAAGCTTTAGGGGAAAGTATCTCATCTTTGTCTGGCTTACCCAGTATATATCCTCACTCCCCTGTGGGCACCATGTCTATTCCCACCTGGTAAAAGAATAATGCCAAGGACATTGAATTTGCATATTTTCCATCACTAAAGTTTAGAGAACTTCTTTCAAAATGTTTTAGATTCTGGGCATATATTACCCTTTTTGATTTTTGTCAAAGATCCTTCTTTATCCAGTCAGGATGGCTCATGTATGCAGGGGTAGCAAAACTCTTTCAAAATCTCAGTGGCTTGAGACAGTGAAGGTTAATTTCATTCTTAGTCTGCATGCCGATCGTGATCCATGTGGATCCCATCACCTAGAAAAAGTAATTTTTTTCCCCTCACAAGGTCCAAATAGCAAATATTTTAGGCTTTGCTGGGCAAATGTTGCGGCTATCAACTGTACCCTTGTACCTTGAAAGGAGCCACAGACATTGTGGAGAGGAATGAACATAGCTGTGTTCCAATAAAGCTTTATTTATAAAATCCAAAACTAGCAGTGGGTTGGATTTTGTCTAGGAAGTCTATAGTTTGTCTGCCTGGTAGAGGGAGGAAGAAATGTGCTAAGTTTTGCACAGATTCTTGAAGGCTCAACTTTCACTGACATTGCATGGGCCACAGCAAGCTACATGACCACACCTGACTTCGTGGAGCTTCAGAAAGTGCTGTCCTCGTTTCTGCTTGGAGGGAGAAGAACCACATGTACCAGTGCACAGCCCCAGTAGTGATATGGCACCTTCCTTCCTTCAGAGGAGCCCGGGATTTCTAGGCTTGTATTTATTCCCCAAACACTCAGTAACTGCAGTTCTGTGTTTCACAACTCAGTTGCCTTCATGGGTGTGAAATGAATTTAAGAGACGAGGAAGATCTAATTTCCAGGAGTCATTCTAAATATTAAGTATGTGACATCTTTTCTTTCTTTCTTTCTTTCTTTTTTTTTTTTTTTTTTGTTTTTTCTCCGGTACCAGGAACCGAACTCACGACCTTGCGCTTGCCAGGCAGGCGCTTTTGCCGCTGAGCTAAATCCCCAGCCCCGACATCTTTTCTTTAAGTCACCAAGGTTCTGTTTGAGTCCTTGCACTAATCTGGTGAGATTAAACCCATCCATCTAACTCATTCTTAGGTGTTTAGATGTCTGGTTAGGCTTCTGAATCCAGACAGTGACCACGTGCTCTCTCCCTCTGGCTATTAAAATACTAATGGAAGTCCTAGGCTCTCTCACACTTCACTGGGGCTGGGTCTCGGAGGCCACCTTGGGCTCAGTAACCTCTTTCAATGTCCTTAGGGGATGTACAGAGCCACGGTCTCTGCCACTTAGGCCTGTGGAGCCTTCTCTCATCTTGTTTTTGAGGTGGTGGTGGTGGTGTTGGGGATGGAAACCAAGATCTTCACATTGAGCTACAGCCCCAGCCCTTTTTTTATTTTTATTTTTGAGACAGGATCTCGCTGAGTTGCTAAGTTGCCCAAGCTGGGCATGAATTTGTGATCCTCCTGCCTCAGCCTCACAGAGTGCTGGGATGACAGGTTGTACCACTCGCCTGATTCCTTCCTTGCTTGAGCTCTCACCGCGTTCTCTCCAGCCTTGTAAATGCGATTTCCTTTCATCCAGCAGAGGGCACTATGCACCAAGTCTAGAGTGCTCAATTCCTTCTGCTAGAGGCACAAATTAAGGATTAATGAAACCCATATTCAAACCCTGAAACTATAGCACCTATCATAAAACACAAAACAAAATACCACACCAGGAATGTACTCTATAAAACGAGAAGAAATGCAATTTATTAACAACTTGTACGTTCCAGAAGGTACAAACTACTTTGTTAAATCAACCAAACATTTTTAGGAGATGCTTCTTTTCTTATAAACTTGGGCTCTTTCAACCAAAGGCTGCCTCAGCGTGAGCTGTTTAGGTGAGCTCCTTGGCGTCTTGGGGGCCAAAGCTGCAGATTTGGTCCTGTTAAACACAGAATGACTTGTCTCTTTCAGACATCTTCTCCCATCGGAAAGTGACTGCCCCCTCAGAGAAACTTATGAATACAGGAAGTACAGTGGTTCTGCAAGTGCTAAAATGGAAGACGCCAGCAGTTCATAATATGAAGAATTTTTGAACACACAACTTGGGGGCTATAAGCTTTTGTGTTGTATACTCTCACTTAAGTTGTATCTAAGCATCTATCTTTGTGGATTGTATTCTTAAGAGAGCCAGCCAACCCCTTCACCTGCTTTTTTGCTGAGAATTTCTCCTTTGCTGCTAAGCCTTTCTCCTGGAATCTTGACTATGGCCATTAGGAATCTTGACTATGGCCCTGTCAGCCTCATTTTTCTTGCCTGTAAAATAGACATAACTTAGTGCCCCTCTCTGAGGATGTTATGAGATTCTTTTAAAATTACATTTTTTTGTTGTTGCCTCACACAGTTTTGCAGGCTATTTAAACTTTCTGTTCTGGTTTATATCAGGATATCCCCCCAAGAGCCTCATTGTTCTCATGGGCTGGGCTTTTGGAAAGTGATTGGATGACCGGGGCTTACAGCCCACTGGCTCTTAGGAGGCGGGGTCCGGTGGTAAGGGGAGTCCCTGGAGGCCTGGTCTGGGAGCGTTTATCTTCCTGCCTGGCTCCCTCTCTTTGCCGCCTACTTCCTGCTCACCATGCTGCCCCTCTGTGGCTGGTCCTGCCTGGGAGCCGGCGGACTATGGACTGAAACACGAGCCAGACGAAACCTCTGCTCTTTTAAGTTGCTGGTGTCCAGTATCTGGCCCAGTGATGAGGAAAATAACTCAGACACCTCCCTTATAGTCCCCGCGCCCATGTCGCTCCTGTATAATCTCTGGAGTAAATTTACATTCAAGCATAGTAGTTGTCAATCAAGCATAAGATAGTAAGGAGATAGCAGGCATTTCTCTGGTGGTGTTCTCCTGAGGTAGGGAATTTACTTCCTTTCCCTGATTAATCTTTTCGTTATCACACAGAGCTCTCAATATATTCCTCACGGCCTATTAAACGTCTCCATAGAGTTTTTGCTGGAATGATATCCTTTGGGGTTTTGTCCTCTTTGTATGGTTAAGTCAGGTCAAAGAGATACTATTGATGATAGAATTAATAGCAGATAACATTAATTGGCTATCTCCCATCTTCCAGGCTCTATGCTAAGCACTTATTGGACACTATGTTATTTGATCGTTATCGAACTCCTATGGTGTATCTCCATTTTACAGATGAGAAAACTGAGGGCTAAAGAAGTCAAGAAATTTGGCACAAATCACACAACAAGAAGGCAGCAGCAGGAGCTGAGCCACTTGCCGTGCACTGACTTTAGCACTGCATTCGATTTCCCTAAAATGTGTTTCCCTGGTGAGAAACTGAATACACAAAAGGACAAGGGCCAGACCATATATAAAAATAGAACTCTGACTCACAATCTGCGGCAGCCAGCCTAGGAAGCAGATCTATTATTTACAGGAACCGGTCAGGAAGACAGCCTGCTATCTCCAAGCCTGATCACTGTCTCTAGCAAATGGTTCAGGAAGCCAAACAATAACCACGGGAGGAACTGGCCCCGAATGGCCAAGACTTGATTAATCACCAACAGCATCCCTAATTTTTGTCCCATTTTCTAATTTAAGACCAAGCAGGGAACAACAAATATACACCACTTGCCAGGCAATAGGATGCCCCTGAGCCTGCCTGCAGCTGTCCCGGGCCACCAAACCTCTGACCGGGCGTACCCAAAGCCTTCCCTCTTCCCCACTATAACACTTCCCTTCTTCTGTCGGCCTTTGAGTCTCCGCCAGATGGAAGAGGTAGTGACTGATTTGCTATCTAACAAGTTCTCAGTAAAGAGCATTTGTGTGTCCTTGTTTGGTTTTTCTTCATTTATTTCCATGCTGGTCTCCATGTATTTTCCCTGGGCTATGCTGATTCTATTTCTTGCTCCACACCAATTTGCTTCCCACGTTGATTCATATGGATTCGCATTTGACTAGTCTCTCTCCCCTCACCTTAATATTCAAGTTGACATTCCGACGGCAGAGAGTTCTGTCTCTCTGTCTGAAATTGCACATACCAGAGAGTTAAAGCCCTCTGACTTTTTCAATTAAGGAATTGTGTTTGTATAGCTTTAGCCTTCTCAGTTGCAATCTGCTGTTGCAGTGACCTGTCCATCAGTTGTCTCAAATGTCCACTTTGGTCACTGGATAACACCTTGACCTCTCTCGCTCGGGAGAGAATTTTTAGACATTTGAGAAACATTTTTGGGAAATAAAAGAACTTCAGTTCTGAGCACAGTAGAACTCTCACTGCTCAGAAACCTCTGTCTTGTGGCTGCTTCCTTTGTCACATGACCTAAATATGTCTTCTGGTCCTGCTGGACATTTCCGCAGGGGTTAAAATAGCCCAGCTGTTGCTCACTCTGGGATTTTTATGTCCAACTAGTTCATGTATATAAAAAAGAAGGGTGTGTAAACTGAGGTGGGGAACATCTCAGCTAGAAAGTGGGGCTTTAGTCCTAAATTGCCTTAACTGTCAGGGTTCCCATTCTTTTTTCTATGGTGCAGAGCTGGTTCTGTAGCACAGACTACTTCATCGACACTTAGTGTGTGTCAGGAGTTATGTTAGGAATGCAGGAAGCAAAGACATATGAGACCTTGTCCCTGGGCAGAGGGACAGGCCATGCACATAAAATACAGGGACGACACAAGGCCTTATATTGAGTGTGGGATCAGCTACTCCTCTTGCTGGCACCAATAACAATCAGGTCGTATCTGGTCCTTACTCTTTTCTCACTGCGGTGCAAGTGAGGGTTCATTTCTGTTCATTCACCGAGCTGTGATCCCTCGAGGAGGAGCAATGACTCTTGCACACTTGCTGTTGGCTGACACCCCCACTCCTGATTCATGCTCAGTGGGTTCACAGGAGGAGCTCTTTGGTCAAAAAGAAGCAAGTTCAAGTTCCTGTTCTTCTACGTATTTACTATGAGAACTAGTACAAGATAGTCTTTGTAAGGTCCCAAGCGTTCATCTGTAAAATGGGGAGAATAATAATTTTAGTAACTCACTCTAACTCAGATCATTTCTACATTGCTGCCACGTATTGAACATTCTGTAAGTGTCTTCTGCTACATTTATGAGTTCAGTTGCTGTGAATCTAAGTGTTACAGATGATGTACACTCCAGAGTTGAGAGGAAGGGAGTGTTGCTGGGTTACACCCTGAAAGTTGGGTGTTGTTCTGGGGCGGGAGCCAAGTGAATCCATGCTGGTGTTGCATGGAGCAAGAGCAAGCTATAATGTTATGCAGCCCTTCTGAACAGCACGTGGCAAAATGAAACACCTAGTTAATGATGGGGCACAAAATATGTGAATTCGCAGTAAAACCAGAACATTTGGGGACTCCTGTTCCACACTGAGATGATTGGTCAGTCCTTCCCATAGGTACAGGTAGAATCTGATTTTTTTTTTTTTTATTAGTGCTTAAAAAAGAGATCATACCTCCTAATTTTTATTCTTTCTTTCAGGTTCTTACACTAGTGAGAAAATACTTTGCTTACAGATGGAGGTCTGATTTATTTCGCTTATGAGTATGGTAGACATTGTGAAATGAAAGGAAATTGCTCAAAAGTAAAGAGCGACTGGGATGAGGGAAAAGAGAAAAGAAAGAAGGGGAAATTATGTACGTATGTATATACAGGATAGCTAGCATAGTTGTACTACTGACTTCTATCGCTTTACTGAAAGGAACAGTTAATGATTACTTGTTTGATCAATCTTGTATGTCTCTATTTGTTTTCTTGAGAAACCACTTTGAAGATATCAGTATGTAATACAACGCCCATTGTTAATTTCCTACCACTTTGTCTGTAACTCTGTATTGCTTGTATTGTTCTTATGCTATTTTGTAAATGGATGTCTGTTTGTTAATCTGTTTTCCTTCTTTTATTTTTAAAATAAATTTAAAAAATAAAAAAAATCTTGGTTTGTGGGAAGACTTGATAAGGGAAGTTTGCGGTTTCTGAGGAGAAGAGGGTTTTCCTTAAGTACATGGCATAGTGGAGAAAACTGCGAGGGCCTCTAAGCTTGTCTCTTGTCGCTTCGGATTCGATGGTGTGAATCTTAATTTCCCCCACTGTGACTAAAGCCTTGTTGTGAGAATTGAATGATATAAAAGATATGAATGTATCAGTGCCATGTTTAGTAGTTCTAAAATACTGGAAATAGTCTGGTATTATTTTTTCATCCTCCTAGTGGTAGAAAGAGTAACATTTGGGAATTGTGCAATGATACTAGAATAGTTACCCCAAGGTGGGAAATGAGTGTATGTGCAAAATTTAACACTGACTTACTTAGGAACGATCATCTGATCATCTCACAGAATGCATTCTCCTTTTCTTCAGTGATAACAGAATCTCTCCTTTTGTACTTGGCCCTTTGCTTGGAGTCATTTAATTTCTCAGACTCAGCTGAGGCCAGGTATATGCAAGGTGTGGTCATGGACAATGAGCTCTCAGATGAACTGGAATATGCAGGCTACCAGGTGTTCCTTTAAAGAGAGATGGTAGACTCCCTTCTTCTCTTTTCTTCTTTGCTGGAATGTTCTTGTGATGGCTGGAGCTGCATGGGGCCATTACCGGGACCGGAAGGCACAGGCCTTGCTGGAAGACGGAGAAGACTGGGTCGCTGGTGACTATGGAACACCATGTTGGCCCCGGACTCTTGATGCTATGGGAGGAGGAGATACTTCTGTCTGCCAAAGCTACTGTGTTTGGGCTTTAGTCACTTTCAGAAAAATACAACTAATTATTTAATCATTTATACAGTCATTCAATGACATGACTTTCTTTTTTAAAATTTTTTTTATTTTTTTCCGGTACCGGGAATCGGACTCACGACCTAGCACTTGCCAGGCAGGTGCTGTGCCACTGAGCTAAATCCCCAGCCCCTGACACGACTTTCAAAGGAACATTTCAAGAGACAAAGTCAAGGCCCCAAAGAATGTGAATTCCTCACTAGAACTTATTTTGAAAAGTGCAGGTCCACCAAAATAAGGAAGGAAAACAACCAACCCTACTGGTTCCAACAAGAAGGCTGGCAAATCGAAGCGGTGATCTCATATTACTCACTGATGGAAAAAAACCTCACCAGATAATAGCGTCAGCACGCGCAGGTTTCTATATTCCAAACTTCTGCATCAGTTTGGCCATGGCGACTGAAAATTGTTAAGAATCCTGATAACAGTGAAAGAGTAATGGTGCTTCTCTTTCCACTGTGTTTGGAGATAACTTGTGATATTGTAAAAAAATCATACCTATGTATTTCATTTTGTACTAACAGATATTTTAAAAATCAGGACTATCCCTGCAGCATCATCATATCACTTTGCATTTTTTTTTTGCTGATAGTTCACTACTTATAATGATTTGATAAAATTCAAAAACAACTGGTGTAAGAACAGTCCTTCTAATCTCTGGAATCATAATTTTCTCCCGTGTATGTGCTATTCAGAATGCAGTTGCTGGTTCACCTTTTAGAGAATGGGCCCATTTTAATTGTAGAACTGGATATCACAGGGCTGAAGTCTTTTGGAATTATTTTGTTACACGGTTTTCCTTTCCTGTGTATCTCTTGGCCACATTTTATTAAGGAGATCCACTAGGAGTTGCTCAATCTAGTGACGGGGCCACCTCTGCTGTGAGGGCTTCCTGAGTACTCTGGCTGGACATAGTTTGTAATGACCTTGGTGGCAATAGTTGGTACCACTCAATTTGCCCTTCACCTCAGTAGTCTATATTTATAAGTGTAAATTGGTGATTCTTTTTCTTCACTGTAGCCATTTCTGTGTTGTATGTGGGGTAGGCATCTCATGAATGCTTGTTAAATTTTTACCCAGTGGCTGTGTTGGCTGAGATGTTGGGCTAGGGTGGGCTTAGCTGATGCCCCTTTTAAAGTATATACTGATCTTAATTTTACAGTAATTCTTTTACACTTTAAGCAGTTAATTTGTCACAAAGGTGATCTGCAAATGACCTTTGGGCAAGAATTGATAACAGCTTGACCAGTAAACTCTAATGATTCTTAAAAACAATGAATTGAAGAGGACTGAATTTAATTACACTTGTGAGTTTATGCTAAATCTGTACCACTGTTTTATGCAAGGCTCCTCCTATTCTTTGTTTATTATTTATTTATTTTTGTCTTCTCCTTATTCCCATTCCTTAAAACAGTCATACTAATGTATTTAACAGGCATTTTTTTCTTTGTATATGTGCTTATAATAGGTAATAATACTATAATACAAACAAATAATACCTAAGCAGAACTTACTTATACTGGGGTCTGCTCTAACCCTTTTATGGGTAATCATTTATTTAATTCGTATAACAACCTTATGAGTTAATTACCTTTACTATGCCCATTTAGTAGATGAAAGAACTGAGGCCCACAAAGGTGAAGTAACTTGCCAATTGTCACATAGCTACTGAGCGATGACTCTGGGATTTGAACCTGGGTAATGGAGCCCTTGAGTCTATGCTCTTAATCTCAGTCCAACACTGAGGTGTGTCCTGTGCTTTGTGTGGATGCATTTTCATTTCTTTTCTTTTTTTTTTTTTTAACATTGTTTTTTTAAACCATTTTCATTTCTATAGTTGGTACTGTAGAACTAGCACTGTCCCAAGCATCCCTTTGTGCTTGCTTTTTGCACTCGGCCCTTTGCCTTTAAGAAGTGCCCATGTTGCTCTGTGCGCCTGTGATCCATTCTTCCCATCGCTTCCCCCAGGGTGAACATCTATCGAGTTTTGCCTCTCTGCTTTCCCAGTGATGATATTCCAATTTCCTGCCTCCACAAATAATGCTGCACTGAACATCCTCCCTCAGGACCTGTGGGAGAACCTCTCTGGGATATAAACCATGATTTCTCTTCATGTACTGAATACTTGACTTCTATGAGACAGGAAGCGGGTAAATTTACAGCTCATTTCTGAAAAAATGACTTATGTGACTGCAGTCACGTCTCAGGCACTCTTCCGGAGAGAGGATCATCTCAAGGTGGAACACAGATACTCATTTCCACGAAGCCAGAATCCTTGTGTTTACTAAATAACCACTCTGTAAATGTTTATTCATGCCACTCCTGGGGGAGGCGGTATTAGAGGGCTGACCCAGGATGGCTAAGGCGTCCTTTCTCCCAGAATAGGGAAGCAATTAAGTATAAGACTCAAATTTGGAGGCACAGGGATGCAGATATCAGATCTGCTGATTGCATGTGCATGAAAAAGGACACGTTTCTTAAGCCCTCTGAGGTTCAATTTTCTCTTGCTTAATATGGGGATATTTGTGTTTGTTGTGAGGGTTAAATGAGATAGTGGATGCAGAGAACCTTACATAGATCCTGGCAGGAAATAAATGCTCACAAGGGTGGGAAAATTCTTGTTCTTGAGAACCTCCCAGTGGAGGAAGAGATAGATGTTAGTCCAAATATACATGATAAAGTGTGTAAAGACCATGACAAGCAACATGGGCAAAGGGCAGTGGGTACCCAAAGGGAAGGACATGGAAGGAGAATTAATACAGTCATACTCCACATAACAATGCTTCGGTCAATGACAGATCACATACATGATGGTGGTCCCATGGGATTGTAATGGAACTGGAAATTCCTGTCACCAAGTGAGACTGCAGCCATCGTAATGTCGCAGCATGATGCATTACTCGTGTGTTTGTGGTAATGCTTGTGTAAACAAACCTACTGCCCTCCCAGTTATAGAATAGCATAGAAAAACAACTATATTTGTGGTTCAACTGTAGTATACCTTTTAATCATTACTTTAGAGTGCCCTCCTTCTAGCTATGCCAAAAACGTTTACTGTAAAAGTTTGCCGTGTTATAGCTTTATGCATCTGGCATTTACCGTGTCTCTCGATTGCATCATTTTCCCTTGTGCTTGATTTAGTCCTGTGTTGCTGAGTTCATTGTGTCTATAGGAGCAGCAGATTCCATCACATGCACGCAGGCAACCTCCTCTTGGATTACAGTAGACCGGGCTTCTAGGTTTGCGTATGCATACTCTGATGTTTCCACAGTGAAGCAATCTCCCAAATGCTGCGTTCATCAGAAAGCATTCCCATCATTAAGGGATGCAGGACTGAAGTTACCAATCCTTCCATGCCTACCATGTTAGAGATGCTATCTAGTAGGTATTATTTTATTTTATTCTGTTCCTCTAAAGTGGGCTCACTATTTCTATCTAACGGAAGTAGAAACTGAGGCTCAGTGAGAACTTGCCACTCAAAGTTACTCAGCCGCTGGTGGTGTAGATTCAAATCTCCGTCTGGCTTACCCCAAAGCTATCTTTGTTTCAAAGACACTGAAGTGGAGCTGGCCCTTGATCTGCTGCATGGAGGACGAGCAGTCATTCCTAGGTGGACTGAATGCGCCAACATTTTCCCTGGCACTTTAACTCTGGGGTCTTTTCAAAGAACTCAGAGACCATAATTCATTACCATTAGAACACGTTTACTCAGAATCCACTCCAGCTGGATACTAAAAGTGCAAAGACTAAGAGCTAAGGTCTCTCTGTCTTGCAAGGTGTATAATCTCACCCATAATCAGATGAAAAATGATGCAAATTTGCATAAATCAAGTGCCAGAGAAATGGTATAAGCACTAAGTGAATCCGGAAGGAGGAGACGTCATGGAACATTGAAATGGACCTGGGGTCCTGGGCAGCACCGAGAGGCAGGGCCACAATCGAGCATTGAAATACAGGAGACTTGGGCTGGACCCGTGGAGCAGACATGGTGGGGTCATATCTGCAGTTAGCAGAGGGATCCATGAGTCTATGGGAAGTCAGATTTTACTTCCAAATTTCCCTTCAGTAAATAATAAAGTGTAAGCTTCTGGATCAGTCCTGTGATATGCAAGCAGGTTCTGTCTTCAAGCATGGCACAGAGACTTTTCCCTGCAGAGTTAGCACAGATTGCTACTGCTTCGGACTACAGCACCTCTGCCAGGCTTTATGTTTCTATGACTGGTTTGTGTTTGGGGTCGTGTTGAACAAACATAGCGCTACTTTAATAACCAGAGTCCAACTGGAGAAGACAGATATTTGTGCTATCAGAAACCTGAGGCCGCTGAAGACAGATGGAAGGAAGGGGAGGTGGGGCTTCTCTTCTGTGGTCTGCTCTTTGGCATTGTTAGGTGTCTCAGGGTGCTGAGGACAACTAAAGGGAGGTTGAGGATGCCTTACATTTATACTTCTCACGCTCCTGGCTAAGGTGATGTTAAGGTTTGTTAAATATTGAGGAGTGGGGTGAGATGTTGGGGCTCAGTTTGAGAAGGCACCATTAGCAGCGGGCAAACAGCACTCACCAGGAGATCGAATCTGTCCCCATCTCATGGGCTATACAGGGGACTGGAGGAATGATCTGGACAGCAATCATGTATGTATAGGCGCATATATGTATATGGCTTAATTCTGATATGTTTAACTTATTAAAGATGTGACATTAATATAAGAGGGGAGGAATGGTAACTCATATGCATTTTCTGGTTTGTCAGGGGGAAAGGATATGGGGGAAATAGCGACACATTTAGAAAGGGCTCAGATGGCAGACTGTAAGTGAGCAGGATAAGGAGTTTGGCCTCAATCATCTAGGGCAGTGGTGGCGAACCTATGGCACTCGTGCTGCGGCAGGCTCTTTGTATCACTGAAAGCACTGAAAGATTGGCCATCATTGATCTAAGGTGATGGTTGTCTTTGCAGATGCAACACCAAGAGATTTCCACTTGAAGAGAAAACATTTTAGGGAGATAAAATGCGGCAATTATGTGTAGTTTATATGGGAGGGAAGGCTAGAGACAAGACTTTAGGAGTCCGGTTGGAGGCGGTGGCAAAAGTCTGGAGATAATCAGCAACAGCCTAGAAATGATGGCAATGAAGAAGCAGCAGCACAAGGGAGAGGTATGATGAAGAACCACTGGAGCTTCACGCATCTCACAAGCATCAGGAAAAAATTACATCAACTCCAACAGAAATACAGTCTCCTCTCCTCTCCTCTTCTCTCTCTCTCTCTGTTTCTCCTAAAGTTATGTAACTGGTACCTTTTACTGTATTTGAATGAGGTTGTTGGTTACTATCTAACCCCTGGCTTTTCCTCTGAGTTAAAAATCAACCGAGAAATCCATATTGAACTTAAATGGAGGCAAAATATTGACCGTTCTCTTGGTAGCAGTAGAATGGAGGGAGGACATAGATTTAGACCATTGCCACACAGGTGTCATATTATTTTTCCACTGTGGAAAGAATCTGTGTCATTGCCCCCATTTAGGTCTTGAATTTTGCCCAAGTCTCATACGCTAAAGCTTTGGTTGCCTGCCTGTGACTTTATCAGGTGAATGGGGAAACCTTTAAGAGGTGGAGCCTAGTGGGAGGAAGTTAGGTCACTGGGGGTGGGTCCTTGAAGGGGATGTTGGGACCCTATCCCCTTTTCCTCTCTATCTTTGCTTTTCCATTGCCACGAGGTCAGCGGCTTTGTTCCACTATGTCTTCCCCATCATAATGCACTACTTTACTGCAGGCTCAGAAGCAATGGCCAAGTGATTATGGTCTGAAGCCCCTGAAACTTTGAGTCAGAGTAAACTTTTTTGCTGGTTAAATTGATTTATCTCAGTTCTTTGTTATAGTAACAGAAAGCTGATGAACAGAGTCAGTGGTTTCTCTGGCCAGATGTCAGGACATAGAGGCTACCTTTTGAGAGAATGGAAGACTCAGGAAGAAGGCCTTTGTTCCTACCCTGTCTGGGCAGAGAATCATGAGGTGTGAGCATCCAGCCTTCCTGGGTTCTCCTTTTCCTGGCAGCCCATCCTCAGCACATGCCCACTCCCTCTTCCTCTGTATCATAAACTTAGCAGGGCTGCTCTTTCCTTTGAGGTCAGGGAGGTCAAGTTCTCCAAGACAGCCTGTTTAGAAATAAAGCTGATTATCTCAATTGTGTAGATCTTGGTCTATATCTTCAAAGGTTCAGACATTTAAAGGAAGAAGTGTGATTAATTAGCATCATCTCTTAAATCCTAATGTTCATGTTAAGATAAACATCCCAACTTTGACATTCTTTGCTTCCCATTTCTTTTTCAAAAATGTTATCAAGTTGACCACTGTGAGCTTGGTACTTAGGTTAAGGACTTTTACTTTTTCTCTTAAATAGCTGTGGTTGGCTCTAATACAGTGTTTAAGATGAGAGACAATTCAAATAGGCACACGAACCCACAAACACATGATCCTTCTGGACAATGAACACATCTAAATCTCAGAGTCTATAAAGAACTCTGCAGAGCACATGTAGACAGTCATCCCTTGGTATCTTTTGGGGAGGGAGCTGGTTCTGGGATAGCCCTTCAGGTGTAGGAATACACAGATGCTCAAATCCTTTTATAACATAGTATTTGCATATCACCTACACATATCCTCCAGTATATGTAATTTTTTTATTAATACTTGTTTATAGTACATAATGTTCACATTCCTTGTGTGGAGTTGGTACACGTACACAACACACCTTCAGTCCTTTTTTCATCCTCCTTCCCTCCTTCCTTCCCCCTCCATCCATCTCATGATCTCCTTCCCTATTCTGTACATGTTTGCAGTACCTACTGTTTACATTGCTTGTGTGGAGTTGGTACCTATGTAACACATCTTAATTCCTCTTCTCATCCCCTTTAATCATTGCTAAACTACTTGTATTACCCAATACAATATAAATGCCATGTAAACAGTTGCCATGCTGTGTTGTTTAGGGAGTAATTTTCTTGAATAATTTCTATCTGTAGTTGGTTAAACCCTTGGGTATGAAAGCTGTAGATGGGGGAGCTGATGGTACATGGATATGTTCATGCATACACAGCCAACACATGCATGCTTATACCCCCCCCATAAAGCATGAACCCATACCCATACTGCATGGATGAATACATACTGTACATACCTGCCCAACACACAGAGAGTACACATGAATGCATGCACTCTTTACATATATATCACACACATCACATGTGGATGCTGAAATGCCATGCACACGCACATCATATACACACCACATAAATCGGGAACACTTATACAAACACCCCTCCATCTCACCCCACACTATGTGCACACACACATCTCACAAGCACACGCATGTACCACCAGATCCTATGCAGAAAGCTCCCTGGCAAGTTCTCTCCTCCTCCCATAGTCCTGGGGTTTCTATAAGTGTAGGACTGTCCTACGTGCACTCAGGGACATACAGCAAACCTCTGGACTTGGGGGCAAAGCCACGGCCAAGATCTAGGCAGCTCGGTCCTTGTGTATAAGCCCAATCCCATGCCTGTCCCCACCCCGGGAGTACTTGGACAAAGCAGCACCTGCCCCAGAGCCTGAAGTCCTTACTCCCTTGCTTTTGATTAAACTGTACAATGAAACTGCACAGCAAGGGGCAAGGCATTACCGTGTCATTTCAGTGAACATTTCACAAGTGAGTGTTGCCTGAATGGAGAGACTTCTGAGGTTTGTATTGTCACTGACTCTTTGAGGCTGGCAGATGGAAAAAATGACTGTGGCCGGAGCTTGTGGAGGTGGCTTCACCTGAAAGACAGGTTGGGGAGAGTCCTGAGCCTGAGCCAGTTTCCTTAAGGACAGGTAAGGAAGGAAGGTGCTGCTGTCGGAATCAGATAAACAGGGCTCGTAAGGATGAAACACACACACACACACACACACACACACACACACACGGATATTTCTACTTTTAAAAGTCAAACTTGGTATGAACACCAGTTTGTTCTACAGGACTCTCTGTGTATGTATCATGCAGTGATTTCCAGACTAAATGGTTTCACTACAAATGGCCCTTGGGCAGAGTGGAGACACTGTCCTCCGTTAATGTCATTAGCAAGCGGAACAGCAGCGCCTAAGGAGCTCAGAGCTGAGGGCTGATCCCCAGGGGAACCACACGTTGCCAAGTAACTGTGAGGTGACCGGCTGCTTCCACCACGACCTCCTCAGCGCGCTTGGAGCCATTCGTCAGGCTCTGCCTCGAGCCCTCGCGGAAGGGGACAAGCAGACGATCGCGTCAGCGTTTCTGTTGTGCTCAGACACATCTTCTCCAGGAACGGGGTCCCAGGTCCCACCGTTTGCCCTGAAGAAACTCCTGATAAATTTTGCTTTTTAAAAAAGCTTCTTTTCTTTGATTAGCAGTAATACAAGCTTTTCCTTCTAAATAGCTGTCCTTACACCTCAAAAGCCCAAGATGAAATAGTCATTGTTATTTGCACAGAATAGTACCTTTGTGGCTTGTTATCTATTGAACTAGATGTTATGAAGTGTCTTTCAGGGCTCTGACAGTGGCTGGGATATTTTACCTTTTGTGGCAGATACCACCAAAGGCATAATTATGGGGTGTGGGTTGGGGTGACCAGCACATTTCCCAGACCCGTCAGAGAGCCAGTGGGTTTTGTATATGCACAAAACTTCCCTCCCTTTATCCTGTTTCAGTGGAGAGAGGTGGACTGACAGTGGGTGATAAGCTGTTTTATCAAACAGATAAGAGGGATTGGAGAAAATTTTGTCTTTGTCATCTGGTCTGGATTTAAGATCAACTCTCTTCTATTGTTCGACTTTCTGAAAGCAAAACTGTGGTGGGACGTACAGAGATGGAGGCATAGCATTAGATGGATGCACGTTGGCATCCATAAGGATGACTTTCTAATTAGAATAACCACATTTTATTTGAGTTCTTGAAAAGCTTTAATTTTCTTCCTTCGGTACGGTGATGGGGTCCAGGTGTATTCTATCCCTGAGCCCCGGCTCCAGCCCTTTTCATTTCTTCTTTTGAGACAAAGACTCACTAAGTTCCCCAGGCTGGCCTTTAGCTTACGATCCTCCTGCTTTAGCCTCCCAAGTAGCTAGGATTCCAGGTGTGGCCCACCAGGCCCAGCTGAAAGGCTTATGAACTGTTGTCAATTTTGTTTTAGAAAATGAAAACTAAATAGATGAATACATGATCCTGATTCTGAAATTGATTTGATTTAAAAATTGTAATTCTGAGGGGTGGGAACCGTCTGCTTAACGGGTCTGGAGGTTCAGTTTTGCAAGATGAAAAGAACCCTGGAAATGATGGTTGTGGTTGCCCAGCCGTGAATGTGCTGAGAAATGGTTCCGATGCTGAGTTGGATGTTATATGTAGTGCACTAAAATTTTAAAAATAAATAAAAAATTTATAGAAAAGTGCTGGTGTTAGAATAAGTGTGTGTGTGTGTGTGCGTGTGCACACATGTGTGTACTAGGTTAGATATCTAGCCCCCCAGATGTCCTGATTTTTAAAATCTCTTTTAAACTGGGCGTGGTGGCACAGGCCTGTAATCCCAGCACTCGGGAGGCAGAGGCAGGGGGATCGTTGCGAGTTCGAGACCAGCCTGGGCTACAAAGTGAGCTCAAGGTCAGCCGGACCTGCAGAGCGAGACCCTGTCTCAAAAAGAAAAAAAATCTTTTTAAAAATGCTTTAAATCTTTTTTTTTTTATGTTCAGTAAAGGATTTGTATTTATTTATTTATTTATTTTTATTTTAAAGAATAAAAGAAGGATAACATAATAATGGGGGGGACTTAGCAAATTACAGACAAAATGGTAGGAAATTATCAATGGTTATCATTTTACATATTATTGTCTACAAAATAGTTTCTCAGGAAAACAAATAGACAAATAATAGTGAGTTACAGACAAAAGAGGTAGGAGATTATCAAGAGTTGTTGTACTATACTTTGGTATCTTCAAAGTGGCTTCTAAAGAAAATAAATAGAGCTATACATGAGTGACCTACTGAAAAATCATTAACTCTTCTCAATGGTTGTTGTAGGAAACACATAATAATAAACATACATCCATTTATGAAATAGCATAGGAACATTACAAACTTTACACAGTTATGGATAGATTAGTAGGAAAATATCAATGGCTGCTGTAATACGTGGTGGTATCTTCAGAGTGGTTTCTCAGGAAGACAGAGATATGCAAGAGGGATCTATTAAGTAGTTACAGCCTAAGGGTTGTGAAAAATAGCATATTACCTCCTCACCAGTGACTCCTTTCACTGAGGTATGATGGCTGGAAGGAAGGCCAGGATTGAAAAGAAGGACCGAGAGACTTGTACCTGTGTCTAGCAACAGGCTGTTTTCTTCTTCCTCCATAGTCATGAAAAAATGCTTTAAATCTTGATCTGAATCTCTGAAATTGGCTTATTAATGTTGCCAGGTGGGTAAAGTACAGCCCACAACGGTGCTCTATCCAAGTCTTTAGAGACTTAATTATGCAGGAAAATATTCTTCACCTCTCCTCACTCTAAGCCAGTCAGTTTACTACTCATTTATCTTTTAAAATAAAACCTTTGGCTTCTTTTGTCTTTCTTTCGCTACTTTCCTCTGTTGTATGTCACAATACCTTCCCTCTTCAGGAGACATTTTAACCTATACTCTTTCCATGTTGGCTTTTCAGAGAGAACATGTTTTTGTCCAATTGAGAGTACACCGATAGGGAAAGAACAATAAATACGGAGCTAGGAGAGCTGGGTTTGAACTCAAGCTTTGCAAATTATTACTTTGGTCCTTGGCGTCTCAGTTCCTCATCTGTAAAACAGAGACAATCACAGCCTCACCTGTGCATCTGTTGAGAAGTTCTAAAGACATAATAAAAATGCTTTGTATTGAGGGCTTCCTACATGTTAAGCGCTGCTCTAAGTAATTTATGGTGTAAACCAGTGCAACCCCCGAGACACAGTGAAACTACTGTTCCTATTTTAAAGATGAGGAAACTGAAGCAGGGATAGGAATAGGAACTGACAAAGCAGGTCAGCGGTAGAGTAGGGGAAGTTGAGTCAGAAAGGAAGTAAGATGTGTGATGTACGAGTACCAACTCCGCCCAAGGAATGTCATCAGTCTGTACTGCAAACATGGACTAATAAAAATAGTAAAGGGGAGGTCCTGGCTTGCAAGGCAGGCTGTCACCCTCCAGAACCCTCAACCCATTTTAGTTCCTGACGTATAAGAGCAGCTGACACCCAAATCCATTCTAATGTGGAACTGCAACTAGAAACCCAAGTTCTTTTTTTTTTTTAGTGTCAGGAATCGAACTCAGGACCTTGAGCTTTCCAGGCAGGTGCTGTGCTGCTGAGCTATACCCCTGGCCCTAGAAACCTAAATCCATTCTCACGCAGAATTGGGAATAGGAATGAAAGGCTGCTGTGGAACTCTCTTCCTAGGAACCTGTGGGCGTGGCTTCCTGGGCAGGCGCTGAGTGTGTGGTAACAGGCACAAAGAGGCTGCAGGCCCGGAAGTTGGTGGCCCTTCTTACAAGGCGCTGAAACACTTGTAAACGACTGCCTGTGACAACCCTGCAAGTGAGACCCTATGTCTCTGGGGCCCGTAACTCCAGGGAAAGCAGCCAAAAATGGTCAGGAGAGTGATGTGGCCCCGCTGCTGCTTGGCGTTTGTAGCAAACTTCTGAGAGAAGGAAACGTGGCCCGTGCATAATCGAGGCTGGGAGGTACCTGGGCTGCGCTGGAAAGGCTTTGCCTCTGCCTGTGTGCGTGCCAGCCTACATCAGCTGGGGCCTGGGAAATGTGGGGCTCCCGGGACTGAAAGAACCACTGCTTCTGTACTCTGAAGAGCTGGAGGCGAGATGAGACCAAGCTCTCTGTGGGAACCTGCTTCTCGCTTTGCTCTTGGACCAGTGCTATGTGGAATGGTTCAGAAACATTGGCGCGGAGGCTTGGAAAATCATAACCAGAGCTCCTGAGTGCCAGCTACTGGCAGAGGTGCATCATTCACTTTTTCTCATTTATTCTTCACAATTCCCTCCCAGGTGAGATTGTTTTTTTTTTTTTTTTTTTTTTTTTTTTTTTGGTATACCAGGGCTGTCACACTGAGTCCCTAGGCCTGTTTTTACTTTGAGACAGAGTCTCAATAAATCATTAAACTGCTCAAGCTGGGCTGAAACTTGCCACCCTCCTGCCTCAGCCTCCCAGAGTGTCCCTGTGAGGTCAGTATTTTTACCCCTACATGATGGATGCCAAAACAGAAGCTCAGAGGGGGTATGTCGCCTGTCCTGAGTTGTGCTCTTTGAAATGGTAGAGCTGAGATTTGAACCCAGTGGGGACCAGCTCTCAAAACTATGTTTTACCCCATGTGCAGGAGCTGAGACATCTCTCCAGGGCAAGGTGGCCTTGCAGTGAGGACACGGTGGTCACGCAGAGCAGCATCTTGCCGGCTGAGCCCAAGAGGCCGTCTTCGCCAACACTGTTTCGTAGGGGCCCTGAGGCGGGCCGGTCTGGGTCAGAACACTGAGCACCGGGTACCTCTCCAGGGTGGGACTCTGGCTGGCATGGAGCTGCAGAGGTGAGGACACATGAGGGTTCTCAAGGGCCAGGTCCCTTGTGCTGGGCACAGCAAGACTCGGATGCCCACCTTTGCCCCAGGGCCTAAAGATTAGATTTTTCCTGAGGGAAAAACATTTCTCTTGACACCTAGGTGAGAAATAGTCACTTTTCATTCATAATTAAGGCATTTATTTTCCATTTCAAGGAACACAGTGTAAGAAAGATTAGGCAGGAAGAGAGCTGGCTGGGTTGGGACAGGTGAAATGCAACAAAGGAAATGAGCCCATTTCCACACCACCAGGTCTGAAAGGTGCAGAGAAGATCATCCCTGGACAAATCTGCACCTGCTCACAGCGAACATTCATTGTTCACTCAGCCGTGGGCTGAACTCTGCTTTAAGCAGATGTCATGGATTAGCTCAGCCTGCCTCCCTAGCACTGTGAAGTGTACTGCAGTGCCAAAGGAGACAGAGAGGGTTTAAGCAACTTACCCAAAGTAAGCCAGCTAGTAATGGCTCAAGTCAGAATCTGCACCCAGGCAGTGTAACTTTGGGACTGAAACTCAGCTGTCATCAATGTGACAGAATTCCTCAGCTCCCATTCGGAAGCACCTGTACATTTATGCCAGGTATAGTGGTGCATGCCTGTAATTCCAACCCTCAGAAGGCTGAGGCAGGAGGATCGCTGTGAGTTCAAGTCAGCTAGGGCTACAAATCGAGTTCAAGGCTGCCTGAACTACAGAGCAAGACCCCGTGTCAAAAACAGACAGACAAACAAACCAACTCCCAAAACAAAAACCTGTACATTTATTATTGTCATATACATTTGTGCAATATCCTATTTAACCTCAGAACAACACTAGCAGATAGCCAGTGTTAGGACCCCTCCCTCCCGAGTTTGGACAAGTACAAAGGGAGGTTCAGAGCCACCAAAGTCCTCTTAATTCCCAGAGCATACACTTGTGGACTTCTGTTCTGCACTTAAAGCAAGTGTTATGGTTGATACATTGTGTCAACTTGGGGAGTCTAGAGGTTTGGCTAAGTGACTCAGCAGGAAGCCAGGGTGCTTACTTTGTATACATCCTGAGCCTGTGGAAGAGGAGGGCAAAGATTATGTGAGAGCTACACGCCCCTTAGGTGGGGGTAGCCTGTTTACAAAGTAAGGCGGGGAAAGAAGCTGCTTGCCGCCCTTCCTCCCCTTTTGCTCTGGCTGCTTTGCCGTTGGGCTGCCGTTCCCCACTTTGCTCTTGTTGTTATCTTCTGCCTCGGAGCCAGCCAAGTATGGACTGAAACCTCCACAAACTGTAAGCTAAATTAACCTTTCCTTCCTTAATTTTGGACGTTGGGTATTTTGTCTCAGCAACGAGAGAAAAGTAACCAAGACAGAAAGCATCTGCCTCAGTTCTTCCACACATAGACTTGACTCTGAAAAATATTCTAGGATACCATGAATAACAGAGTCAATGAAAATGTTTCAAATGCACACATCAGTTCCTATAGTAAGAGCTCCTGGGTTTATTTTACTGAAGAAATTCGTTTCTTTAGAATATTTACATTTCTAACTCTACTGCCTAGAAACAACAAAATAACCTTTTGATGTAGGTAATTAACAGAACCATAAAACATCCCCACAAATGGCATCTGCAGAAACAAGGTGAAATGAAGAGCTGTTATTGGAGCCAACCCCATCTGAAACTCATTTCAAAACATTTAACCAAAAGGAGATAAGGGAGACATGTGTGGCTGGTGGTTGCAGGGTCATTTAACTACCTGCTGTGTGCCTCCAGATTGCACACCTCCAACTGTGTGTGTGTGTGTGCGTGCGTGCATGTGTGTGTGCTCAGCATGTGCATACACGTTTGAGTGACCCTCTGGTTATGTGAGAAAGTTGCATTAATAATCTGAAAACTGGTTTTCTACTCTTTTTGAGAAGGGAGCTTGTCCTTAACACCCCGGAACACCACCCATCAGAGATTTCTATGCTGTGAAGGACATTTGCACACTTGTGACGTTGGGCATATTTCTCAGCCTCTTCAGGCTTTCGATTGTTCATTTGCACAATGGATTCGACACCACAGTGCACTTCTAGCTGAGCTCCCAGAATGCCCACCACGATGACTAAGGTGAAGCAGACAATACCAAGAGTGAACTGGGGACCGGAGAGCGAGTACTAGTGATAGGGTAGCCTGTAAGCAACAGAAATGGATTTCTCAAGGTTCTGGAGCCTGGAAGTCCAAAAGCAAAGGGAGGGTGGGTTCACTGTTGGGGGTGGCGGGGGTCCCTGCTTCCTGGATCACAGTCTTCTCACTGTGATCTCAGATGGCAGGAGGGGTGGGGGTGTCCTTCACTCTTTACCCTGCTGAGTCCCTTTACCTTTGCCACATCTGTATTCTTTCCCACAAGTGCTCTGGGATCTCTTTCAGTATGAAGTATTTCCTTCCCATCTTTGTTTTGTATGTAAGTACCACAGCTCTAAACTGGTAATGCAAGGGAAAGGAGATATGTAGTCATCACTTTTCATTCAACATTTTCTTTTGTTTTGTTTTTTTTCCTGGTACCAGGAATCAAACTCACGACCTTGTGCTTGCCAGGCAGGCACTGTGCCACTGAGCTAAATCCCCAGCCCCTAACATTTTTTCTTCAACTAGTTTCATCTGTTTATTCACTCACATACATTTTAGAAAAATCCTGCCAAAGATTATTAAAAAAACCCCAAATTCCCCTCTTCTCCAAACTTGGAATTTTGATTGTGATTGACCTAAATAACAATAATGAAATTATTGGGTAAGAAATGGATATCTTGATAATATTTAGTTTTATCAACCAATAACAGGATGGACATCCCCACTCTCACCCTTTTTATTTTATTTAATTAATTAATTAATTAATTTTTATTTTAGAGTAATACATGAGAAACAAAAAAATAGAACAGTAGCAGCATACCAGTATCACAAACATAAACAAATCAAAGCAAAAACATTCAAAGTGATACAAGGTCTCAAGACAAATTAATACAAATCAACAGTGGTTGTTACATTACATATCACTATCCTCAACTACACTGCTCAGATTACCAGATGTAAGAATGAAAGATTGCTCAAACTATTAAAGAGAATAAGAAAATGATTCTTCGATAAAACATTAGAGATAATACAGAGTTTCACCAAACAAGATGGTAGGAATTCACTATTGTAATTCCATTGCATATTGTTACCTTCAAATCAGTTGCTCAGACCACCAGACACAAGCATGCAAAGTCGATCAGAATATAAAAAATTGTAAGCATTAACTGTTCATTTCAATACACCATCAGACATCAGCAATACAGTTATTGCAGCTATTCATATATATATTTATGTTTTGCCTTCTTTCTTTCTTTTTTCTTCTTTCCCTCATCCCAGTCGTTCCTTCCTTTGAGCAATTTCTTTCCCTTTCCTATCATCTATTGTACATTTTGAGATTTACCTAGTCTTTCAGGTTCCTACACCACGGAGACAATATGACGTTTACCCATCTGGGTCTGATTTATTTCACTTATGAGTATGGTCTCTAGTTGCATCCATTTACCTACAAAAACCTCGAGTTTATCTTTTTATTAGCTGAGTAAAACTTCATTGTATAAAAATACCACAACTTTTTTATCCATTCCTCAGTGGATGGGTATCTGGGTTGTTTCCAAGATTTAGCTATAACAAACTGCGCTGCTATAAACATGGGTGCACATATATCACTGTGGTATGATGTCTTTAATTCTTCTGGGAAAATGCCCAGAAGGGGAATAGCTGGGTTAAATGGGACTTCCAATCCTAGTTTTGTGAGGAATTTCCAAACTGATTTCCACAGTGGTTTCACCAATCTACACACCCACCAGCAGTGAAGAAGTGTTCCTTTTTCCCCACAGGCTCTCCAGCATTTGTTATTGGTTGATTTCTTGATGACAGCCATTCTTTCTGGGGTGAGATGGGATCTCAGTGTTGTTTTAATTTGCATTTCTTGAATGACTAATGACGTTGAACATTTTTTCATGTATTATTTTGCCATTAGTATCTCTTCATTAGAGAAGTGTGTATTCATCTCAGATGCCCATTTTTGGATTGGGTCTTTGAATTTGGGGGACCTGTTTTTATTTAATTCTTTATATGCCCTCGATAGAAGTCCTTTGTCTGAGGGGCAGTTGGCTGAATTTTTTTCCCAATTCGTGGGTTTTCTTTTTACTTTCTTGGTGATTTCTTTAGATGTGCAAAAACTTTTCAATAAGATGAGATCCCAGTTGTTGATTCTTTGAAGTGTTTCCCATGCAGTTTGGTTTTTGTTCATGACCTCTCTGCCTACCCCAATGTTGTCAAGAGTTTTACCTACTTTCTCTTCCAATAAATTTAGTGTTTCTGTTTTAATATTTAGATCTTTGATCCATTTTGACTTTAATTTAGTGCATGGTGAAAGACATGGGTCTAGTTTTAGTCTTTGGCATGTGGAAAGCCAGTTTTTCCAGCACCATTTATTGAAGAGGCTATCTTCCTTCCATTGAACATGTTTGGCCCCTTTCTCACCCTTTTTAAATTACATTTTCTTTTTCACACGAGATTTTGATAAATGCCATTTCATCCACTGTGTCGATTTTAGACTAACCATTTGCCTCTGGTCCCTTGGAAAGGGATGTCAGCAATGCAGAGAGTATTTTTCTGAGCAATGATATAATAAGGAAAGATGGAGAAAAATCAAGGCAGGGGAGATCTTGAGTTGAGAAGAAAAGCTTCCTGTGGGAAGAGTGGCTAGCCTAGGGAGATTCCACCCCAGGAGTGGGTGCTGGGTCATCTTTCCACAGATTTTCAGGGAGGAATGCAGGAAGACAGGAGGCTTCAGAACAGGAAGCGACAACTCTCTCACTGAGCCTGTACCATCTGCCTGTCTGTTTTCATATCTCCAGATTTGTTTTGTAGTTTTTTCCCCTCAAAAGGCTAAAGATAGGAAATTGTAGAGAGACTGGATTTCCAAAGTATCTCAGTATCACTGTTTGATCATCAAGGTGCTCCTCAGTACACTTACTCCATGAGGCCAGGTGAATTTTCAGCAGGTGAATCTTCTGAGGATCACATCAGAGGCACACGGGGCTACAGGGCCAGCACAGGGCTGCTGATTAGTTGGTGTTCTCAACTCTACTGGCTAGTTCCAGTCCCCAAACTTAGAGCCCTATATGGACAAGGTAATTGCTTAGCCACTGACCCAGTTCACAGGCCTCTGCTCCAACTTCCTAATTCCTTGAGGTAGAGAGCAATACAGAGAGGACTTAGTATACCATTCTATACAGAGGGAAACAAACTCAGAGGCTGAAAGAGTTGTTCCAGGTGTGAGGTCATCAGTGGCAGAGCGGAGGTCAGAACCAAGGGCTGGCTGAGCCCAAGCCTCGGGTCTTTTCCTCCGGAGTCTACGGCAAATCTAACCAAGTCTTCCTCTTCGAGACTCCAGACAGAGTTATGCCATGGCAGACAGCAGGACTCGACAGCCATCCTTCTTGTTTGGGTTGGTACCAAAGGCAGCATTAAAAACGATTTGATATATGGTCACTTTAGTTCATCATCTGAAATTAAAACTGCAAAGTAATTTCCTCTCTCAGTTTTAGGGGCAGTTTCTTGCTGTGACTAATATTAGTGGGCTTTCAATATTTTCATGGAAGGGAAGAATCTTGCAAAGCAAGCAATGAGTCATTGCAAATGAGCGAGAGACTAAACAATGCTGTGATGTGTCATAGTTGTCAGAGGGCTCAGGAAGTCTAGACTTCTAGAATAGGCTGTTTTCCCCACAGGCTGAGGTCATCTTCCCTGGGCGATACAGTTCACATCAGGCACCCAGGAGTCTGTGCCGTGGGGAAAGGAAGCCGCTGGCTTGCTTGTGTCATACCCTGTTACCTTACTCTCCAGAGCAGGGGGCAGGGAACTACAGCCCTGCGCCAAACACGGCTCACCACCTGTTTTTATAAACAGCATTTCGTTAGAACACAGTGGTGCTCATTTGTGGACTTTTGTCTATGGCAGCTCCTCACGACAGTGGCAATGCTGAAAATATCGATTATCTGGCCCTTTATAGCAAAAGTTTGCCAAGTGCTGATGAACACCCTGGAAAATATGGTCGTTAAAATGATTGCTTTAATAAAGCATTGGTCAAATGTATATGAACTCGGAGAAGCATTGGAATACAAGCAAATGATCACAAAGGGTGCAGCATGGAATGTATCAGGCAGACCGAAGCCTTGGTGCAGACTCCGGCTTGTGTTTTCTGTGTGGGAGACACTGTTCTTGGCAGGGCTGTCTCCAAGGATCTGTCTGGGGCTCAAGTTGCTCAGTATGATTCCTCTCAGTATGTTCAAGAACAATCCATCCTGCTCTCCAAAAAGGCTTATTAGTAGTTTACCTTAATTACCAGAGTCATCTGCCAGGAAAGAAAATGAATATTTTCTAGTTTTGGCTTTTGTGCATATGGAAGTTTCTGGAGTCATTAAGATTTTCTCCCTTCCTTACACAGCGAAAGTGAGGGACAGAATGCGATGTGAATTTTGTAACTGATTTATAAAGCTGATCTCAGGATGAGCTGAACACCCTTTCAGATGGGAAGCTGGTCCCCGGAGCTGGGCAGCCCCTGTCTAAAAGCGACCATATGGGGTTCTTGAAATAGGCAGCGACCATGGCATATTTATTTTTTCTGCTTTGTGGAAATGCGCTCATCATCCAGAAAAGCCCCTGGCAAATGTATCCAAACATTTATTGCAATGAAGAAAAAACTGATAACGGAATACAGGGAAGAGAATAATGGTGTGAAGGCCCATACGGGGCCGCTGGAATTTAAATTCCATCTCTGGCATGAATGCCCTTTCGTCCGGGCAGGAGGATTATCTCTTTTTACTTGAAGGGTAATTTAGCTGTCAGCATTCTCTTCTCACACTTCACTGTCCTTTTCCTATTTGACTTTTTAATTTCCTGCTATGAGTAAATCATATGATCCCTCTCCCCAACTATGGTTTAACTGTTTTGCTTTGCTTATATCTGATGGCTACTTAGTTGCTTTGGTGCCACGCTCAGTGAGCCCATTTAAAAAAACTGGGAAACGCAAATGGGAAATGAGAACCAAGGCAAGTCACCCCCACTTGTCTTGTACAGCCTGTCACAGAAACTCCACAGATCTAAGGAGCCCAGGAGACAGTAGGAGAAGCATATGGTAGATGATAGAACTCCAAGATGCAAGCACTAAATGACCACATCAGTGCGACATGCCTCAAGCCCTATCCTCAAAAGCTTTGTGGAGTATTTGTAAGGAAGTGGATGGATCTTGAGACTAAAATATTTATCTTTTTTTTTTTTCCCAGTACTGGGAATCGAACTCATGACCTCGCGCTTGCCAGGCAGGCGCTGTGCCGCTGAGCTAAATCCCCAGCCCCAAGACTAAAATGTTAAGTAAAATAAATCAGACACAGAAAGTTAAATATCACATTTCCTTTCATATGAGAAACCCAAAATATAATGATTGGAAGAGCAAAATACAGGAGAGATGATAGGAAATTGGAAAGTTGACTTTTCAGAGATTGAGAAGGGAGGAGAAAGGTGGGTAGGGACATAAAAAATGATCAAGATATGATATATATGTACTAATCCCTCCAAACAAATGCAATCATTATGCATCAAAAATGCCTAATAATAAAATAAAAAAGATTTGTTGAAGGAAGAAAGAAAACTTAAAATAAAAGCAAAGCTCACCCTTGTGCATGGATGATATCATTTCATGAGCTGACCACAGGGTCCTCTGAGAAAAGCAAACCTGAGCCCAGTATCCAACTACAGGGGTGAGGAACAGCCATGCCATGGCAGTTGGGGAATGATGGAAGGCATGAAGCAGAAGCAAGAGAGCCACTTTCTGGGCTGGGGATTTAGCTGAGTGGCTTAAGTGCCTGCCTGACAAACGCGAGGTCGTGAGTTTGATTCCCGGTACCGGAAAAAATAAACAGACAAACAAAAAGTGTTAAGAGAACCACTTTCTGCAAACATTAGCTCTTTATAGAATGCCCACTGAGGGTGGGTCCATAACAAAAACAAAGGGACGAGTGAATTGCTGAACAGCCTGTGCAGGTAGGTGCGGGATGAAACCGCATTTCCCTTAGACTTCCAGACCCAGGTGAAGGGAGCTCGCCAGGGAATGCCAACTGGGGATGGGAGGAAATTCAGAAACACTTGGAATTTGTAAAGCCACCTGAACCTGTGAAGGCTTAGAAGAATGCTTCCTTCAGACCAGGTCTATTTTATTATTACCTGGATTGGTCCTGCGGGCTGTCCTTCGTAAGTTGTGTGGAGTGAATAGGTTCGGTCTCCGTCATCACTGTTCTGGGAATAACAGCTCAAGGTCTCAGGTGTTACTGTTCCTCCAGCTACTCTGACTTGTTCTTTCATCTCTGTGCCCCCTGTTCTCCCAGCAATGTGCCTGGCACACATTTGATGTTCAAAGCGTGTGTGTTGAATGTATGACAAAATGCTGTAGGAGGAAAAGACAGGCAGGAAGCGTAATGGCTAAAAAAGCACCAGATAGAAGTAGGTTCAAATTCTGATTGTACTGTTTACCAAGCTGTGTGACATTCAGCAAGTTAATTATGCTTCCTGACCTTCGTTATTCCAATCTGTGTAATGATACCAGTCTCACGGGATTGTGAGGATTAAATATGAGAATGTTTGCATGCCTGATATAGCGTCTGTGGCCTAAAAAGTGTTAATAAATGGTAGGCATTCTGGTGTAATGAAGCATTTGTAACTCCCAGAGTATTTGCAGTACAACAGCAACTTACAGGGAAATAGGTCTGTTGCTGGAGCTGAGGGCAGTGAGATAAGAGGAAAGGGTAATGGGATGAAAGACAGTTGGGTTGTGAAGCTCAAATGGGGTCAAGGGAAGCAGTTGCAACCAACGCAGCGAATCCTAGAATGAGTGTGGAGACTTGCTGCATGTGTGAGAGTGGCCACATAAAGTCAAGGAGGATGGTTCTGGCTGGGTCCCTTAAGCTAAACGGGGTGTGGTTTCTTCACCTAACTATAGAAGTGTTGGATTACATCATTGTTCCAGGGTGAATTTCAATCGAGATAGGTTTTAAGGGTATGTAAATAAATCAACAGATCAAGGACAGGACTAGCACTGAGTTCTGCTTCTCACATTCTTCTTATCGGACATTTAATTCCTCGTGCCTTCTCTCTGTAATTAATTTAAAAGTGTTTGGGGAAAGATGAAGAATGAGGCAGGAACGCATTTCTCTTACCCGACTTGCTACTTTCCAAAACACATGCTATTATTATTAGATTGGTGATAAAAATACTCTTTCTGTCTTAGTGGTGCCTGGGCCTAGAAATTCACGAGAATTTATTTTTGAGAAAGACAATGCCCTGTGCTTTGTATACTATCATACACAGGAAGAATTATGATCATTAAAAAATAATCATCTTGCATTTTTGATGATGCTCTGCTTGTTTGCAATTTTATTATTCATAGGTGTTAGCTTTGCAATTACAAACCACGTTGTTAGTATTTTGGAGCAGATTCTGACATCAAATTTGGTTTGCCAATAGATGGGATGAGCATGTCAAGGAAACAGAGGATGATGACAGTGGATAAAATCCATTTGGTTCCTACAGCTAATAATCTTGTACTGGATATTTGAACATCATAATGTGATTTCCACATTAAAAGCACATTCCAGTCCATTCAAAAATTAAGTAAATAGAGCAAAGGCATACAGTTCTACTAATCCACCAATGTCATAAATTTAATGATTTTAGCAGCTCAAGGAAAACAGGGACTGTTGTAAAACGTCACATCAGGATGCGCTATAGCCTCTAACAATGATCACTTGTCATTTATCTGACACCAAAGGTGTGAACTGCACATTATAAAAGTCAAAGGTTTTGCATAAAACAAAACAAAGCCTCTTTCTCCAAGGCTCACACTCTGAAAGGGTGCAAGAGACTCATGAGAATGTGTAAAAAAAGAAATAACAGTATGGGAGTAATTTACCCATAGCTAGTCTGGAAGGACACGTTTTGTATACAGGAAAACCTAAGAACGTATGCATACAAATTCTGGAAGCTTCTCTAAAGTGAAGTATGTTTTAGAAGACTCTGGAATCTTATCTGACCATCAATCATTCATCAGAAAAACCATTTCTGACAGGTATACATGCCTATACATTTCCTTCCAGCATTTACAAAGCCTTGGAGGAGTAATGCAAAGACACACATTTTAATCTCTGATTTACCTGTGGAAGCATTAGGCTTGCAAGCGTATTTCTTTTTAAGTTAGTGACAGTTTCCAGAAAAGTCTTGCACTCAGCCCTGCAAGTTAAAAAATATTACTTATTAAATGTGTAATGACAATTGTTCAAGGAGTCAAACTGAAATGAAACTTGGTCAGGAAGAGTTCCTGCTGTTTATATGGTCTCTCCTTCAGGCACTGGGATTTTTAGAGCCACTGACAGTTGGGTCTGATTACTATTAGCAGCACCAGTACAAAATCCGCCTACTTTCTAGAATTCCTGTTTTATTTGGAGCAGTTCTGATATGGAATACTAAAAGATCACCAATGGATTGTCTGAGAAGGGTTGACTCTATACAAAGAAAAAAATGACATAAATCTACACTAGTGAAAGGATGATATAATTCACAGAACACTAAGCTGAAAATTGTATGCAAAAATAGCACCATTGTCTAGAGCTAGATTCACCACCAATCCCTCTAGAGTAGAGAATTAACGTACTACCAAAGGAAAATATCCTGGTCTTGTTTGGATACGTTTCCTCTACTGGGGCCTTGTGACATTATCTTGTCAGCCTCCGCTGACAAGGTGGCACATATCCAAGGCCGATATACTAATATCAGACTTGCCAATCTTCCAGCCTATGCATTTTAGAAAATAATTTTTCCTGTATGTATTTTATTAGTGCATACTAATTTGATAAAATATTGGGTTTTATACATGCATATACTGTATTCTGACCATACCTATGTCCCTATTACATTCCCTTATCCCCTCCCCTTATTCCCTTTCTCTTATTTAATAATAGCTTCTCTTCAGACCTTCTATTTTCCTGTCTTTTTTTCCCTCAATTCTACATGAGGAAAAAGATGCAATACTTGTTTCTCTGAGTCTGACTTATTTTGCATAATATGATGATCTCTAGTTCTATCCATTTTCCTGCAGATAACATAATTTCAGTCTTCTTTGTGTCTGAATAATACTGTTATATTACTGCAGTAATTTGTTGTGTATATATATACACCACATTTTCTTTCTCCATTCATCCATTGCTGGGGACCTACACTGGCGCCATACCTTGACTAATGGGAACTGTGCAACAATAGTCATGTGTATGCAGGAATCTTTACAGCGTGCTGACTTTAATTCCTTCAGGTGTATAACAAGGAGTGATATAGCTGGATCGTAGGACAATTCTATTTTTAGTGTTTTGAGGAACCTTCATACTGGTTTGTATGTGTCAATCTATACATTTTAAATAATCATAAAGCACGAAGTCATTATCAACCATCTTTCTGTAACACTAGTTATAATCCTATCCCTATTAGTTATGTCACTAATATATGCAGTGTTTTAAGATATGGGTAATTCCAATTCTGCAAATATATAGACTCTCTTACAGGAGTCTGAGGGTGGAAGAGAGCAGCTTTTATGCTGAGATCTGTCTTATCCTGGTTTGTCCACCACACCAAACACTTTGACACTATATGTTTTGTTATCAAATGTTGCTGAGTGTTCATACTTATTTTTTGACTATTTTAAAAGTCAGTCTGGGAACAGAACATGGTTTGACTGATTTTGAACCTATATTTTTCCTCATTGTGATAGGACTCAACCTTCTTCAGTTCCTTCCTCTTTAAAATGAGATGACTACTACTACATGAGCTTTTGATTTTCATATCTATTTAGAATGAAATAACAAATGTTAAAGTATCTTGTTCAGGGGCTGGGGATTTAGCTCAGTGGCACAGTGCCTGCTTGGAAAGCTCAAGGTCATGAGTTCGATTCCTGGTACTGGAAGAAAAAGTATCTTGTTCGGAACTTAGCATTTAATAGACACTTCATAATTGGTCTCACACTGTGTCTGCTGATGTTTGGCCTGCATATAGATACTGAATAGTAAAGGAAGGTTCTGAGGAGTGATGTTTTGGGTCCCCCTACTACCCCTTAGTACAAAGTAAATCCATATTTATTGGATAGATTCCTGCTCCATTTAAAATGGAGAACTTGCATTAGTCAAGGTTCCCCAGAGAAGCAGAACCAATGGGAGATATGTAGCTTTATTTCAGAATATATAGAGAGCTTTATTTCTAAATATACATATCTACTTATTTATTTAGGAGGAACTTTAATATGAGGGATCGGCTCACATGATTACGGATGTTGGGAAGTCTTGCTAACTGCTGACTGTGAGCTGGACAACTGGCAAAGCCAGTGGTGTAGTTCCTAGCCAACTTGGAAAGTCTGAGAACCAGAGGTGCCAAGGGTGTAAATCCTGGCTTGAGTCTTAGAGCCCAGAACCAGGAGCACTGATGTCCGAGAAAGGAGAAGACAGATGTTCCAACTCAAGCGAATCTGTCCTTCCTCTTTCATTGCATCCTGTTCAGATCCTCAGTGCACTGAATGGGGTGCATTTGAATTGGTGAGGCTGATCTTTACTCAGTGTACTTTTCCCAATGCTCATCACCCTCACAGACATAGCCAGAAGTAATGTTTTGCCAATGATCTGGGCATCCCTTAGCCCTACCAAGTTGGCACACAAAATTAACCATCGCAGATATCTATTATTAAGCAGAAATAGAATCACAGTGTATACTTGTTGCTAAATTACAGATTTCTGCAGGCCAGTGACTTTCCTCTGCCTTCCAGAAATGCTTCATCTGGTTTTGCTTTTGGCCAACAGCTTTGGAAATGAGAAGCAGACATGTCTGAATGCTAAAGCAGCAATAGCAACAGCAAATTAACATAGTTAAGATAAAGTTAATTCTAAACCATTAGAAGACCTACTGAAGTACTAACACCAAAGATCAGGACGCAAGGGAGGACTTGACTTGGACTAATCCCACAGACCACTCTGATAATCATTTACAAAGGAAAGGAATATTGAAAATCTCTTTTCCCTCCTGGCTCCCAGGGAGAGGATTCTGGTTTACTTTGAAATGTATATAATCAAACATCTCATCTCAGACTTGCAGTTGTGATAAACTATAATCTCTCATGAGCTGGTTTTTTGAACTTGGAGACACCGCTCATATTTATTTATTTGTTTATTTCATCTTTCTTTTGCTTATTGATGGCTGAGCAAATAAATATAAATTAAAGAACAAACCAACATACAACCAACAAGAAGAGGAGATAAATAATAAAGAAAATGATATCTGTTCAGTTACATTAAACAGAGTATTATTAATTTAAAATTTCATCAGCTCCTGATAGCAAAGAGAAATTTTGGGTAACATTGAACAGTTTAAAGAGTATTTGGCATGGAGATAAAGGCAGAATCTGAAACCCAAGTGTCACTGATTGACGCTTCCATAGCCAGAACAGCAGGATGAAGACAGTACATAGATGATTTTAATTTCCCAAACACAATGGTTGAGAAGACGTCCATGTTTATGTGAATAAACTGTATGTATGTTTACATCCCCTTGCATTCTACACACATAACACCACGGAGATAAACTTTAGACTTTGTCCCTAACATCAAAGCAGAAGCTAGAACACAGAGAAAATACCCTGGCATTTATTTTTCCAGTGATCTTGACACACAGGATTATGAGTAGACATGAAAATATCGACCCAGCCTAGACAGCAACTGTCAGCTGCTGAGAAATAACTTGGCAGAAGACATTTCATCAGTGGCTTGGGAGAGAGACACAGTCAAATTCTTGACTGGGTTTTGGAATAATGGAAAGTGGCAGATGTACCTTCAACTTCCCCAAAAGTAACTGGAGAGTCAGTATTAGTGTATTCCCTACCATGCCCCACTCCCGCTTTCTCCAGTCCAATATGCTTTTGGATGTCCTTCAAGAGAAGACCCGGCACAACCAAGGTACCAGTAGACCGCTAAGGGCAAGAATTCTGGAGCCAGAGGGTCTAATGGAGTTTGAATTCTGGCTGCGCCACCTGTTAGCTTTGACAATGTTATTAACCCTTTTTTTTTTTTTTTTTTGGTGCTTTACTTTCCTCATTTTAAGAATGGTCCACAAATCCCCCTAGAACTAGCTCATAGGATTGTTGTAAGGGGTCAGTGAGGCAATATGCATAAGGTATGTAGTGTAGTGCATATCATAATTATTACAATAAGTGTTAGTGTTACTGGAATCCTTGCCTGGGGACGGGGTAGGGAGCAGATTTAGGGGAGTCCCAAGAAACCAGGTCTGGTCACTTGGTTCAAAAATCAAATGAGAAAAAGTAATGGTGAAGTATGATGGAAATTTATTGTTCAGTATATCCATCCTGAAAAGACAAGGGGACTGGCATTCTCAGCCCTGAGTTGGGGGACTAACAGGAGGAGCTCCGAGATCATACAGGGAAGAGGGCCAAGAGGTATGCACAATTAAGCAGTGTTGGTCAGAGTGGGGTTCCTTTGATTATTTTCTCAGATCAGAGCCAGCTGACTATGGACTGAAACCTCTACACACTGTGAGCTAAATAAGCATTGCCTCCCTTAATGTGTTGGGTATTTTGCTCAGCAACACAAAAAGTAACTAAGAAAGACAGACTCTCCTTAAGTGATTAACATGTCTATATGCAGAGTTGAGCAAGAATCTGGCCCAAAGCTTAAGGTAACCATGGAGACAGATGCAAAATGAAAGCAGATATACCACACTTATTAGGACTCTGCAATCGGAGTTTTGTGCTAGGAAGTCAAAGACTCTACCTTGCCCTGAACAACACAGGAAATGCCTTAGTTCAAGTATTAGGTAAGCTATAGGAGACCAAGGTTAGGGTAAGAGCTGACTCGGTGTACCGGTAATGTTCTCAAGGAATCAGGCCTTTCCCCAAGTCCTTCTCTACTTTCCATCCCTGGCGATGCCAGCTTCACCCCACAACTGCCTCCTGCTGGATCGCAGTGTCGCTGTTATCCGGCCCTCAGCACTTTTGCTTCCTCATTCCCATCTAGTAAGAGGCTGATTGAGTTTGTCTTCGCTGCCCTCCTAGGAGCAGTGATGAGAATGTCATGAGAAATTTGCAATGGAGAAAGAGACTGAGCTCTCTCCCACTGCAAGAAAAAGAGCGGGAGTTTTTAAACAGAGGTTCTGGGGATGGAGGTCCTGCAGAGGCCACCAGTGTCTGTCACAGGAGCTCTGTGTGTGACCTCTGGTGGGCTCTGCTGAGGGTTTTGACTTTGGAAAGAAGAGGATGGTCATGGTGGTGAGGATGTAGGCAAGTTACTGGGAGATGCTTTCTCTTGCTACATTTCTCTAAGAGCAAGGTGTCCCCTCCAGAGAGTCTTCACCTCCTGAAAATAATTTAGGGAATCGGTGTTGGGACATGTCTGCTTCTTTGCCTCCTGTCAATCCTGGCCTTTATTCTTTGTGCATTCTTTTTAATACTGACTGAAAGAACACATGAAGAGGTGGGAAAATGTGCAGAAAAGTCTGCAAGTAGACGTTCCTGAAAAGACCTCAGGAGAGATCCAAGAAATAGGATCATGAGCCATAAGATCATCAGCTTGAAATCTCTGCTCTTTTACATAGCAGCACGATTTGGTCAGTCCCTAGTTTTCCCTAAGTTTCTTTATCTGTAAAATGGAACTGATTACAGTATCTCCTTAAAAGAATTATTACAAGAATTAAATGAGATAATGTGTGAGTACCTTGTGGCACAGAACAAACTCTTAGTACATCTTAACTATTCTTATTACTGTTGGTATTGTTATTCTACCTGCAAGTAATATCAGTAGAGGCCTTAGGCTCAAGGTTGAATAGATGTTCTGACCCCTCTGAGATGGTAAGAGAGAGGAGATATTGGGTCTGGGGTTAAGACTCAGAGGTTATTTGGCATTTCCATATTTTCCTGTATGGAATTAGAATTTGTTACATTGTGGATCCTGTCGATAAACCTTTTTTCCCCTTATTCTGGGTTAAGTAATTTCACTTGGGTGAGAATTATTTAGGAATTTACACTAGGAAAATAATCACAGACCTGCAGAGTCAGTAGTAAGGATATTCCATGGAATATTTTGTTTGAGATGAACACAAAAAAATGTAAAATTATTTAAAAATACAACAATCAAGGTTTGAGTCAATCAAACAGGGTTATGAGATACTATCTCAGACATCATGCTTCTTGGTCACATGTACGACAATCTTTTTCTCTTTACCTCTTTAAATTAGCTTACACAACCGCGGTCATTTCTTGTGTAAATTACCAGTGGAGGGTAGACCGGACTCAAGATATGGAACTTCAGAGCCTGACTCAATGTCTCTTGATTCTTCTTGTTTGGATTTTGATGTGTTGACTTTACCCTCAAGCTGGTAGAAAGATGTCTTCACAATTGCAGACTCACACCAAGACATTATAACCTCTAGGGAAAAAAGAGGTGCTTCTTTTTTAAAAAAATTAAATTTTCATTAATATGTGTTTGTAATACATGGTAATTACATTCAGCATGGGGAGGTGGTACATGTGTAAAACACATCTTAATTCTTTTTACACTTCCTACCCTCCCCATTGCTGGGCACTTTCCCATTTGCAAAAGATCTGTCTCCCTATTTCCTATTATCTATTTTCTATTTTGCTCTTTAGCTTATTTATACTTGGGTTTCTCATATAAGAGAAACAACGTGGTAATTAAGAGGCTCCGAGCTAACCCATCCTTTCCCATGAATAACACACTGAGTAAAACAGTGCAGGCTATAAAACGACAGTACAAGGCGAGTCTTCCAAGGCTTTTCCCCAGGAAATATTTGCCAGTTTTTGTTTGTTTTCTCCTCCAGATGAATTTTAGAATTAGCTTATCAATTTTTATAAAAATACCCTATAAAGTTTTGCTTGGATTATTTGAAACTGGTAGGTTCATCTGGAGGAGAAATGGGCCTGGAAGTTATTTTAATTCAGAAAACACTAAAGTGGTTGGATTGTTTATAGTATTGAAAAATAGGAAAGAATTTCCTATCAGTAGGAAAATGGACGAACAAAATACTCTGTAATCACAATAGAATACCATATAGCAGTTAACAGAAATGAGCTGGCCTCAGTGAGTAGTGCTAAAAAGTAGGCTCCTATTGAAGTAAATTACACAAACACACAGTGCAATACTGTCTGCTGTACACAGATACATGCATATGTATGTAAAAGCCATAAAAGGCATTGGAAACATGCATCAGTTGATGATAATGGCTGCCTCTACAGATCAAGGAAGAAAAATGGGAAAAGGAGACCTTAATTCTATCTATAATGTTTAATTTTTTTTTGTTTTAAAAATATTTGAAACTTAGTAACCCCTAGGAGCAAAAAACAGGATGCCTGAACAATAGTAATGGGGTGGGAAGAGATTTTTCCCTATGCATCCTTCTTACCTTTTATAATTTGGACCGTGCTGAATGTCTTACTCTACCACGGTGGATTGGTAACTGGTGGTCAACTTGTAACACCCAGCTGAATTGAACCAGTGTGGTGCTGGGTGTGCAGGCCCACCTGAGGACTGTTGCCAGCAGCATAAGAGGCAGAACTGGAAAGGAAGAAGTTTGGAAGCTGTTGGGAGCTGTTGGTTCTCTTAGGGCTGTTGTTTCTCTTGGAGGAGCTCATCATGCTGGCTTTCCTGATGATCTCAGCTGTTCTCATTGTCAGAGGAGCTTGGGACTTTGTTGTCACTTAGAATAGCTATGGTTCACTTTGTGGGAGGTTTGGTCCTTACTTTGAGCATTGCTTCCTGGCTCCAGAGGGGAAGATGGTGCACTGTTCAGTGTCTTGGAGAAGCTTGTCACATTGGTTTTCCTGATATAGATGTGGCTGTTCTCATTCTTGGAGGAGCTCAGGACCTTGTTGTCACTGAGGATGGCTGTGGTACTTTTTGGGAGTTCTGGTTCTTACTTTGAGCATTGCTTCCTGGCTCCAGTGCAGATCCCTCAGCCTGCTGGCACAGATCCTTCATCCTGCACAGACTTTCTAGGTTTATCACTGACCTTTGATCCTTCCCAATGGAGATTAGTGAAACAGGCCTGTGTGAGACATTGCTGTGGGCTCTTGGCCTCCAGCTGGACTTGAGACATTGTCATGGGCTCTAGGTCTTCAGCTGGCTGCATGCAGAATGTTACCATAGCATCCAGGCCTTCAGCTGGATTCTTTGGTCTTAGTGTGTGGACAGATTTCCTGTACTCTCTTGTATATGAGTCTTTGAGTGACTATTATAAAATAATCTTATAATTAAGTGCTCTGTACTGCATTGTTTCCCAAGTAACCCCTGACTATAACATCTACAAAAATAAAATCATGAAAAAAAATTCTAAAACACACAACCATATTTGAACAATGATCTGTTTTTAACTTACTTAATTTCCTATAATTTTCATATTTAAAAAAATTTCTTCAAAAAGAAAAAGGAAAAACCAACATGCATCCAGGTGGTGTTGCTGAGGCTGGAGACATCTGAGGCAGAGTGGGCCGCCTCCAGGGTGTTACACGTCCTCAGATGCCCTCTGGGACCTGCACCCCAAATGAGCTTGACTTTCAGTGCCCCTTGATTGAGACTCTTCTGTAAGACTTCTGAAGATTGGGAAGGATGAACATGTCTTAGAAGAAGGCTTTGCATTTCACTGTGTTCCTGGAGTGGTGATGCTTTGGACTTTGATCTTCTGCGTTTCCTCTCCATACACAGCCATCTAATTCCTTCAAGACTACTCAACTCTGCACTGCATTGTCTGATGTGATGAAAATCACATCTTCCTTTCATCTGCCTTTTGTCTTCTTCTCTCCCTTCCTTTCCCTCTTCCAAGAAAAGCATCAACATGCTAGTTTCTCCTGAGAAAAACAAGACCCTTACAAAGCTGGCAAAACTCCAAAGATCTACTGGGAGGGCAGAGTCCCAACATCTAGCTCCTTGAGATAGAGGGGGAAAGAGGTCATGCAGGCACCAGGCTGGAGGCACCAAGGCAGAATAAATGAGAGGGAGAGAGATCTTCTGGGGGAGTAGAAAGAGGCAGTTCTGGGAGTTTTAATGAGCTACTATGGATGGCCTTTAATATTTGGAGCAGACAAGAAAGAAGATTAAAAACTCTTGGGCCCTGCTTCTTTAAACACGATGCTGCTCTGAAATCTGCAACGCAGAGCTTTATAAGCATTACAGTTATAATGGGCTGGCCCCACAGGCCATGCGGTGGTGGTGGTGTGGCTATTTTGAGGGATTCATTTATTCACAAATGTAATTCTAGAGTTATGGAGTTTTAAAGATCCTTGGGCAGGGGTTGCAGTCACACCTCTGTGGAGTTTCACAGTGAGTTGTTGCCTCCTACATTCATGTTAATCTATTTGGAAGAAGCAGTTCCTGTGTGTCAATTAAAAGTTAAAAAAAAGTATTGAAAGGGAAGAAGCAGTCCCCAGAAATCCACAGAAAGTGAAACAAGAAGGATCAGGGAAGTCGCAAGAAGTCCTGTCCTCTGTGAACAGACAGTGGCTCTAGGAGAACACGAGATGATGAAAAAAGGCAACAAGGACAGCCAAATGGTCCGTGAGCAGAGGGAAGAAGTGGGCCACTTGTGCCTTATTTTTTATTTTTGCTCTTTTTACATTAAGAGCAAATGTGTTTTTTTTAGGCCACATTCTTCCCACCATAATTTAGAGGGACATCCTTGCCATGTTTGAAAACCACTTGAAACAATAATTGGTGTTATTCTGCAACACTTACTAAGAATGACAAAACTATTTACATGCTGGGTGTCTTGTTCCAGAACAATTGCTAAACAAAACATGCTTTTTCTTCCATAGAAATCAGAGTTTCAAAGAGCAACAAATTAGCCATTTTCATTGCTGCAGAACATGAACGATGAGTCCTTGCATCTTTAAATTCTTACTAATGACCTTAGATACTATGTTACCAGGAAAAGATTCTTTGAAACATCTTCTACTTAGAGTCTGGGTATTTCAGTGTTAAATTTACTTAAAATTTAGCCTGTACAGTGCGGTCTCAATCGGGCAAAGATATATAGCAAAAAGGATGTTGGGAAAAACACTAAAATGTTTATCATTATTTTTCTCTGGGCATTGAAATTTTGGATAGTTTTATTTTTCATACTTCTTTTCATTTTCCAATGTGTTTTACAGTCCGTATTCAAAACTTGTGGAATAAAATAGTTATTGTTGACAATCACTCCGTGTAAGTTTTTTTATACGTTATATGATCACAAGCATGTAAAAAATTTATGAAGCGAAGAGACTGCAAGTAGAAAATACCAAAATATTAATAGTGACTCTGAGTTAAAAATCCTTCTTTATTCTGCAATTACTTTATAATGAGCAGGAACTGCTTTCATATTAGAAAATATTATTTCAAGAAAGAATTTATTAAACTTGATTTCAAGAAATGCCAGAAGGGTCAAGCCGGTTTAGCGTTTTCTCTTTCACAATGGCATTCTGGAATCTTTTTTGAAAGGGCATGTTTTCCCCTGATATCAATCTCAGGAGGTTGAAGGACATATCCTAAATACCTCTAGCTTTCTTTAATAACTGGTTTGAATGTATTACCCTCATATATTTAGAAATTCACTTCAATCTTTCTATGACTCAATTTAAAGGGAAAAATGCACTTGTGACCAACTTTAATAAATGTCTTAGGGAAAGTATCACTGAATTAAGGTTTCCTTCTCCACCACTGGGAAAAGCCAGCAGGGATAATGACCACATATATTTATCCTGGGATAGAACTAAGTGTGGTAGTCTCACTTGGACTGGGGAGGAACCAGTTTTCTTGTGGATCTAGAGGCTGACCAGTATTGAAGGGGAGAATGACTCTGGACTGTAGCTGTGAAGGGAGACAGGTGTAAGAGATTCAGAAATTAAGAGACAGAGTAAAGTGATGATACACAGAATGCAGAGTTGAAGTTAGGTAGATAATGGCTCAAATTCTATTTCTGCCATAGATCCGGCTTTGGGCTGGTCCCTTAGCCTCTTTGCCATTGCTAGGACACTAACACCTGACATCCACAACTTCAAGAAGAGGTTCAACTTAGCTCATAGTTTTAGGGGGGTCAGTCCATGGTCAGCAGACTCCAAGGCAGAAACATTATAGCAGGAGAGCATGGCAGAGCAAAGCTGCTTAGTTCATGGTATGTGGGAAGGAGAGCAGGGGAATAGCATGAGAGATGAAGGGGCAGGGGACTAGATAGAGCATCCAGGGTCACACCTCAGTGACCCACCCAGACACACGCAGAAGTGTAATCCACCAACCCCCTCGGTGGCTTCCAAGCCAGTCAAGTTGACACCATCAAGCTTAACTGGCACAATCTCCTTCACTCTCTATTTCCTTATCTTTAACACACTTGTGTCTCAGATATGAATTTAGGTCATTCTGTTTTTTTGACCCTAAATAAGATTGGATTCTGGGTAAAGTCCATGCTTTTTCCCAGCAGTTAGGATTAAGACTGACTGTGACTGATGATACTTGACAGTACAAGCTTGGGAGAGAGTCTTTCTTTTTCTCTGCCAGGAAGGGCTGGCATACAGTCTCCAGCCATGTCACATGCAGGTTGCTACCTGTTTTCCTTCTGCCATCTCTAGGAGATGGTTCCTGTCCTCATCACCCTAGAGTCCCAGACCTCACCCTACACCTCCAGCAGCCAAAAGGAGAACAGGAAGGAGAAAAAAGAAGGCAAGAATGTACACCATCAATCTCTTATGGAAGTGGCCTTTACACAAGGGAATACCCCCTATGAGGGCCTCTCTAATACCAGCTGTTAAAGAGAGTCATTGATTCTTCTACCTTGTAACAGATCAGTACAGTGTTATTGTTCTTAACTCAGGTACAATAGCACTTATAAATAATCAAGACTTTAAAAGTCAGCTGGTGTTAAGGGTAATAGTATTAAATTTACATTAATAGGTTAACAAGAAAACATCATAACTCCTTGAAATTTTGAGCTGGCTGAGAATCATCCCAAGTTGCCTGGATGTGCTCTGTTTAGACGCTGGTAGTGTGATAGGGCAGGGAGGTTAGCAGGATCGAGGGTGCAAGGCCAGCCCTGGCAAATATACTTCTTGGTAACTTTGTTCTCAGCATTAATTCTTTAAAGAACTCTAGAATGTCATTTTTGTCTGAATCGCTTTTACAGATAATTGATAACAATCGCTTAGGTTTACTGAGGGCTACAGTTTGGCTAGGCTCTGAGCTAAGCTGTTTTGGTCTATTATATCTCTGGATTCTCATAGTTCTTATGGGATAAGCATGGTTAGTCCTGTGGGCCACTGAAAGAGGATACCCCAAAGCTGTTGAAAAGGAAGAAAAAGCAAATGAAGAAAAGCTCTCTGCTCTCCCTCTGTTTAAAGCAAGACACATGTTTACAAGGACAAAAGGTAGCCTGCCCTTCCTCTCTACTGGGAAGAGCGAATGTTAACTAACCTCTGACAGCATCTTTATACTTAATCAGTCTGGAGATGGCACTAGAGTAATCTATGAGCTTTATATACTCTAAGAAGCTTTTTAAATGAACCTTTACCTGCCAGTTATTTGCCTTCCCCTAACTTGCTGCCCCCGGAGAAAATCTTCCTTTGTCTTGTTGCTCCTCTAAAATGTACTGTTCTTTGAAGAAGCTGCTGTATAAGCAGAATCCAAAGACATCTCTTTGACAACTACTCCTTCTCTGGGTGTCTTACATATATCTCTATATCTATCTATCTATCATCTATCTATCTATCTATCTATCTATCTATCTATCATCTGTCTCTCTATTTATATGAAATATGCCTGCTAAACAACTTCTGTTTACTTTTCTCTTATTAATCTGTCTTTTGTAATAAGGATAAATTCCAGCTAAGAATATTTGGGGGTTATTATTTTCCCCCTACATGTCCATTTGGGTAACAGGTATGAACTGGGGGTTAGAAAGAGAGACTCATCTTTTCAACATCATTCAGCTAGAAGGCTGTGGAGATTCAAACCAAATCTTCACGCCCTTAAACAGGACACTATCATTCCTTCTGTTGACCCTTCTCATTGTCCTTAATATGTATCATGTCTGTTTACGGATGCGAGGACATCACTCAGTCATCACGTTCGCCAGTGAGAATACAGTGTAACCCTGCGGTCTCCTTCACGTGGGGTATACTGAACCTCAAAGGCAGATTCTTACTGTAGACATCAAATTACCCACTAGCTTTTAGATTTTGCCCATTAGTTTCAGCTCACTTTCCCCTGGCTTGAAAAACTCTTGTGCTGCTACATATTTCATAGGAATTGTTTATTTCCAGTTGGTCAATTAAGTCTAGCATTCACTCCCATAATACCACAACTGGCGAATGTCAGAGGGCATTTTGGGAGTGGGAACCTTTCCAGTGTCTTTTTTGGAAGGGATTGATGATTCTTTCAATCTCTTCATCACTTCTTCAGATCTTCTGCCTGTCCCAAGCATATCACTAATTCTTTAGCTGATGTCATTTCTTCACCAAGTAAGAAAAATTGGCCTGGGGTACCATCTTTTATGTGTCCATGGCTTCTAGTGGGACTGCTGTCTGGGACAGAACATTGCATTCTCTGGGGAAGGGTGAAATGAAAAAAAAAAAGAAAACAACTACAAAAAGATGACTAACAAGCAAATAAACACGAGAAAATATTCAGTCCAGCTTGTAGTCGAGAGAAATGCTACTTTTGAAAATATAAGAAGTAACATGCTCGCTCATTGTTTTAACAAAAATTATTTGCAAGAAAAATATATGACATTTGTAAAATGGTAAAATTGGTTTTCTTCACTGCAGCTAAAATGACATAAATTTCCAGCAAATATCTCACTGTGTAAAGGTGCCATAGATATGTTCATAATTGTTGAGATGATAATATTACATTTAGCAATTTTTCACAAGTAACTAATATGAAAGAGAAAATTCACATATAAGGGTATGTTCTTGTCAGTATTATTTATTTTAAAAATGCCGCAGCTAAATATCCAACTATACATGTGATACCTTTAATTCTGGAATACTATACAGTCATTAAGCATATGTAATTCTATACACATTATCATAGGTTAAAGAAAGAAAGGAAGTTTGCAGGTATACTAAAATTATAACTATAGGCAAAAATTGGATACATTTTAAAGAAACTGACTTAAAAAGAAAACATTCAATTATTTATAAAATCTTAGCACAACATCATCTTCATAAACAGATATTCCCTTGGGTGCTAAGGAAGTAATTCTGTGAAATATACCTTGTCATTTTCATTGGTTATGACTTGTCTTTAGGCATTAGTGTCACTCCTTGGAATTGAAGGTAAATAATTTTTGACTATGTGCACAGAAGTAGGACATTGGTTGGAAAGACACTATAGCTGAGTGGCATTAAACACACAAGTATGGCAGAACTTGGACCTCATCTATTTTCTAGATTTTCACTCATGTTAAAAATTCTCACGGGCTGCAGTATTGTTGTATTGAAGGAATATTATGGTTTTACAGACCACTGTCGAAAGGTCAGGTAGCACTGGTTAAAGCTGCATGTACAGAGGTCAGTGTAACACTTATGGAATAACTGTGTGGAATTGTCTTAAAGGACAGAATCAATGCCATCCCTCTAAATTCCTAGAGACAAACACCATCCCCTTACATGGACAGATCTGGCCCGGTTGCCCATTGAAGTTCTTGATTTTTCTGGATCACATCTTCTAAAGCTATTTTTTCTAATTCATCACTTTTCTGCCACTGTCTTTTCACTCAAGACTTTCTTTTCTTTTTTTTTTTATTTTAAAGAGAAAAAAATCTAACAAAACAACAACAATGAGGACAAAACCAAAACTCACTCAAGACTTTCTGTCAGATGAAACGTAGTGATACTTGAGTGGCAATTACTGTTACACATTCTGGATATTACAATTGGCCTAAATGAAAGAAAATGACCATGAAAGTCATATGCCCAGAGATGTTTTAGAAAAGATTCACATAAATGTCAAACATTTATTTTTAATTCAAGTTTCACATTGCAAGCTTAGTAACATGAAACCCAACAGTTTAAGGAAAAATAAATCTTTTGAGATACTTTAGTAAAATGTATGCATTGCAGAAAAAAGGAGTTAGGCAATGGCGATAGAACAACTGAACTATGTCTGTGAGTTTGAAGGGATACATTTTAATCTTCTAACTTTCTGTACTATTATTTCTATTGGGTAAAAATTTGAAATAATTCTTATTCTTATTGATCTGTAAGAAATCTAGACACCCACTTAGCTATGAAGAAAGATAAAGTCGAGGCTTTTATAGGTAAATGGATGCAACTAGAGACCATGCTCATAAGTGAAATAAATCAGACTCACATGTGTTAATATTACATTGTTTCCCTAGTGTAAGAAACTGAAAGAGTAAGTAAAATCTGAAAGGTACAATAGATATTGTGAAAATGAAAAAAACTGCTCAAAAGAAAAGAACAACTGGGATGAGGAAAAAGAGAAAAGAGAGAAAGAAGGGAAAATTATGTATATATATATATGGTGGATAAGATAATTGTACTACTACTTTCTATTGGTTTATTGCAAGGAACAGTTAATGTTTGTTTGATCAATCTTACATGTCCATATCTGGTAATCTGAGAAACCAATTTGAAAATAACAATATGTAATACAACAACCATTGTTAAGTTCCTATCACCTTGTTTTGAAATTCTGTATCATTTTTATGTTGTTTTGTTTATCTATTTATATTTATTAATTTGTTTTAGTTTTCTCTTTAAAATAAAGTAAAAAAAGAAATCCAGACACCCCCTAATGTCATTTCACTTTAAAAAAATCAAACTTTTTAAAGGAATGAAGGTTTTCTATTTCTGAGAATAATGCTGTGAAAGTTGTTAAAATCAAAATGGAGTTTCTTGTGTCAAATTTAACTAGCTAACTGTGAAGAAGTTCTGAAGGAAACGTTCTCACACATGACTATCTTGTTGTTACTACCACAGAAGACTTTGCTAGAACCACAACACTGGAGAAAGACCACTTCAACAGTTGTGGTTTGTGGGATATTTTGCAAGGGGAAACAATATAATACAGGACATATGTTTTATAAAATTATTTATAACAGTCACCCAAAGAATGATATACAAAAGCATGCAGGAAATCTGTCCACACACTTAAGAGCTGAAGGCCTGGATCCCACGGCAATGCCCTGCATGAGTCCAGCTGAAGACTTGGAGCTCATAATAGTGCCTTCCATGAGTCTATTTGGAGGCCCAGAGCCCATAACAGTATCGCACGCAGGCCTATTTCATGGGTCTGCTCAGGAAAGGCCAAAAGGACAGTGGTGGTATCTAGGAAGTCTGTGCCAGTGGGATGAAGGATCTGTGTTAGCTGGCTGAGAGATCTGTAATGGAGCCAGCAAGCAACGTGCAAAGTAAGAACCAGAGCTCCCCCGAAAAGGTACCACAGCCATCCTCAGCAACAGTGAGGTCCCGAGCTCCTCTGATAATCAAGATGGCAGAGTTCCCATCAGGAAAGCCAACATAGCAAGCTTCTCCAGGAGACCGGCAGTGCATCATCTTCCCCTCCAGAGCCAGGAAGCGATGCTCAGAATGAGGATCAGAGCTCCCCCAAAGTGAACCGAAGCCATTCTCAGTGCCAACAAGGTCCCGAGCTCCTCAGAGGATGAAAACAGCCAAGTTCATCGGGAAAGCCAGCATGACAAGCTCCTCCAATAGCACAGCTCCTTACAGCTTCTACCAGCTCCCAACAGCCTTTTTCAGTTCCCAACAACCTCACTTCTTCTTCTCCAGTTTTGCCTCTTATGCTGCCAGCAACAATCCTCAGGTGGGCCTCACACATCCAGCACCATGCTTACTCAGTTCAGCTGGGGGTTATAAGTTGACCACCAGTGGTCAGTCCACCACAACAACCTTACAGAAAAAAACATCTCTGCAAAGACATCTGCCCAGCATCCATTTGTTCAACGTGGTGCAACCCTTGTAATTAATCTTTGTGGCCAAGGGTTATCATTTAAAAATATCTTACGAATTTCCCCTTGCTTCACTCTTCTTGAATGCTCATAGCGTATGCAGTACTATTCTATCCCCAAATTAATACTGTTATTCTTCAGAGAACCTTTCTCTAATTGTTCTTTAGGTCAACAATCCAAAATCTATGCTATCTGAAAGCAATCCTTGAAAGTATTTCCCTTAACTACTTGGAAGGAAGGTACCATCCAAACGGTAACAGGTGGCCTCTAGAGGGTGCACATTTATGGATTTGACCTTATTCTGTGTATTTGTCTCAAAAACAATTATATTTTTTTTCCAGACTCACTTTATGCATGGAATTACTTAGTTTTCTCCTAGGAGGAAGACATTTTTAGAGTTATTATTATAACAATGTTGTGTGAGATCTTAGTAGCACACAGCAGTATTTATTTAGCTGATGAAAGTGTCAGTTAGGTATAGGATGGTTTCTTTGGTCTGGGCCCAGCTGGATGGGTCTGTTTTGGTCACATAGTTTGGGGTAGCTGTGCTTCTCAGAGATCTAGGCGTAATTGGTTTCACATGTCTCTCATGCTCCCTAATCTCGAGTGACAGCAGAGGAACAAGAAATGAAACAGAAGTGCAGTCCTCAAGTGTAGGTAATGAACTGTTGCTACTTCCCTCCTGACGCTGGTGAAAGCAAGGCATAGAGCAGAGCTCAACTCAAAATATGTTGCCCATGATGAGGCTGGGGCAAAGGAGGGGAGAACTGATCCTGTAATCTACCCCCGGGAGGTTAAAAAGGTGTCCTAAAGCTAGAAACGGTCTGATGATAAATGAGATTCCCTCACTGAAGAGGGTGATTATGAAATTATGATATAATAAATATATATTTGGTCTCTGTCCTGGATTCCAAGCATGCAGCTCCTTAAAACCTCGGAAACCTTTGTATATGAGTGAGAAGACTGGAAAATGGAGGGCCCCTAGATAGTTTCTGGATGAGAATTTGTCATCAGGAGGACCAAGGCAAGACTAGAGGGCTGGAATTTTCAGCCCTTCCATACTTGGGGAGGGGAGACAGGTGAAGGACTGAGAGTCGAGTTGTCGCTAACGGTCAATAAGGAAATCAATCATGTATATTTAATGAAGCTTTCATAAAAACTCCAAGTACGAGGCTTAGATACCTTCTAAATAGCTGAACGTGTGGAAGCCACTGGGCCCACAGGGGGCGTGGAAGTCCTGTGCCCATCCCCCACATGTTTCCTCCACAGCTCTTCCATCAGGCTGTTCATGGGAACTTCTTGTAGTGTCCTTTTATCATAAATGGGTAAACGTGAGGAAAATGGATTTGTGAGTCACTCTAGCAAAATACTGGAACCCAGAGGAACCCCAACACACAGCCTGTGGGTGGGAAGCATGGGTCACAAACGGGCTTGTGATTGGCATCGGAGGTGAGGGCAGACCTGTGGGATCTCCAGGTAGGATAGAGTCAGTCTGTCAATGATAAGAGGAGTGACATCCTCTTCTGTGCTAGTTTCCCTGGCTCTTTGCCATTCCTTGGCCAACTTAATCGTGTAAAGGCAGCAGCTATAGAAAATAGAGTAGATGTTTTAGAGATGCGGAAGGAGATAAAGGAAGGCAGAAGGAAGAAGAGGAGGGGGATGAAAGATGGTCAAGGTATGATGTACACTGGTCAAGGATATAGCTCAGCAGAACAGCACCTGTCTGGCAACTGTGAGGTCGTGAGATAGATTTCAGGTATCAAAAAAAAAAAAAAAAAAAAGATATACGTATGTACCAATCCCCCCAAAACAGATGTGAGCGTTATGTATCACAAATATATTCCAATAAAAAAAAGAGCGGGCACCTTAAATGGAGTCTTTCAGTTAATTTGACCAAAGCAGTGGAAATAGCAGTCTTCTGAACAGTGTCCCAAGTAAAAGTTCGAGGAAGAAATAGATTTTTGTCTGAGTCCAAAGCAAGACCAATGCTGTCAGCCTCGGAGCCCTTGAAGGGTCTCGTTGCTCATGTGGAAGCACAGATAGTCGTCTGCTGAGAGATCGATGTTTGTGCCCGAAAGCAAAGGAATATGAGCAGAAGAACTTCACTGGCTTTCCTCATCACCTGATTTGACATTGATTTCCAATGTTTTAAAAAAGGAGCCCAAGGTTAGTCCCTGTGGAGTCAAATTTGAGGCTCAAACACCTGCTACCACAGCACAGATGGCAATTTCTCAGTGGGTTAATGAAAGAATAAGACCTTCCTTTTCCAACTGAAAGCTGCTCATTTAAAATCTTTTCTCTTCAGTGGTTTCTACTCATGTCAAGAAGCTGCTAGTATTTCACTTGTTTAAAACTCTAGATTCGGAAACAATTGAATGTGGGGAGTGGTAGCCTATACCTATAATCTCAGCTACTGGGGAAACTGAGGCGGGAGGATTGTACAGTCAGGGTCAGCCTGGGGAACTTAGCAAGACCCTGTCTCAAAATAAGATAAAAAGAGGGCTGGAGGTGTAGCTCAGTAGCATGGGTGCAGCCCTAAGTATTCTCCACTCCCTAAATCAAACCAAAACATGAATTAAATCAATGTGAAAAGGAAGTGATTTCCTCTAAATGCTAAGACAGGTGTCCCTTTAACAGCTATCTTATTATAAGAACACAGGCTTTCTTATTCTGGACATGGTGCCCAGGAACTCAGTGACTTTGGGAAGTGTATTAACATTTTCAGTTTCTTCATCCACAGAAGGAGTTAGAGAAAGCAGCGGCAGGTGCGACCTAGGGAAGCTGGCTTCCTCCAGGTGAGGGAGTCATTAGGGATCAGAACTCGGATCCCCATTTTACAAGGAGGGAAACTTTGAAAAATCACAACACACCCACACAAACGATGTAGCAGTGTGATTTAGAAGATAACTCTAGTCAGCTGGCTTGGTGGGAGTTCAGGTGCCATTGCCAGGTAGCTGTGTGATTTGGAGAAGTCACACAAACTCTCTGTGCTTCAGTTTTTGCAGTCACTATGGGTATAAAATACTGCTGGCTCTGTAGAGCATTTTTACATAACACATGCAACATGGTTAACCCAAGGCTGTTTAATAGTAAATGCTATAGTTCATGTCTTTAGCTGCTAAGTAGGATCTCCCATCCTTTTTCATAAAATTACCTTAATGTTTTTGAGGTATCTATTTCTTCTGCAAAACCCATGTACCTCTTGGGAGACCACTCGACCAGCTTTACTGAAAGTCCCCATGACTTGAACCTCGTTGTTCTCAAATTCTTGTGTTATAAGAATGGTTTGGAGGCTTTGTTTCAAAACATACCTACACAGGTGCTGCACCTGCCTTAGAGCATGTGATTCTTCAGGTTTGCCCTGGGGCTGAAAACATTTATTCTAGTAATTTTCCAGGTGGCACTGATGTTGTTTATCCAAGACCCACACCAAGAAGTGCTAGTTGAGTCCAAACACAGTGTCAAGCGCCTCACATCCTGGTTGGTATTTTGAGACAGCAGAGAGCTGGGAGAGGAGGAGCTACTTTGTTCTTAAGAGAGTCATGAGTTCAGGACAAGTTACCCCAAATATGGCACAGTGGCGTTTGGAAAACTGCAGAAGCAGGAGGGGGTCTCTCATCTTTTCTTGCCCTTTCTTGCTGGAAGTGAGCCAAAGCTCCTAAGCGAGTTCCCCTGAGAGTAGTCGGTAAGACCTGCATCCGAAGGGGTCCTCCTTGTAGCTGGAGGACGGGGATGTACTCATTTCTGAGGACACAGAGATGCAGAAGAATCGCAGCTTGAAGGCCTTGCGAATCCCCCCATAATACCACATGATCACAGCCCTGTGTCCTCCAGTCCCACTTCTGCACCACCCTCTGTGAGAACACACCCATTTCCTGTTTATTTGGATCTTCATTTCCTTTTCCTTTTTCTTTTTTGTTTTGGACCTTCATTTCCAAGGGCTCTCATACTGTGTGAAGCTGATAGTGAGCAAATCGGTACTCCTTTTCCTCATTGATCTTTTCTTTCTAAAACAGGGGTCTTAGCCATGAACCTGGAAACGGGTGAGACATTTTTCCTCCCCTTTGAAAGCCTCAGGACCACATGGATGGGAACAGAAACTTAGGCTTTGCTGCTGCTGAGCACTTTGCTCTGATGACGAGGCTGGCAGTCTTAGGGTGGGGCTGGTCAGGCTTGAATGACACGGTGTCGCTGACATGCTGGAAGGACAAACACACACACCGAGGATTGCCTTCCTTTGGGCTTCTGGTGACATGGATAAAAGAATGTTCATATCATTTGAGTACACTGGAGTTGAATTTTGGTCTTCTTAGCCAAAAAACACTCTGATACAATCAACAGCCATGGATAACTTTGTTTAATATTTATTCTGTGATGTGCAATATGCTGACCTCTTTGCACATTTTACAATATTCACATTTCCACAATGACTCAATCAGGTAAGTATTCTTGTTATACCCACTCCAAAGATGAAGAAACTGAGGCCCAGAGAGGTTAGCTAACTGTTCCAATGTCAGGCAGCTACTTGTAGAGCAGTGTCTCAGCTTGGGTGTTTCATCTCCTAATCCAAAGGCCAAGCCAGAATTTTTTCCTCAATCTTTAATGGCAGGAATATTCCTTTTCAGTGAATAGTAGAGTGTCAGTGTGCCCAGGAGGCTGGCTTAACAGCAGAGGTGACTAAATAAATGCAGAATTGAGAAAAGAGAGGGCATAAACTTTGATGCAATTATAAGCTCATGAAGGTTTGTAAGGTGAGGCCTAATACATCATTGTTTTTTTGCAGCAAAAAGAATAGAGCTCTGTATTTCTCTTCTCTGGACAAAATGGCAGGATCCCTGTGCCTACTTCCTCTTGCCTGGTCCTTGTCTCTTAGTTTTATCTCAGTGATTTTTTTTAAAGAGGAAAAAAAAAAACAAATAATAAAAATGATGCAGAATCTCAAAACAAGACGATAGGAAATTAACAATGGTTATTATATTGCGTATTGTTACCTTCAAAGTAGTAGCTCAGATTTTCAGGTACTGGCATGCAAAACTGATCAGACAATATAAGCACTCACTATCCCTTTCAATGAACTGATAGAAATTAGTAGTACAATTATCTTAGCTAGAAGGAAGGGAACTCAGCGCATTGTTACTCACTTTCATTCACCTTAATAAAACTTAGGGCTTCTCAGATCTTTCTAGTCATCTTTACAGATGGTCCTTGACTTCTTTCTTCAGTGAGTCAGTTTCCTCAATGTCAAACACAGAAATAATTATAGAAAATAACTCATCAGGAACTCAGGTACCATAACCTGGATTCACCGGGAATAGCATTTTATATCTTTACCCCTGTTTGCTCAAGGAAATGACAAAAAATTATGGAATGTTTTTCTATTTTACCTAAACATGTGGTATTGTTTTGTAACTTGAACAATTCATGAAAGTAACAAACTTGCACATACTTAGAAATCATTTTGTACTTTTACCTATCAGCATTTTATCAAGATTTAACTTTTTTTGTATAGTTCAAAGCATTCTATTTTATAAACAGATCACATTTTTTACCCACCCTGATGAACACTTAATTTCTCCAGTGTAGATATTTAAGGGAGGGGCTGCAAAGTTGAAAGTGATGTGCATGTATGCACCTGCCCATGAAATGCATTAATCTGTATACAGTAATCAATAAAAAAAGAGTAGAAAAGAATAGTGTATGTCAGTTGCAAGTTTACTATTGGTTGCAAATCGCTGTCCGAAGTGCTGAACAATGTATCCTGTCGCTTGGCACATATCAATTTCCATGTCCCATAGTTCTGGCAACAATTTGTATTCATAGACTTATTGTTAAAATGAAATTTTGTGAAAAATGTTATGAAAAAGATGTTGTGACAAAAGAGGCCATACTTTTTCCACTAACTCTTCAAGGTGTCTTTTGCCATAAAGTAATCTCTGATATGTAAACGTGATCTGTTTTTTTTTTTTTTTTGGTTCTCTACTCTGTTAGAATTGTTCACTGCCTCACCTTGCAATGATACAACTTGATAATAAATCTTAGTATCTTTGAGTTCTCCTTCAATGTTCTTCAAACTTATCCTGGTTATTCTTTACCCTTTGTTGTCCTATTGGATCTTTAGTGTCAGCTTGACAAGGTCTATGAAAAACCGTGGGAGATTTGACTAGAATGCATTGACTGTATAGATTAATTTGGAAAGAACTGTCATCTACACAATACTGAGTCTTTCTTACACATGAACATGCCACATTTATTTTTTTTATTTTAAAAATAAAAGGAGGAAAACATTAACAGACAGACAACCTTTTACAAAATAGCAAAAGAACAGTACAGACAATACAGAGTTACAAACAAAGTGATAGAAATTAACAATACTTGTTGTATTACATATTGATATCTTCAAAGTGGTTTCTCATGAAAACAGATATTGCAATATTGATCAATCAAGGACTCATTGACAGTTTCTTTTGCAAAGAAATAGAAGACAGTAGAACAACTATGTTAACTATCCTGTGTATACATACAAAATTTTTCCTTCTTTCCCTTCTCTTGCCCTTTACCTTTGAGTGTTTTCCTATCATTTCACAATGTCTATCATACCTCCTAGTTTAAATTAACTCTTTCAGGTTTTACACTAGTGAAACAATGTGAAACATTTTATACACGTGCTTGCACATGCAGGTCTGATTTATTTCACTTGAGTATAGTCTCTAATTGTGACCATTTACCTATAAAGGCCTGGAGTTTATCTTTCTTTATAGCTGAGTAACATTTCATTATATAAAAGTACCACAATTTTCTTATCCAATCCTCGGTGGATGGACATTTGGGTTGCTTCCACATTTTAGCAATTACAAATTGTGCTGCTATGAACATAGGTGCACATATATCACTGTGATATGATGTTTTTAGATCTTCTGGGAAAATACCCAGCAGGGGGATAGGTGGGTTGAATGGGACCTCTAGACCTAGTTTGCTGAGGAATCTCCAAACTGATTTCCACAGTGGTTTCACCAGTCTGCATTCCCACCAGCAGTGGAGAAGGGTTCCTATTTCTCTACAGCCTCGCCAGCATTTGTTATTGGTTGATTTCTTAATGCTAGCCATTCTTACTGGGGTAAGGTGGAATCTCAGTGTTGTTTTAATTTGCATTTCTTGAATGACTAATGATGTTGAACATTTTGTCATGTATTTGTTCGCCATTTGTATCTCCTTATCTGAGAAGTGTGTATTCATCTCAGCTGCCCATTTTTGGATTGGGTCTTTGAATTTGGGGGGGCTGATAGCTTTTAATTCTTTATATGTTCTAGATAGAAGCCCTTGGTCTGAGGGACAGTCAGGAACGTGCCACATTTCCTCTCCTTTTTTTTGTCAGGGTTTAAAAAATTTACATACCTCAGTAAAGTTCTACATTGTTTCCACAATATTAACACATCTTGTTTCCCAACTGTGTTCCTAAGTACCTTGTACTTTTGCTGTTACTTGTGACTGAGACAATTTTTAACTCACACTTTTTAATTGGCTGTTGCTGGTGTACAGAGATGTTATTGATTTCTGTATATGATTTTATATCCACCAAGATCTTATTGCTTTCAATAGTTCCTTTATATATTCTCATAGATTTTTCTGTGTAAACAATATTATTTGTGAATAATGACAACTGTGATTTTTCCTATCCAACTTTTACATCTTTTCCTTCCTCTTTCTGATATTTTTGCTCTAGCTATGACTTCCAGAAAAATGCTGAATTCACATGGTATTGAAAGACCTTCTTATTCCTTACAGTGGAATACTTCAACACTTCACTATTCAGCAGGATATTTGCCAGAGGTTTTGATAGATGCCCTTTATCAAGTAAAGAAAGTTTTCCTCTAGCCCTGGTTGCTCAGAGTTCCTATAATATGTAATTTGATTTCTTCTGTTCTGTTTCTGTGCTTTCAAGGTTATCATATGGATTTTGTAGTTTCACCTATTAGAACAGTGTATTATCTTAATTGGTTTTCTAACTTTAAGTCCTGTTTGTATTCTTGAGATAGGCTTTTCTTGGTCATGATGTATATTTTATTTTAAAATATGTTATAGTATTTGGCTGCTAATAAATTACTTAAGACTTTTACATTTGCGTTCATGTGTAGGTGTGACCTGAAATCTTCTCTTGTAACATTATTTCTATCCAGCTGTGGTCTCATTGGTTTCACGTAGTGTGTTGGGAGTTTTTTCCCAGCTCTGGTCTCATTGGTTTCATGTAGTGTGTTGGGGAGTTTTTTCCCCTTGGTGGAAGTTTGGGAAACATGTGTTCCTGGAAATTTATGAACACTATAACTGTACAATCATGTCAGGTCTTTTTTGGAGGTAAGGAGCAGCTTATGTTTTAAATGACTGAATCAACTTTACTAATCATGAGTCTTTTCAGGCTTTTTATATTTCTCATGAGAGAATTTTGGTAGTTCAAATTTGTTCCTGAAAGCTGTATGCCTTTTTGAGTTTCAGATTTATTGGCAGAAGTATTTTCTTCAGATGCTTTGAATTTCTAATGTATCTATAACTATGCATCCTTTTTTGTGTCTAATATGTTTATTAACTTAATTTATTTGTTAGAACTTTTTCTTATTCATTCTTGCCAGAAAATTGGCTTGTTTATGATCTCTGCAAGGATTTAAGACTTTGATAATGTTGACCTCCTTTTATTTTGTTCCGTTACTACAGACAAATTTTTGTCTTTATATTTTTCAATTCCTTTCTTCCAATTATTTAATTCGGATTTACAGTTTTCTAAATTTGTTTGAATTAGATTCTTATGTTCATTATATTTTGATTTTTAAAATCTAATATATAAGATTAAGGCCACAATTGCTTCTCAGTGGTGAGTCACACCCATTAAATTTTATATGTATCACTTTTACTGTCATGTAGGTCTGAACATTGATCATTTCCTTTATGACTTATTTGTGGTCCCATAAATTATGTACAGGATATTTAAAATTTTTTTAACCTCTGGTTTTGAAGCCTGTTTTTTAAACTGTTGATTTTTAATTTTATAGTACTCTGGTCACAAAATGTGGTCTTTGTGCTACAGAATGTTTCCTTTGTGGTCAAGTCCCCATCAGTTTCTGTTTTTGAAAATAAAATGCATTCTTTAATTTTTGGCCTATAATATAAGCTGCATTCAGTGTGGTGAAGTTTGTTTATTGTTCTGCTTTCATTCTGATTTTTACCCGGTGGTGGTTGCAAGGTGTGGGTTGTTCATTTCTTTCCTTGTGAGTTTTTGTTTTGCTTTATATATATATATTACTAAGTCCATACAGATTCAAGGTTATTGTATTTTGCTGACAAATAATTCACTTAAGCACTTGTTATGATTTGTGTCTAGATGGCCTCCAGATCCTCATGTGGCTGTAGGAGCAGCTTTTCAGGGTGGCTGGTGTGGGATTAAAGGTGTGTGATTACTAAATTAGTCCACTGAGTGGTTTGGCATAGTTCTGGGTGTGGATAATGGGAAGACCCACTCTGGATGTGAGTGCTGTCTGCCCGTGGGGTGGGTAGCCTGGATAGGATAGAAGGGACAGAAGGAGGGGTACTGTTGTTCCTTGCTGCTTGCTATTTTGCTGCTAGCTGCCTTTTGCCTGCCCTGCTTTGCCGTAGATTGTTTTTCCTCTGTGATGCCCCAGTGCCGAGCCACCTTGCCTTGGATCCAGCCTATAATGGACTGAAACCTCTACAAACTGGGCTGAAATAAACCTTTCCTTCTTAACAATGAGTGTATTTTGTCTCAGCAGTGAGAAAAAAATAACGAAGACAGCACTACATGTTTTCCCCTTATTAACCTTTTGTATACTTTAATATGACTGCATGACTTTTACTTTGGTTAGATTTTACCAATTACATAATTTGCACCTCTTTCAACTTTTTAAGCATTATGCTTTAGGTATGTCTCTTATTGTGAGTATATATTTAGGAAATGAATATGTTTAAAAGTCAGTGTAAGACTAGTAATTGTAGTCATATTTCATATGTGTGAATGATGTCTGTGCATTTCTACCATTTTATTTTATAATTATCACACTTTTTTGATTCTTCTCTTTGTCTCTCTCATGCATGCGTGTGTGTGTGTGTGTGTGTGTGTGTGTGTGTGTGTGTTTGGTGGAGACCATTACATGGATTGAACTTTCTTAATTCCTATGTACTTTCCCACATCTTCTTCTATGCCAGAAATTGGATGCCTTTTTAGGTGATTTCACTCCTTTTTTGGATACATAACCTAAGAAGTTCAAATATAGTCAATATTTCTGATCTTTTCATGAAAAAACAGTAGCTCCTGACTTTCATGCTATTATTGTACACGGTTTAATTCCATCTTTAAAACACACACATACGTATGATCAGCCATTCTTTCATACAGTTAATTCTTCTCCTGTTCTTTTGTTTCTTTACTCTCACTTCTTCATTATAGGTTAAATTTTCTTTTTCCAGAGAAGTGTCCTTTCATATTTTTCTCAAGGACATCCTGTGAATAGTAATTTTTTTTAATATCAGTCTTTGTTAATCTGAACATCCTAATTTCTGTCTATTGTTAAAATTAAGTTATAATTAAGATATGATAAAATACTGCTTAGTTCAGTTAGTTTTGAAAATAATATACACATTTCCATCACCCTAAGAATTTTCCTTGTGCCTTATTCCTGTCCACTCCCTACCCACACCTGTCCTATGATTACTCTCACTTTACAGATGCAGACACCGAGGCTTAGTTCAACTTAGAAGGGTGGCATATGTAGTAAATGGTGAACTGGGATTTGAAGCCAGGCCATCTCTGTACCTTGCATTCTTAAAAATTATTTTACATTGCTGGGTAGTAACTCTACACTGAAACTTGCCAAATTCTTCCATGTATTTGATCTAAATCATTTCCCAGGTGATCTTTTCCTTTTGGGGCCTGGATACTAGTCAGTTGCCTGCATATCTCTTTTCCTGTTTTTTGATTCTTGGGCTGCTATGCCTTCTCCAGGGAGTGTGGATCCCTCCCAAGGGAGAACCTCATTTCCATGTGAAGCTCCTTGGTTCAGGGATTCTTTTCCTTTCCTCTCTTTTTAGGAGGTACCACAAGGAAATCAGAGATCAATTAAATCCTCCTCCTTAGGCAGGCTAAAGTGCTGATCTCCTAGCTTCTAGAAGATCTGTGTGTTATTCTGTGATAATTTTCAGGACACAGCTGGGCATTTAGTGAGAGAGTCTCTTGGATTAATTAAGCAGTGGTAATTAACTGAATCTTAGACCTCAGAGGAGCAGTTGCAGTTGGTCATTTCCCAGTTACTGTAACTATAGCTTTAAATGTCTGAGGGAATCTTAAAAGATTTCTTTCTTGTACCCTAGGAGTAGCAATTTCTCAGGAAATTTGGTACCCTTTGTATATGAATAAAGATAATAAATATAAATGAGGTAGGCAGGACAATTGGATATCTGTAATTCATGTTTTCCTGTACTACCCATGGGTAGGGGGAGAGAGAGAAAGAGAGAGAGAGAGAGAGAGAGAGAGAGAGAGAGAGAGAGAGAGAGAGGCAATAATACAGATGGAATTTAATAACTATAGTAAATGAAGCTGAATTATGTAGAGGTTCAGTTTATAGAGCAATGTGAAATAAAAGATGCAGCTGTTGGAATAATTTGGGTCATGTACCTATCGAAAGGAGACTAAACAAAGGAAGAAAAAGCTCAGAGAATGGGGACAAGTAGGTGACAAAACATGTGAAAAAGAGGTCTTGAAAGGTCATAAGACACATTAAAGCATGAAGGGTAATAAAACAGTGGAGTCACCTGGACATGGTTCTCCAATCCGTTTCCATCCCAGTTCCATTATTCTCCTGTCCAAACTCCTGCCCTGTGGGAGGCACAGCAATGAAATCGTGCAGAGATTGGCTTTAGAATTCCAGGGTCTCTCAGCTCTTTGAACCTGGAGGAAAACTTCTGCTACATGGGACTCACTGAGAAATGTAGGACAGGTGGAGCTACACGTCCAGGGGCGGCCTGCATGCGGCCTCCACGTCTGCAGTGTGGCAAGTCCTCACTAATTAGTCAGCAGAGCTATCTCTCCTCAGGAGCCATGACCAAGGGGCAGAAAGAGTGTTTCCTGGGTTTGGAGAAGAGCCAATGGCCCCTGGTCCCTGGGTCTGAGGCAGAACGTCGGGAGAAGGGGAGAAGGGATGGTTCACTTGCTATTGATTTCCTTTCAAATCTTTGGCCATCAGTCAGTGTGAAAGGCCTCAGAGGCTGCTCAGAGTGTGGTTATGGGATCAAGACTCACAACTTACAGTCTGGAAGGGCTGAGTAGTGGCTGCCTTAAAGTGGGATCCTGGTGAACAAGTCCATCTTCTTTTAGGCCCTATGTGCTGTCCTGTGAGGAGGAGGAAGCTTTATCAGGAGAAATATGTTAGTCAGAGTTTTCCACAAAGACAGAAACCATAGAATCTCCCTGTCTCTGTCTCTCCATATATATCTTTCTATCCATTTATCTGGAGAGCCATTTGCTCTGAGGCATCATCTCCTATGATTGTTGGGGCTGGCAAGTCTGAAATCAGGGGGAGGTCAGTGGACTGGGAATTCCAGTGGAGTGAATTGCAGCTTTATTCCCAAGGAAGGTGGGGCCTAATTCCTTTCTCTTTGAGAATCCTAGCCTTTTTTCCTTAAAGGCTTTAACTGACTGAATGAAGACCACCCACATTATGGTAGGCAATCTGCTGTACTCAAAATGCACTGATTTAAGTGATAATCAATCTAAATAATACCTCCACAGCAGCATGCAGACTGATGCTGGAAGACTCCAGGGTACCATGACCTAATATGTGGACACCTACAACTGCCCATCACAGGAAGGGACGGAGGCTGTTAACTTTCAACCTCCTCTTCTTTTTTCTCTCCCTAGCAGCTGCTGAGTGGGGTCTGGACCCACAGGGAGCCTGGTGGTGGGTCAGAGCTGTCCCAGACACTGTTAATGACTGGAGCCAGGCACTGGTACCTGCAGCAAGAGAGTGAGGCCAGGGGCTGCAGCAGCACACCCGGGAGCCACAGGGAACCCAGGAAGAAGGAGAGTGTCTCCTCCCCCCACAGAGGGAACCACAGGGTCAGATGGAAGTGGGGTCCTCAGAGTTCCAGAAATGCAAGTTGGTGGGACCCACCCTTGGAGACGGTGATCTGGGGTTTGACTTTCCTGTCAGTGTCCCCGGCCCCAGGGGACACAGATCTTGTGGCTGGCTGGAGGATTTGTATAAGACTTCTTTAAAATGCTATAATTAAGAGCTTTGGAAACACCCGTGGGCACTGCATGAATGCCACTCCAGCCCCTTCGCCTCCCCACTCAGCTACTGTGTACTGAAACGCAATTCGGAGCTACAACAATGGGATCAAATGGTTTTGTGGTTAAGTAGCTTCTGAGAGCATTTTGAAGTCTCAAAAATGCCACCGAGGAAAAGCTCTTCTAATCTCCTTCTCTCCTTTCCAGCCTCCCCTCTCTGTTGACTGTGGAAATAGATTAGCATTTGTTATACCTTCATTGTAAGCAGTTGAGCAAGCAATCGGCACTTTATCTTTGGTATTTGATTGAAGGTAGAAGGTATTTTTTATTTATATGTTTGCTGGAAGGGAAAGGGGAAGTAGATAAAAAGAAGAAAAGGCATTGCTATGATGTACTTCTGCTGTATATTAAAGTTGTAATCTAATGTCAGACTCTAGCTCTTTTCAATTCTGAGAATTTTCATCCATTATCTGACACACGCCCCATGCTGGGACATGGCTACCAGATAGGTAGGGGAATGCTGTGGTGGTAATAAAGTTGTTTCAGACGTCCTGTAAGATTTTTACATATTTGTCCTCAGGCTTTATTTTCTACTTTCAAAAGTACAATTTAGATTTAGCATCCATGTCAAAAAACAACTTTAAAATAATTTGTAAAGATAACAAGCAAACAATTAAAGAGGTTATAATTAACTTATTTCAGGTTAAAGATACAGGTTGAAGTCTTTATTATTCTGATTATCCCAATACTAAAGGTAATCAATACTAAAGGCATTGTGCTGAAGGATGGTATTAAAGTAAATAGAAGTGTGTGCATAAATAACACTTCTCACTAGAAAACTCACGGATCCTAAACACAGTACAAACGGTGGATACCCTGCAGTCTGGTATTAACACTTTATTTAGAGTCTTATTTTTATATGTGGGAGTATAATTTCCAGCCACGCAATCTTCTTAACCTTTGGGATTTCAAAGGTGGAGAAAACTTTCTTACATATTCAGAGAATTAAATATTTGAACATGGAAATGAGATGGAAAATGAAAATCAAAGAATTGACTACCAAATTTTTTTCATTATTCCCCTTCAGATTTAATAGAGGGAATCAGAAAAAAATATTTTCCTTGAATAATTTCCATTTTTTGACACTAACCAGTGGTTATGAGAAGAGCTTAGAGGATATAATAACTAGGTTGGCTCATGCTACAGTGATCTAGAGGTGAGCAATTGTGACTGGAACCAAGGGAAATGTATAAGCGTGTCTGGATTCCAGTTGGTTTGCCAGTTACTGACAAGGAATTTTCAGACAAGGTGGATGAGACACCAAGAAGGAAGATTGCTGAGGGAGTAGGGAGTGGTCAGAAAATTGATCATAAAATATTTCTATATTCTGATTCATCTGGAGTCAAAACAAGAGAGGTTTGCAGGAATTATGCATGGAATGCATATATTCATATGTGTTTGTACAACATATATGCATATACTTAAACATAAAACAATTTTTATTTTTATAAAGACAGTCACATTTATTATGAAAAATTAAAAAGCACAAATCAATAGAAGGAAAATAAAAATTTCCAAATATATCACCCAGAAATATTTTTAAAAAAATGTAGAGGATATCTATGTATTCTATATGTAATAGGTAAGAAATAATTATTTTTAAGCTAGTATTAAGCATTTCTTCTAGGGAGAAGATAATCTTTGTTTAAGAAACTCTGATTTTTTTTGTGGTACTGGGAATTGAACCCATGGCATTTGCACTAAACTATATTCCAAGCCACTCCTCCTCCTCCTTCTTCTTTTATTAAAAATTTGAGAGAGTGCCTCCCTAAGTCATTAAATTGTTCAGTCTTGGACTAAATTTGCAATTCTTCTGCCTCAACCTCCTGAACATAGATGGAATTCTCAAGCTTGAGAGAGGAAGCCCAAGGATTGGACTGTGGGGAACATAACTGTGCTCACCTGGATCCATTTTCTCCTTCTGGATTAAGCAAATCTTTCTGTCCTGTAAGGCCATGTGAGTCAATTCGGCCAATGGGCTGTGAGTAAGGTGTTCTCTGTGTGTGTGTGTGTGTGTGTGTGTGTGTGTGTGTGTGTGTGTGTGTGTGAGTGTGTGTGTGTGTGTGTGTGTGTGTGTGTTGCATGCCATTTCCAACACCAACAAGGAGCAAGAGTTCTGCCTGCTTCCCTTTTGATTCTGAGCTGGAGTGGCTATGAGCCTCTCTTCCCAACTGGGCGCTCAGCGACCTCATGTTGTAGCTGGAAACTGGCCACAGTGGGACCATCCTCTGCAGAGGTGTAGCCATCGTGATATTCATGTGCATGGCCAATCTTTGTGCATGGCCCTACAGGACAGAAAGATTTAATTATGATTTTTTTTTAATAGCACGGGGCTTAGAAAGGAAGACTCCTGTGGATAGTGGCCACAGTTACTTTAGAATCAGTATCCTCGTATGCTTATACCCCCTTTCCCAATGTTCCACGCTTACCCCCACTTGCCACTGTCACGGACAGTTTTATGTTCTGAACATCGGAATCTAGCAGGGACAACGAGAGAAAAAGGAGGAGCAGAAGTAGGTGAGAAATATACAATATCAATCTATGTGATAAAGGCAAAAAACCACTGAGAAGAATAAAAGGTGACTTATTTTACTGTTTAAGAACATGCTCTTTTTGGTTTCTCTTTGTCCTACCGATGGTTCCATAGTGGGAGCTAGGAGAAGTCCAAACTCATTGAGACAAAAAAGAACACAAAAGCAACAAACGTTTGTATTGCAAGATTGTTGGTAAAGGAGTTAAGCTAGGCGGGGCTGTGCATGCTACTCGGGAAGCTGAAGCAGGAGGATCACGAGTTTGAGGTTGGGCAACTTAGCAAGACCCTCTTTCAAAATAAAATTCAGCCACAGCTGAGGATGTAGCTCAGTGATCTGATGCTTGCCTAGCAAGTGCAATGACCTGGATTCAACTCATAGCACTGCAAAAACAAAGACAGAAACCAGAAAATAAAAACAAAGCAATCAAATAAACAGTGAGAGTCACGTGGTGCCCAAACCTCTCCAAAGGCCCTCCGTTGTTCACCATAGAGGTCTGGTCTCTTGCCTGCCACAGACTGTACAAGCCAGTCTCACCAAACTGTTCACAGGACCCCAGTACATGGGTTTTCCCCGGCCTTGACCTTGGTACACAGATTCCTGGCCCCTTTCTGTTCTAAGACAGGGTTTTCGGTTTCAGCTCAGCTATCATCTACTGGAAGCTCTGTATCTTCCTCTGCCTTAGCAGGTGCTTTTCTCCTCTGCCTCCCTCACATCAGCAGCATTACCATTTATGTTTCACCTATTGCTTTTTCTCATGCTAGGTGGGAGCTGCGGTAGCATGAAGACTATCTGGTTCACTCTAATCACTCAGCAGGTGTCTGACATTTGTGGGGGCGCTATCTGAAATCTAAGTGAATGAACAATCCTCCCCGAACAACAAATAAACCTAAGAATTCTTGTGAGTCTTTCAGGTTTACAGTATACATTCAGACCAACCACAAACTACTTTCTAAGGGTCTGGCTTTTGTCTGTGAATTTACTAGGTGCTTTGGAAGGTACAAAGATGAGTAAATTTTAAGACATAAGTCTTAAGAATTTCACTGTTGCCCGAAAGACTTACAGTATGGTTCTGACAACAACCCAATCCCCTGAACAACTGACCAGCTGAAGGAGAGGAAGTGGCATGTATTTGAACGGTTGTTATTTTCTGTAGACCCAGAAGCTAAATAAAGGATGCAGGAATAGTAAAAGTTTTTCATCTAAAGTTGCAGGTAAAGAAAGATTTCATCACTTGAAAATATAATTACACCTCCAAGATTACTAACATGTAGGTAATTGTAAAGCTATCTAAGTTTCTAAACTATCATCAAATTACAATTTAACTTTCCCAACAAAATCTGTTATCAGTTTCTATTCTATGTTAGTTTTCTACGTGTGCAAAATTCAATAGAAGCTGTCTTAAGTGTTCTCTTCCTTATTAAAGTTTTTCTAAAATCCATAATTCAGCAAGACAATAAGTAGTTGCATTTATTTCTATACAGTTGAGCTCCACAAAGCCGGCTGTGAATTCAGCAGGGCTTTCTTATTCTAGCCAGTTTTGTTATCAGCTACACAACATGAAAGAAGATTGTATTTCCAGGCTCATGGAAGAAGTTGAAGGGGAATAAAGACCCTACATATTTTAAAACACTAATTTGAATAGCAACTTGAGATCTGAAGGTAAAGAACAGCGCAAGTTCTGGAACAGGTATATCATTTACTTATTTGGGACAAAGGAGTTTTGTTTTCTTTTTATGTGAAGTGAAATTACCCATTCTATTTATGTACTGGACCCAAACACTTACATCTTAAAGAAAGTTCTATTCCTCATCAAATTCTATTCTCACATCTCCTCATCTCTCAAATTTTAAGTACATAAGGATACAGAGGTGAACTTTAATTTCAGCATTTCCTAAATATGAAGTTCTTTTATTTCAAGAAAAACATCAGGATAAAAGGAGATCTTCTATTTTAGAAGAATCTTCCAATTGTAGTATTTTCAATGCATGCCCTCCAAAGACATTTTGTCCAAAATATGCGGTTGGGATCTGAAGCAGAGATGAAATGAATCATAGAGGCAATATGATTTTCACTTCTGCTTTGATGTTTTTGACATTCTTTTAGTGTTAGTTTGTAAATGAATTTTGCTAACATAGGGCAGCAAAAAAGCATCTTGCAGGTGATTTTATTTCAAGAGTCTTTTTCCCCCTTGTGACTTTTTTTTTTGCTTCAAAGTGTCTTTCCTTTGGCAATACAGGTAGATATAACTATTGGAAAAGCCCAAACAAACATACCAAAACCCTCCCAGCGAAATCTACTCTTCTCTACTTTCATGCTTTGAAAAAGTTGGTGTAGGTCAATTCCCATTAAAGTGAACAGAGATTTGAGATGTGATGTTATTTGTCAAAGCAGAATTTGGCATCTCTCTAATTAACCAATCTGGTATGGATAGAATTACTTTTCCCTGACTCAGCTATTAGTTACAAATGCGTTTCAGTATTTTGAGCATTTTTCTCTGGGCTAACAGCACTCTTTAGATATTTTCCTTTAATTGCTTTTAAAAATCTTATTTCAAATTACATGGCCAGGGGCTGGGGATTTAGCTCAGCGGCAAAAGCGCCTGCCTGGCAAGCGCAAGGTCGTGAGTTCGGTTCCCGGTACCGGAGAAAAACCAAAACCAAAAAAAAAAAAAAAAAAAAAAAAAAACAAAAAACAAAAAACAAATTACATGGCCAATTCAGATACCACCTACACGAGGAATGTTTCAAGAGGCGGTATCCACGTAAGCTCATTTCTGATTTGGGTAAACTGGGAAGTTGGTAATAGTGTGGAAATGACCACTACAACTGGACTGTTTATGACAAAAAACTATTCCCATTTATTTTAAAGAGCAAGCAAGGGATTACAAGTTTTCAGTATTTTAATAGCTCAAATTTAAAGTTTTTGAGGCTTAATGTAGTGAAGTTAGCTGGAGCTGGGGTCAAATTTTATTCCCATCACTGGACATGTTACCTCGGCAACTTAAACATTCTGAGCCTCAATCTCTCCCTTAGCAGAATGTGTCAGATAACCTCCATGTCACAGAGTTGTCATGAGGTTAATTCTGATTGCAACCCTGTAGCTGGCACATCAGGTAAGTACCCAATAGATGTTAGCATCCCCTCTTATTACCAGATTACTCTTCCTTTCCCTGCCCTTTCTTGAAGTCCCTTCTTGAATCGGGACCCTAGACCCTGGATGTCTTCCAAAGTGTACAGTGAAGATACTGAGCCTTGAAGGACCTTATTAAGGTCTTATTTGCCCCTAAATTCCTGCTTGGCATATTCTTTGAATTTCCTGATTTTAGAAATTAATGTTTAAGGGGGAGAGAGTTAGGCCTTTTATCTGGTAGTCCTTAGTTCGAATGTATAGGAATGCTACATACACACATGGAAATGTACGGTTTCAGTCCTGGTCTGATTATTAGTATCAATCCTTCTATTTTCGAAAATGTTCTGATTTGGCTGATAAGTTATATGATCATTTTTGTTCTACAATGAAGAGTCCTTTTCTATTCACTGATGTATTGATAATCTCTAGCACCGAGCACAGTGCTTGGTTGATGCTCTCTACATAACTGTCATATAAAATGATGTCATTTTTCTTAATACTTAATGCAACATTTCTGAGTGTAAAAGTAGGACACGTTACTTATGGAAAAGCTGGAAACTTCTGAAAAAGCAAGAGAAGAAGATAAAATGTTATAATTGTTACTATTACAAGACAGATTGCTTTAGCAATAACAGTTATTCCTTGGAAAAGCAGAGGTCCGTATCCTCAGCATATTTGTAGCAGAGAGTGGTTGTCACATGAACTGTGTTGGTCATGAGTATCTGCCATGCTTATGGCCTCTTTTAAACATGCAGGCCTAGACTGCTGGCTTTGTGCTGTGTGACCCGGCTGACAGGCTGGGGCTGGTTGTGTAACAGGTGTGCTTTGATCCCAGAATAGTCAAATCAGAGGCTGGCCGGCAGCTTGCCACCTGGTGCAAAAGGATGAGCGGGGCTAATCATATTCTTTTTTTTGAAGCTGAACTAAGAAATATAGTTAGCAAGGGGACCTGAAATAGAAGGAATCTATAATGAGAAGCTATGAGGTAAGGTAGGGCCAGGAAGGGTCATAGCGGGATGAAGTCAGGAAGAAGCCAAAGCTATCAGGGGCAAAATCTTGGAAGTAGAGGAAAACTATGCAGATTGGAAGGAAAGAATAAACTGAAGGGTAGAGAGAAGAGGATGGAGCCGTGGCACAGTGAGGGGCGTAGTCACTGTAAGAGACTGTGAAGGTTCTGAGAGGGAAAAAGAGAGAAGACAGCTCATCCTGAAAGTGTCTTAGGTTCCAGATAGTTTTCTGGTTCTGGACCTGGTTCACAGATACATATATAATTCATTTTTTCTTAGGGTGGTTTGAATGACTCTACTATTTGCAATCCAAAGAATCCATCTGGAGCAAGTGGCCCATCACAATGGGAGAGTCTCCACGGTGGGAACTAGGCAGGACCAGGGATTCCAGGCTAGGTTTTCAGAGGGCAGGGGACTTAAGAGAACCCACCCAGAAGAATAACCGTGAGACCTCTTGGGAGCTGGAGAGCGGTCGGACAGGTCCTCTGTCCAGTTTGTTTTCCTCCTATGGTCACACCGTGTCTCATCCTGGCTGCCATCTGTAAATGTCCCTTGGTCTTTACAACATGGCTTCCTTCAGAGGCTCCTAGCTTCTGCTCCCCCAGAACTCTGGATTGTAGGCGACTTGGAGTTGTGGTCTTGACCGGCTCCTACTTTCTATGGTTTAGAAATTTACTGCGCAACACTGACTGACTACAATCCAAGTATCTTTTATTTTGAGACAGAGAGAGAATCAGAGGGGTTTTCTAACCCTGAAAACTTGGGCAAAGGTATATGAGGTCATGCAATCTCTCTGCTCCCTCAGCTGAGACTCTAGGTGTTGATTCTTTGGTCAGTAAGGAAAAGGAAGGGCAAATGGAGCAACATAGGTGCTACCCCTTGGTTCTGCCCTGCCGCTAACCCTCATCTGCCTTCCTAGGGCAAACCCACAGTTGGACTGCTGAGCTCAGTCATGACTCCCAGCTTCTAGGGAGAGCTCCTCACTTCTGCCTTTGCTCGCTGCCTTCTCTGTCCCTGGAGCTGTCCAAACTCTGAGTGCTGACAGTTTGCTTCTTCCCCGGTTTGCCCCCGGGGCCAGCCTTTGGACCCACACCCCCGGTGGTCAGTCTTTGCCCTTCCTCAGATCTGGCTGGGCTGTGGATGCTCAGGCTGTAAGTGTGGAGAGAAAGTTGTGCCCCACTTAGGCAGGAATGAAGAAATAGCTGCAAAAATTACACAGTCTTGAATACTGACAGATTCAGCACTCCTTGCCGGAGGGTGCCAATTGTGTAAATTCTTCCCGCAGCAATGTGACAATCTCTTAGCAACTCTGAGCTTCTCTAGTTTCCGTTTAACAGGAACAGGGCAGCGGACCACAGGGGAACTCATTGCATCTCATTGCATTCACCAAAGCCACCTCGGCTTCGCTGTCTGTCTGAATCAGCATGTCCTGATGAAGGGCGATCTGGCCTTTCCTGACGTCTCAGTGGGGGTGACAAGGTAGATGTGAGGACACACAGCCTTTGGGAATTGTCAGCTGTGGCCAGTGGAGGCTCTGGGCTGCACTCTGTCCACCGGGGCTCGTGTCCTTTGCTGCACCTTGCAGGTCCCACATCTAGTTCATTTCTTCCTGGGGAGGGAGAACCTCATCTTCATCACCCCTGCCACGCTTTCTGCATTTGCGTCGTATACCTTTGCCTGTGACACCACTGACTCTGTGGCTGTCATCCTCTCAAGACTGTGTGGTCTGAACAGATTACATCTGACAAGTTGAAAGCCCCACAGAGCCGTGCCCATGAAAGAGAAAAAGAAGTCAGGCCAAAAATGCGAAAGCTTCTTTTTTTTCAGAGTGGGTGTGGGCTCTATTTTGTGAGAGAACAAAAGGAGAGGGTTGGAACTGGGAGAGAGGGACAGCAGCAGGGGCTGTGAGTGGGAATGCATGAGGGTTTTCCATAGCCCTGTGGCACCTGGTCTTCAGAATAAGTTACTTCCTTTCATACATTGCCACTCTTCAAGTAGTATGAGAAGATAATTAGCAACAACAGGAATTCTGTGAGGCTTTTTTCTTTTGAGCCGGGCCTTCTGAGTGGATGGACCACTGCCTGGGAGTAAGTCCATCACTTTCTGAAGCTAGATAACTCTGGAAGGCAACTGAGGAGCCGTTTAGTAAATTGGTCCTTGGAATGGTACCCAGAGAAGTTGTTGGCCAAGGTAGAATGTGTCCAAATCACTCCCTGGTGACCTGAAAGAGCTAATGAGAGCTTAAAGTATTCTTAGAGAGTTTCTTAAGTGCAAAACAAATACGACTCCCCAAATATCAATTTTATAGCATGGGTTGGGTAGGGATAAGAGGCAGGTGGAGTTCTTGGCCACACAAGGGGGCTTCTGAACCTGCAGCACTGCAGCGCCAGTGATGGTTCTGATGATCAAGTTCTGAGAAGTGTTTCCCTCTACAGAGCCAGGTGAAGACTAATTGGGATCACCTATGGAGTCAGGCATTTGGAGACCTCATTAGCGAAAGCAGAGCTGGAATAACAATAGAGGAGACATCAATATAAAGATTGCCCTTAAAAAATGTTCTCTACACCACCACTTAGAAAAATACTGAAAGGATTTTAATTTCTAGCTGGTACAAAGACAACTGAAAAGTTACTTGCAAGCTGTGACAATAACCTTTTTAGGCTCCTCTTTCTATCTGGACAAGAGACTGCTAGATATGAACTGAAGATTCACTACTCCCTTTCTTTGGGTATAGAACCCTGATTGTGTTAGAGCACCATTGTGCTTAGCTCAAATACACATGATTTCCTCTCTTACCTGGAAGATGGGAGGTAGGTATGTGACTAAACTCTAGTTTATCAAGTGGAAATAGAAGTTATTGGGTGGGTCTTATGGTAAAGCTCTTCACAAATGGACAGTGATACAGCTGACATGTTCACTTTATTGCTTTCCATTTTCTTTCTTCCTATCTAGAATGAAGAAACACCGTCGGGGGTTGCAGTAGCCACTTTGTGAATATGAGGCAGCTTTGAGGAAGGAAGCCATGTTCAAAGATGGCAGAGAAGAGACAGAATATGTATGACGAGGTTGTGGAGCTGAATTTGTTTAAATCCTCTTTTCAGGTCTCTTCTGCTTAGAGTCGGGCACATTTTTTAACCGACACAGTCTGTGAGCCTGAAATCCCATCTCTTCTGCCCTTAAATAGAAGTTATTTTGTTCACACAATAGGAACATCAATAGGGAATAAGATTCTCAGATCCAGCCAGCCCATCCATATGGATGGGCACCATATGGCCTATCCTTGCTGCCAACGCCAGTCTAACAGACTCAGGAAAGAATGTCAAGTGCAAAGTCAATAATGACACTCTAGAAAGCACGAAGTAGAGACAACCTGAATAACCTTGAGATATCAAAGGCATCTATTCCAAAGCATCTAAGAGGAAAATGCTTTATAGTATATCCTGACAGTGCTTTATAAAGTCCATAAAACAGCTCTCTCACCTTCAAATCATCAGATCGGTCAGCTGCTTTAATTACTGTTATCTGCATTATTCATCAATTCATCAAATCAGAAATGTAGCAGATCACTTGAGTTATTTGTATCCCTTTCTTGGGGATGAGGGATTGAACCCAGGACATCAGACTGAGCTTCACTCTTGGACTTGAAATTTTTTTTTTTTTGACTTGTAAATTTTTAAATTTTGAGATACCCTTAATACATGCTGGTCTTATATGTACATATTTAGTACATCTTCTCTCCACTTTCTATCTTCCAATGTAATACCAACCTACTTGTAATGTGCGCACCTGGTCATTTCCTCCGTATTCCACTCCTAGAAGCTCCATCTTGCATATCAATGGCCTCTATTTACTGGACATATGAGGCATTGTACTTCATGAGTGAGACATTGTTATCTTCAGTCCAAAGATGAGAAATTGGGGCTCAGAGAGCTTCCAAAATTTACCAAAGATTACATAGGTGCTAATAAACAGTACAGCTAAGATTAAAACTCAGTCTGTGCAATCAAAATCCATTTTTTAATTGCTCTGTCCATTCATCCAACAAATATTTGTTGAGTACTCACTGTGTGCTGGTATTACTCCAGACTTGAGAGCAAAAAGAAAACAAAAACAAAAACACAAAATTTGCAAAAATTCCTTGCCCTTCTAATGATTCCTCAAAAATTTTGAGTAGGGAAGACAAACAATAAACATGACAAGTAATGTAAAGTCATGTGATAACAGCAAACTGTTTGTGAAAAGAAAGAGAGCAAGATAATGGACAGTAGGCACACGAGGTGACAAGCCAGGGACAAGTTTGAAGTAGTCAATAGGGTGGCTGGGGAAGGTTTTCCTGACAAGGAGGCACCTGAGTAAAAATTCGAAGGAGGGATGGTGGGAGCCACGAGGGCATCTGCCGAGAGGCGACCATGCAAGGACGAAGGAACAGCAGGTGTGAAGGTCCTGAGGTGGGAGTACGACTGACACATTTGAGAAGTAGCAAGGAGTCAGGACCGGAGTGGAGGGACAGGGCAGTAATGAGAAAGGAGGTCCAGAGGCAGTAGAGGCCACGTTATACACCATCTTCTAGACCAAGAGGAATCGGTGCTATCTGAGTTGAGAAGCCCTGTGATTGGATATGTTTTAGAAGGTGACTCGGGTTGCCATGTTGAGATTAGAAGGAAGAAGATACAGACACAGGAAGCCCAGTGAGGAGGCTTCTGCCACTGTGTCCTGCATCACGGGTGACTGGGAGCCCTGTCAGAAGAGGGGCTTCTGTCCTCCTTGTCCTTCTAAGCCTTTTGGGGTGAGTCAAACCATGTGTGCAGTACATTCTTGTGATCCCAGCACTCTGGGAGGCTGAGACAGGAGGGAAATTTAGCAACTAATTGAGACCTTCTCTGAAGATTAGGAAACAAAAAAGGGCTGGGGTTGTAGCTTCATGCAAAGGCCTTGGGTTCAATCCCCAATACAGAAAAAAATAGGGGATCAGGAAGAACAGGCCGTGGCCTCAGTATATGCAAGAGGGCTGGATGGTGCAGGGCTCTCTGCTGTCCTCCCTGTCCTTTCCGCTCTGAGGAAATGTACAGGTGGGGCCAAGCCCGGCTGGGATGGACCTGTTCAGAATTCCTGCAGGGGAAGCTTTTTTAGAACCAAAGTTTTGAGCATTTATTTTTCTTCATTCATTCTATAAATATTTGTGCAACCATTGTGTAATCTAAATTAGCAAGGGAAAGAGACAATAAACTGTAAACTGTAGGAACAGAAGTTTTATCATGGGTTAGGAGGTGCCCTACATTGTAGGAGTAAGGAGGTGAGGGAAGGGACAGCTTGCAGCACTCGTGGAGTGATCAGGTGGGCTGCATTGAGAAGGCCTTTGTGGTGGCTTATACATCTTGATCACCCCACAGCATCATCACCTAGAGACACTGCTCTGTCGTCTTTCTCTTATACCAGGCCACTGCCCACCAGTAAGGAAGATGAGACAGCTGACATCTGTTTCCTCTTTCCACCTGAGCTAAGGGGGCTGGAGATGCCCAGGTCATCTTCATTTTCTTTACTCTCAGCATCTCAATCCTATTGATTCCTTTCCCCCTTAAGGGGTAATCCAGATTGGCTCCTTCTCACAAAATACGAGCAACCCCAGCTCTAGCTGGTTGGTTTTCTGGGTATGTAATGGCTACTTCTCAGTTATATGTAGATATATATAGTTTCAGTGTCATCAACAGAACCCCCAAGATTGGATGAACACTGACTGCATTTATATGATACAATAGTAAAATATTGTGTGAGTCATGAAAGCATTCGCTAATTAATTTTACCTTCTCCCTTTCCCTTGTCTGTTCATAAATTTGTGATAATTGAGCTCCTGATCACATTGTCAAATAGTTCTTTAAATGTGGCCTAAAAAATGGAGAATAATGAAATCTGTAGCATCACGGTTGAATCGACTGTATCATGGTCATTACCGTCTAATTAGTCACTTTCTGTCTAGAGTTACCTAACAATGAAACCAGTGAACAGATATCATAAGTAAGGCATGAACTCTAGGTAATATTTATAGTAATTATCGAATGGAAACATTATTGGAAGAGTCTAACTCAGCACTTTTCCAAGGAGTGACAGTCTTACTTATCCTAAAAAATACCCCAAAAAAGTAAAAAATAAAAACAACAAAAAACCAAAAAACTAGGTAGCCCAGTAAATTTTAGAAGTACTGTCTTCTGCAGCTCTTCCTTGGAAACCCTTGATCAACTCTGGTATTTTAATAGCTCTGAGAACTTTTTAGCAAGTAAACTTATTTTATTTAACTTGGTTATTTCCAAACTTATTTGATTATCTATATGTCATATAATCATCAGTTAAACCCTCTGGAACTACCGATTTATAGGATATACCCTGAGAAAACCAGATATAGCCATAATCTTAAATTTCTCAGAAGAACAAACAGAATTGCTTATTAATGGGATTCAAACAATGTTTATTGAATGAAGGAACATTGGGGATTCATTCAATGCTGATTTAAATTTCAACGTTGCAATGTGAACCTCGAGGGTGAGCTACACACTTAACTTATTTTTATCCCTGATCTTTGTTGTGAGTGTTGTACTAACAGTTTCTGAAATTTGTAATATTTTTCTGAATCTGAAAATTAGGAGGTTCTCTTGGGCTCATGTTTATTTAGTTTAGGATTTGGCATGCAGTCATAAAATAGTTGAGTCTCAGTGGGCACCAAATTTACAAAACTACTTATGGCAAAGCATTATTGATATGTAAACAAACCAAGAATGTAGCTTCTAATTTGTGACCCTATTCTAATGATTACAAGGACTGCTGTGATAAAATTTACATCCTAGAGTTAAAACAACAAGTGATTCTCAAATACATTTTGAGAATTTAAGGATTTCTTATTATAGTCCATAGCACAGAGACATTTTTAAGACTTAAAATGAATACTTCTAGCTTTCTAAACTCCTCCAAGATTTTCAAATACAAATCATAAGAATGTCTGAGATGGCAATTAATTTCAGTAATGTTAAATCACCAAAATTAGTAAAAACTTCACCTCTTAAGCATATTCTTCATCTCCTATACAAAATGAAGTTGAAATATAAGTTTCTTTCGCTGACATTCCCACAGAAGGTGTTCCTTAGAAAATTTCTTTTCCATGAGTAAGTAAGTCTTAAAAGTGCTCTTTTAGAGTTGACATTCTGCTTCTTCTCAGGTTTGGGGAAAAGTGAATTTTTAGAATGAACCAAAATTTGGTCTTGGGTTGAGAATCCCATTTTTCATTCTTTGTCATGCTGTCTAATGTTTCAAGTCTATAAATTTTTTGTTTATCTGTGCTTTTTTTCTTAAATGAGAATCATTTTTTCATTTCCATGAAGAAGTAGGAAACGTTGTCATAGAAAACAAGTCATATATGGAAGTGACTGTTTTCTCATTTTTATGAAAAATACTGGCACAGTCCCTGTGATACATTTCATGGCTGTGAACCATATACTATGGTATCCCAGCTTCTGATGTGTGGTCCTAGGAGAAGATGATATAGTTCTTACCTCTTCAGCTCGAGGTTGGTCATACAACTTTCTCTGGTCAGTAAAATAACAGCGGAGGTGACATATGGCATATCCAACAGAAGCTGGCAGAGCTATCTTACAGCTTTCCTTGTGTTGTCTTCTTGCTATGGAGATTTACATTATCTCTGAGAAAGGAGTCCCATCATTTTAGGTCCTAGAGTGTAGGTGAAGTAAAGCAGATCATCCCCAACTGGCAATACATATGTTTGATAAGGAAGAAGTAAATGCTATTTTTTCTGGGGTATTGAAATTGTTACTCCTTATAGCTCATTCTGTCTTGACTAATATAATAATCTCCCTCATTGAATTCCTCTCAATTTTCCTTTTAAAATAACTTGGTATATGTCTCGGTACTTATACTGTTGCTGAAACAAAATACCTGACACCCAAAGTTAAAGGATGAAAGGTTTATTTAGCTCACAGTTTGTAGAGGTTTCAATCCATAATCAGCTGGCTCCAGGGCAGGGTGGCATGGTTGAGGGGGTGGCAGTTCAAGGCAGCAGAGGGCAGCAGAAGCAACGAGAGCAAAAGGGGAGAGCAAGCCTCTTTTCCTCTCTTCTATTGTAAGCAGGCTACCCTTCCCCCTAGAGCGAGTGTAGCACTCACACAATCTCTCTGCCCTCCTCTTACACAGGTTCAGGATGTTTATGAAGTGAGGACCCTGACTCCTTTCTGAGTCACTTAGTTAAACTTCTAAACTTCTCAAGTTGACACAGTGAATCAACATGACAACATCCTGGAGCAGAAGGGCATGTCCTCTACACCCTAGGATGCAAAACTGCTGAATTATTTAGCTAAACTTCTAAACTTCTCAAGTTGACACAGTGCATCAACCATTACAGTATATAAGCAGAGAATTCAGACAAACCACTACCACCTATTGTATACAACTAAGTGGAAATATTATACGCACTCAGGGCTAGAACCTCAAGGAAGTTAGTGCACAGGATGAAAACACCTCATAACTGTGGCTGGAGGCACATCCGTGGAAGGCCAGGTCTCAAGATAAAGACAGAATGACCAGGCCTACATGCTTCCCCATGGGCTAAGGAATAAATTAAAGATTATACTGTAATTGTTATCACCTGGTTCAATAAAGTCTAGGTAGACATCAGTCACTCAGATGGATGACCAGGATCTCCTGATCCATCCCTTCCTGAAAAGCTCCTTGTTCTTTCCACATACACTTTCTACATGACCTGCTTCTCCCCTGATCAATATTACCTAAGTGACTATACTTGTAATCTTATTGGTTGATTATAGTTCTGACCCACATTGTACCTACCTCGTGATTTTGCTCTATAAAACTTCCTTTGAGAAGTGGGCTCACTGACAATCCACTTTTAGTTCCCCTCTTTTCTCTCAAAAGCTATCTTAATAAATTTTTCTTACTCTTAACCTCTGCTGTTCCTTAGAATTCATTCTTCAATTTGGGGGAACACAAACTTGGCATATCTGACATCTGGCAGGTTGGGAGTTACATTTATTCCCCTTATATTACTACCACATTAAATGAATAGAAGAGTTATCAATGAGTTGTTACAAAGCCATTACCAAAAGGTAAGGGAGAAATAAATCCTGATTGTTACTGAAATGTTGAGATCGTTATTGCTCATTACATTCTATTTGACTAACACAGTCATTTTCCTCATCGGATTCTCTCCACCTTTTTCTAAAAAGCAGAGAATTCAGCCAAACCACCATCTACCACTTAATATTAAGTGAACAGAACAAATTGTCAAGAAGTCCATAGAAAGCTAGCTTTCAACATCAACAATATAAACTGTAGAATCTTTGAGCACTCTAATATAGCCAATAACTGTTTTTTTAGTTTTAGGCAATGAAGCAAATAAAAATATAGACCCAGTTGAAAAGCTACTGTTTAATGGACCAATTACAATTGTGTGAACATTTATTGAATGTGAACATGATTTTTAAAACGCTTTCTATTCCAACCTTAATAACTGTCTTCGTGAATTCCAAGGTGTCTCAAAATTTAATGTCTCAAAAGCACCAAGAATAAAAAGCAAAGTTAAGTTTTTAGCTTTAAAATTAAGTTTGAAAAATGATTCTCTGAGACGGTAGTGGCTAGCTAGTGCAATAAACCGCCAGCATATCATTTTATGCATGCATGTTTTTCTCAGGTGAGAGTAGATTCTATGACTTTCCAAGTGACTTCTTTGATGATTGGGCAGTGTTGATACTGTTGAATTATTTAATTCATAAATAATAATTAACAATTATTATTTCAGTAGCTCTTCCCACCTTCAGGATAGATAGATGAAAGGAGTCCTTGAGAAAAAAATATTAGATGACTGTAATAGATGCCATATTTTAAAGACAGTGTCTTGGTATTTGGCCCAGGCTGGCTGCCAACATTTCAGCTCAAAGAGAGACCTTCTTGATGGCTTTGTAGGACTTTAAATTCTTGGGGCAAATATATATTTTTCTTTTTAATTTATAAAGTATGTGGAATTACTGAGATAGTTCATTTATTTTGATGAAGGATTTCAGTTTGGGTCACTGATAAAAACAAATATTAACCTTAGAAGTTGAGCAGCATGATTAATTCTCTGTGAATTTGCTCACAAACATGTAAGGAGGAAATAGGTTAAGTTCACTTATCTCAGTACATAAGCAATTCTCTTTTAACTTCTTGAAAAATGTTAATCCATTCCAATAGGAGGAAAAATATTTGAGAAATGCCGTTAAAGTGATTGATATTAATCTTACCTGATAAGAACACAATCTTACTGTCAGCATATTGAGAAAGAAGAAATCTTAACTTTGTCTCCCCTATTCATAACTCTGCTTGGTTTATTTCCCCCCTATAATTTTCCTGAAAAAAAAAACAAAAAAAACAAAAAAAACAAAAAACCCTACAGATTCAGAATGCTTTGGTTTTCCTCTGAACATAAGCCCATCTTCTATGCTATCATTACCCTCTTATATTAGTCCTACTATATTATTAGCTAATCCTTCACAATTAGTTACTACAGTTATTATTTTATAGAGTCTACATTTATTAACATTTGCAAATGAAAACTGAATTTTTTCCACCATTACTTCTTGTACACACTCTTTTGCTCTTAGACTTTTTGCTGAAGTAGAATTTTTAATAGTTCTTTCACTGAGGAGGAGAGAGGTGGTCTCTGAATAGCAAACTTCTTAATCTTCAGACATGTCTAGGAATGACTTTATTTTGCTCTCATGTTTTGAATATTAGTTTCACAGAGTAGGGAATTCTAGCCTGACTGTTATTTTTTAAGGAGAACATTTAAAGTCTTTGTCTTCTGGTGCCTGTTTCTCCAATGATAATCTGTTGGTGGTCTGATGGGCGTTTATTTGTAGGTAAGCTCTCATTTTTCCTATGTAGCTTTAAAAATTGTCTCAAGTTTTGTTTTTCTACAGTTTCACTATGACACATGTTTTTTAAGAGAAGTTCTGCTAAGGACTCACGGTGTCTCTTAAAATCTATTGACTCATGCTTTGATTTATTTCCGGAAACATTGCACCATTTTCTCTTTGAGTATTGCTTCTTTTCAATCACATTTTCCTTTTCCTGAAACCCTGCTTTATGTATGCCAATGCTTCTCATACTTTCTTTTATGTTTCTTAATTATTTTTTTTCATATTCTGGGTAATCATCTCAGCTCTCTTCCAAATGACTAATTTTCTTTTCAGGTATGTCTAATTGTCTGTTTAAACCATTAATGGTTTATTACAATGATTAGGGGTTTTGTTTTAGTCTGTCTCGTCACCTATAACAAAACACCATAAGCTAGGTGACTTTATTTTATTTTTTTGAGACAGGTCTCACTTTGTAGTCCAGGCTGGCCTCAAATAATCTTCCTGCCTCAGTCTCCCAAGTGCTGCAATTACAGGTGAGCCACAACACCCAGCTGGGTGGCTTTCTTTGCTTTTATTAGTCCATGTGTGTGGTACATGCAGTTTATAATCATCTTGGGGAGTGGGTGCATGTGCATAATACAGCTTGATTCCTTCTTATGCCCGTCTTTCCTCCTCTGTACCTCCTCTTTTAAATCCCCATTCCCCATTTTTTCTTGTTGACATGATTAATCTTCTCTCATGTTTATGACATACAATGTCTAGATTTATGGAGGTTCTTAGGATTTTATCCATGGAATGTCTTTATTCTACTGTTAATATCTCCTTCCCCTCCCCCTGTCCTCTTGCCCGGGCTCTCTTGGACCCTCTCCCATTTGCCAGTGCACTATCCCCTGTCTCTTTCTATCCATCCTTTATTGTGCTTTTTTTTTTTTTGTACTTTGCCTTACTCAAATGAGAGATACTGTATGGCATGGAAACTTATGTGTCTGATTTATTTCACTCACCATTATATCTTTTTTTTTGTACTGGGAATCAAACTCAGGACCTTACAATTGCCAGGTAGGCGCTTATGCCACTGAGCTATATCCCCGGCCCTCGCCATTATATCTTCCAGGTGCATCCATTTTCCTACAAATGTCTCCAATTTGTCCTTCTTTACAGCCAAGCAGTACTCCACGGTGTGTAAATATCTCATTTCCTTTATCCAGTCATCTGTCAATGGGCATACAGGCTGCTTTCAGGACTGAGCTATATGAATTGTGCTTTTATAAACATGGACATGCATGGATCGCTGTAATATAATGTCTTTTCTGGCTGTTAAAAATTTTATTTTTAACAATTCTGAAGGCCCATAAATTCAAGATTAATATGCTGGCCAGAAAATTTAGTGACTGTTGAGAGCTCACATCTCTGTTCAGAAAGATGCTGTCTTTTTATTGTGTTCTCACACAAAGCAAGGGACAAGGGGCTTTCCTGGCTTCTTTTCTGTTTTGGTTTTATATAATAAGGGTATTAGCTGCCTTCCAAATATTCCAACTCCCAGTCACCCAAGTGGCTGGGATTTGAACACTGGATCTTAGAGGGACATAAATATTCAGTCTCTAGCAATTTTCATTTCTAGAAAAAAATATTTTCTTCTTTTTTTCTCAAATGTATGTGGTATTTTCCCATAGCACCTTGGTTGTTTCCATTCTTTGCCTTGTAGAATGTTATTAAATATGTTAATTTTGAGAATTTCACTTTAGATCAATCTATTATTTTAATTCTTCCCAGCTATAACCTCCTTCCATGTGTTTGCTTTCTTCAGAGATGTGGGTTTCTCTGTGTATTTTACAATTTTGGGTTATGGGCTCATATTCAGTAGAATTTGCCCCTTTTGGGGGGACTTTTATGGACTTTCAGTTCAGGAAGTGTCTCTATTGGCTACTTTTACCTGTGTTTTTTGCTGAGGCTCCATATTTTACAGTGGTTCAAGACCAACTTGCATGCTAGCTGCCTGGCTATAAAACTTCTCACCCCACTTAAGTAGTGTGAATTCAGGTCTCACACCCAATCTTCTCAGGTCAGAAAAATGTGGAAGAAACTATAGAGTTGTTATTGAGGGTGTTTGCATTAATGGGAATTTCAAATTTTCCATCTGGAAGGTGGGTATGGCCTATAAGGAATCTTCCTTGTAGTCGCACTTTCAATTTGTGTAGGAAGCACAATAATTTTTACTATATGTGTTTATTTATTTGGAGTAACTTGGGGATAGGCTGGAGGAAATCTGATATGGAGTTTAAATGGCACTAAACAGTAGTAATAGCACTTTTACCTAGAATATGTGTTTATTTGGGGGTAGACTAGGAAGTCAGGAGAGCGATACTGGTTGAGTGAAAATCATCTCAAATCTCCCTCTGCGGTTGGAGCTAGATATACACTCTGAGAGTACATAAAGGCTCTTTTCAGCACAATGCTCTCTGGAGAGGTGGAGGAAGAGAATGCTTCGTAAATATGTGTTTGAAAATCTATATATCAAGATTAAAATTTAAAAGTATTAAATTATGGTTTATTGTGAATTACAAGACAGCTAATCCAATCAAGTGTGAGATATTAAATTAAGATTTCAGAAAATAAGCAGGTTAATAAAAATGTGTCTCTCAATTTAGTTTAATTTGATCTTGAGCATTATTCTATTTTTTTCTTTTTAATTTTACTGGTACGTTTTAGATATACATAATGATAGCATTTCTCATAGGGAATTTGTGCCTGTGCATGATAGATCTTGCTTCTTTCTTTCCCATTCCCTTCCCCTCCCTTCAACCTTTTTATTTACAGAAGCTTTGCTTACAGTGATTTCTTTCTATTCTCTTCTTTTTCTTTTCTGTTCCTTCCTTTCCCCCTGCCCCTCCCTTGTTTGAATATTTTCCCCCATTTCCCATTATCTATTATACATTTTGATCCTTATTTACACTTTTGATTTCTCACACCTGAGAAACAATGTATTTAAACATATGTATCCAATTTATTTCATTTATGAATATTGTCTCAAGATGTACCTATTTAGCTAGGAATGTCTCAAGCTTAACCTTATTTATGGCAGAGTAATATTCCATTGCATATAAAAACTTCTTTACCTATTCATCAGTTGATGGGCATTTGTTGTGTTTCCAAGATTTAGCTATGACAAACTATGCTGCTATAAACATGGGTGTGTGCATATAACTGTAGTGGGACACTTTTAATTCCTTCAGAGAGATACCAAGAAAGGGAATAGCTGGATCAAATAGGATCTCTAATCCTAGGTTTTTGAGGAATCTCCACACTGATTTCCACAGTGATTGTACCAGTCTACATTCTCACCAATAATGGAGAAGTGTTCCTTTTTCCCCATAGCCCTGTGAGCATTTGTTACTGGCAAAGAGAATGTAAGAATGAAAGATTGCTCAAACCATTAAAGAGATTAAGAAAATAATTCTTCAATAAAACAGATGTATTAGAGAGTTTCACTAGACAAGATGGTAGGAGTTCACAGTGGTAATTCCATTGCATATTGTTACCTTCAAATCAGTTGCTCAGACCACCAGACACAAGCATGCAA